>NC_138770.1:239114752-239304752 GCF_965119305.1 Pelophylax lessonae | reverse complement strand
CCATATTGCATCTTAATGAATCTCACACTAGGCGCTATTTTCCGCCCGCCGTTCTTTGAATGCCAATTTCAGACTTAAATAATCGCCGCTTCGCAAAATCACGCCGAAACGCCAATTCGCCGTACTATGAATCAGGCCCTATATCTCCACAAATAAAACACAAAGCACTACTCCAAAATAAGTATTGCCATTTAGGCAAGATAAAAACAAAACAAATGACCATTCTCCAAAAAATAAGCAATTTACTGTAATAAAAGTCCAATGTTCAAATAACTTGAGAGGTTTTCATGGTAGCATTAAAGAATAAAGATGGAACAATTTGAATTTCATTGTCTGTTTTTTTACTGCAGCTTTAAAAATTGGTGTGTATTATGAATGATAGTTTTTTTAGTTGTCCATGGAAAATGTTGATTGAAATAAGGTCTGAGTCTTGCTGTATTTGAAGGTAATGTTCATCTAAGGAGATGTACAAAAATAATTGTATGATTACCTAACGCTGAATTCCAGGAAAGTGGATTTTAAAATAAAATGCAAAAAAGATGCTGGACAAGCTGGACCAGAACCCACCTAAATAACCTGACTTTAAAAGTTCAGCATGGGAGACAAAAGATTTTATAAAAATATTATCTTTATTGTACAAAATTCATAAAAACAAGGGCATAACAGCCTAAAATTGAGCCACAAATAAATGTTACAATATAATTCTACCGAGATACCAGAAAACCATAAACATATAGATATGAAATGATATGTAGAACTGTATGCTTCCGGGAACCAAATCTGCTAGATCAACATATTGCCAATTACACGGTTTCTTTAGGACCCAAGGCCAACATGGCAAAGTAGAGCAACAATTATTGTGGTGGATCATACTAGTCCAGATAGGTACAGCCTGGGGGTGGGCATAGGGGCAACAGGACCAGCCACCAGACAGCGGAAATCAGCCACGGCCCACGACCAATGATGCAAAAATAAACTAATATTTAGTAAGGAAAGCAAAGCAGTCCCATAGACAAGTATTTGCAATGTTTAATCCAGCCCTAAGATTTATACCCATAGTCTATGTCCTGTAACCACAGGCAACACCGCCAGCCGGGCCTGTGGATTTTAAAATAGACTTACTCTTTCTACCTTTAGGGTTTACCTCTAGCTTCTGCTGTACTTCCATCTTCCTGCCATTGCACTGTAACTATCACTCACACCACCACTGGTCTTGTGTCCCCGCCATTGTATAGGCTTGCACGCCTATAAAAGACAACCTATAATGACTTACAACTCTAAAAAATCTTTTTTAGGCTTTTTTTCCTTTATTTTATACACTTAATGATTCAGCCAGTGGGATTGATTTACCAAAGATAAATATATAATTTACTTTAATATCGCCTTACTAATGTTAGCAGCATAAGGATTAAAATAATCAATGTTTATTGAGAAACTTAAGCTTTGGGGAAAATCCCCCTGAAAAGTAAACATTCTTTACTTGTTTAAAACTTTTCTTTTACATTTTTCAATTACTTCCTGGTTTGCAGGCCTAGGCAAATGATATCATACATCTCAGGAATCTTCAGGAGGGGAGCAGGGTAGTAGGGGCTTTCTCAGCTAAGCAAACCCTCCTGCCTGCATGCATAAGCAATGGGCAAACGGATTCCAGGAAGTAATTGCTACATACTGTAATTCATCTGCCTTTACTGAAGATGGCCAGAAATGCTAGGGAGTGTTTTTCAAATTGATTTCTCAGCAAAATAAAGCATGGAGATGGTTTATTTGATTTATGGTGCTCAGATACAGCGTAGTGCCACTTTAGTGAATATGTTGTTTTCACTTTGAAAAGAATGCGCAATTACATGAAAGGCAAAAAATAACAACAGTATTTTTGCTGACATATGATTGGATGATGGAATTCGCCAGAGCTTCATCTCATTTGCTAAGCTCTGGGGCAAATTCCCCTGAACAGTCTATTTTCTTTTAGTAAATCAATCCCAGTAAGTCTGTTATTTTCTTTTAACAGACCACACTGTCTGGCAAAAGTGGCAGTTAAATAGGTTTAGGCATTTTTTTTTTTTTTTTAAACTGATAAAGGTGTTTATAAATGTAAGCTTTTATTCATTTATGTAAAACCTTTGGCCAAAAAGAGAAAAAAAACTGTTGCTGAGGTTCAGCTTTAAATTAATAATCAAGTCCATATAAATCTGCTAGTGCATCCAACACTTCCCTCTCCAGATTGACAATGCTACTGTAACAGTGTGGCTCCATCACTCCTTCATAGCGTAGAGTCACCCTAAAACATGAAGTGTGTCACTGGCCAGATCACAAGGTAAACATAAAGGAAAAAAAAAAAACCTAAAGAAGAAAACGAATACAGCTACAACCCTTAAGGATTAATAAGGCGCAATATAAAGTAATTTGTTTTTTTACTTTAATAATGCTTTAACCACTTGCTGACCAGTCACGTTGACTGTACTGTGGCAAAGTGGCTCGTTCCCGCCCAGCGACGTAGACCTATGTCGCTGGACTCCTCCCCTTGTGGGCGGCGCTCGCGTGCCGCCGGAGGCTCGCTCCCGCTGTTTTCAGTCACAGCGGGAGTCGGGCCAGGGGAGGAGCAGCAGTGATCACCGCCGCTCTTCCCTGATCGTCTGGGAATCGAGTCTGGAGATCGCCCGCTTGTGTAAACAAAGCGGGCGGACCTCCTAAGTGACAAACAGTGACAGATTGCAGGATTCAGCATAGCTGAATCTGCGATCTGTCCCTGTGTCACTCAGTCACCTCCCCCCACACATGTCAGTAAGCACCAGGCATACATTAACCCCTCCCTCTCCAATAAAATTGACCCCTTCCCTGCCAGTGTCATTTTTACAGTAACAGTGCATATGTATAGCACTGATTACTGTAGTAATGTCACTGGTACCCCCAAAAGTGTCAAAAATGTCAGTCAAGGGTCCGATCTGTCCGCCGCAATGTCGCAGTCCCGCCCAAAAAATCACAAATCGCCGCCATTACTCGTTAAAAAAAAAAACACCAAAAATGACAGAAATCTTTCCCTTAGTTAGGAAACGCAATAACTTTTGCGCAAACCAATCAAAATACGCTTATTGCGATTTTTTTTACCAAACATATGTAGCAGAAAACAAATTGGCCAAAAAATTTTAAAAATTTTGATTTTTACATTTTTTTGGGGGGAATTTCATATAAAAAATGTGAAAAATATTGTTATTTTTTCAAAATGTATGCTCCTTTTTTTGTTTATAGCGCAAAAAGTAAATATCGCACAGGTGATCAAATACCACCAAAAGAAAGCTCTGTTTTTGGGAAAAAAAGGACGTAAATTTTGGGTACGGCGTAGCACGACTGCGCAATTGTCAGTTAAATTCGCACAGTGCCGAATCGCAAAAAGTGGCCTGGACGTAAGACAGCAAAATCCTCCGGTGGTAAAGTGGTTAAATAGCATAATGATACACATATTTATGATATATTTTTCTAATCTGCACTCTGTAACTATGATCTGTATTGTTTCCAGTTTACGGAATATTACATTGATACACTTGGGCATTTGTGTAACCAAAGCAAGTTGAAATTTGTTGACGTTTCCTGAAAGTGGACATAAATATGTATAGCATTATAGTTATTAAAAAATATTCTAACATATACCAATATGTGTCCATATCCATAAGGTTTTCTAACCCCCACTAAGTTCTGTAACGTAATGTAAATTAGTACGTAATAATGTACTAATTTGTATGTGATCCCACACATTTTAGGTTTCTGTACAGTTCCATCTTGTTCACCATGTAGCTCTATTGATCGGTAGGTTCTTCTAATATTTTCCACACATTTATTTAAACGTAAATAGTAACACCCAACCCCACCATTCCCTCCTGAAAGATGTCCAGTCCTGCTACCTTTCTTCTGCTCACCATGGCAGGTGTCACAGTATCTCCTGTAGGTTACATTTAGTTTGATAAAACATCAGGTTTATTCTTTAAAAAATGTTGAGGACAGCAGGGATGTGTCTGTGGTGGCAACCTCCTAGCAACTAAGATTTCAGTTTACAGAAGCAATACAGTGATTTGTGGTTGTTATAGGTTTTTGCATATGCTACTTTATCATAGATAGATACACCTGATAAAATGATTGTGAGAATTTGGTAATTTTGATAAAATGTTTGCATCCTTCATAAATTAAGAATTAAGAATGATCCTTTTTAGATGTAAGTCCTTGACCTCTCTGTACAGACTAGGTCTCAGGGAGTATGTATTTTGTATGAAGTGACTTTGATACATAACATACATTAAATTATTCTTTCTAGATGTACCAAGTCCTTGACCACTCTGTACAGACTAGGTCTCGGAAGTATGTATTTTGAATAAAGGCCCGTACACACGTACCGATCGTCGGCATACAAACGTCGGTGGACGAAGGATCTGCCGATTGTACGCGTGTTAGTATGGTGCCTCCGACAGATGTCTGCGCACAATCCGCGGACAAAAGTCTTTCGTGCAAACATGAAAATATTTGTATGCCGACACCAGAACGGACGATTGTTCGCCTGTCAGTACAGAATTCGGCCGACAGACCGCAGATTTGCAAGACTGGGCATGCTCAGAAAATTAAAAACACAGGGAAAGTTAACCATTACATGACATCACTTCTGCAGTCAGCTGAAGTCTGCGGACAAAATTCTTGTGCTGTCCTTGTGCTGTCTTTGCACTTTTCAGCAGACACCGACATCCCGGGGAGAAAAGAGGAACATTTGTAAGCCGACCATCGGTACGTGTGTACGGGGCTTAAAAATGACATTTGATACATAACATATATTTAATGGTTCTTTCTAGATGTAACAAGCCCTTGACCTCTTTGGACAGACTGGGTCTCAGCAAGTATGTCTTTTGCATAGAGCTACATTTGATAGAGAACATGCATTGAAAGATCATTTCTAGACATAACAAGTCCTTGACTTCTCTATACAGACAGGTTCTCAAGTGGTATATGTTGTGAATAAGGTAACATTTGATATAGAACTTGCATTGAATGACCCTTTCTAGATGTACCAAGTCCTTGACCTCTCTGTACAGACTAGGTCTCGGAAGTATGTATTTTGCATAAAAATGACATTTGATACACAACATATATTTAATGGTTCTTTCTAGATGTAACAAGTCCTTGACCTCTTTGGTCAGACTGGGTCTCAGCAAGTATGTATTTTGCATAGAGCTACATTTGATAGAGAACATGCATTGAAAGATCATTTCTAGACATAACAAGTCCTTGACTTCTCTATACAAACAGGTTCTCAAGTTGTATGTGTTGTGAATAAGGTGACAGACTGGGTCTCAACAAGTATGTATTTTGCATAGAGCAACATTTGATAGAGAACTTGCATTGAATGACCCTTTCTAAATTTAACAAGCCCTTGACCTCTCTGTACAGACTGGGTCTCAGGAAATAGGTCTTTTTTACATAGGGTGACATTTGATACAGAACATGCATTGAATGAACCTTTCTAGATGTAACAAGTCAGTGATCTATCTGCAAAGAGAGATCAAGGACATTTAGTACAGTTTCCCTTTAAATGACTCCTCTCCACTCCCAGTATCCCCTATCCCCCTGGTTACCACACCTACTGCCTCAAGCAACTGCTGGCTAGGCTTTGCTTGCTTCATGCATACTAGAATAATCTCCAATAATGTCTTTGTAAAGGTCAATCTATCATACGTCCCAATGGTGGTTGAATTTAAAGTAGCAGTCCAGGCAAAACCTAACTAATGCTAAACCTGCTCTGTGCCACATTCCAAACCTAATCTATCTAACCATGTAAAGCAAAAATCCCTGTACTTATCTATTCTGCAGCCGATATGGTCTGGTCCCAGCATCAGCTGTCAGCGGAGGCTTCAGTGTCGAGGTGGGTGAAGGAGAGGCATCCGACAATGGAAGCCCCATAGTAACTCTATGGGTGAAGTCACTTCCCATTCATTTCATAGCCGTTGTTGGTCCTCTCCGGCACAGAGCTTCCGGACCGGATCGTGTGCAGAGGAGGTAAGTACAGCGATTTTTGCTTTACAGGGTTAGATAAATTAGGTTTAGAATGTAGCACAGAGCAGGTTTAGCATTAGTTAGGTTTTGCCTGGACTTCTCTTTTAATACATCCTAGTCCAGGACCCCCACAATCAAGAAGCAGAGACACTCTAATAAGGTCATGACTTTCACCTCTTGTAACTTGTTCAAAGACACTGGTGTGCAGAGTAAAACACCCATAAATGACTCATAATGCTCAATTCTCTTCTAGCCCAGGCTGCTGTTATGTAAGAAGATAAAAGAGGCTGATAGTAAGACAGAATCAGGTACTTATGCTAGTTCTATGAAAAGCCAATGTACTGATTTTTTGATGAACACATCAATGAATTAAAAAGAGCCCCTATGATCTTACAGAAGTTCAGCTTTAGTGTGTTACTAAACCCAGTCCTGTTCACTGTAAATCATTTTTCTTATATATTATGAATGCCTACATTTACAAAGTAAATGGAAAATATTATTTAATTTTTCAGCTGCAAACATTCGTTTACTAAATATTGGTATAAAAAAATGGCCTAGTTTAGTAGGAAACACTGACCTAATTGCACAGTGAGAGGAAAACATTTTCTTCTTTTCAGTCCACTTCAGTTGCTAAAACTCCTTTACTGCCAGGAAGTTTTGTTGATCATTTACAAAGCTGGCAAGAGTTAAGCATGGAGAAGAAAAGGAAGACAACATAAAAGGAACATACTGGAAAACATCCTTTTTTTCTATATTTAGCATTATAATTGCAAATGGCATGTTGGAATTTTGTGAAATGCCAGTATAAATTGCACAAAATATTCTTCCAGCACTGATTGCCACTTGCATTAAATGTGTAGCTTTATATATGAAGAGATCATTTAGTATTTGTTCATAATAATTCCACCTATTCATCAGTAGTATGTAAACATGGTCGTATCACCAATGACTTGCTCCACCTTATTCCAATCTCCCCAAGGGTACTATATAAAGATGACAGGCCTAATTTACATAGGTCATCACCAGGGCATCGGTCTGGGGCAATTTAGTAGGGATATTTTCCTGTCTTGTGTTTGCTAAAGTGATTCTCTCCCTATTAGAATATTAAAAAAGCTCCCTGTACAATATTTATAATCACCTGTCCCGCTGTCTGCTTTTGGAATCTTTATTCTATACTCATAAGTGTAAGATGCAAAGATACTGCCACAGACAGTAGCTCTGAAAGAGAGTGAAGTGCTAGGAACAGGGGGAAGAGCAATTTAGTTAAAAAGTTCTTCTGTATTGTGGGCATATCAAGTTTTAAAAATTAAGGCTGCAATAACACAGCAGACACCATAAGTAGTGATGGACGAACATCGGCCGGGGCGGTTCGCAAACGTTTGCCGCAAACTTTCTCAAATGTCCGCGAACCACAAGTTTGCGGTGGGCCCCATTGACTTTAATGGGAGGTGAACTTAAAAACCTTTAGGTCATATTTGCAGCCACAAAAGACTTACTAGCTGTGCACAAATAGTCCCACCACATGGACAATATCATAACAGAAGTATTGCAATTGGAAAAGTTGCCCTAAAATTATATATATATTTTTTTAAAGCAAAATGTTTTTTTTCCCCTAAATCAGCCAGAACTGACAGCAGCCAGTAAATACATGTCAAATACATATAGGGTCAATTCACACATCTGTAAAATGAGTTCACATCCATTCCACAATTTGGCGGAACATTTACAGACCCATTGATTTTCAATTCCAGTCTGAAAAATTAGGCATTCACAGGATAAAGAAGTAAGCGTCGGCCATTCCAGGCCCCAAAAATTAGCCCACATGCGTTTACCTGACAGCTAAGAATGTTGTATTCTGTGGCTGAAGGTACATTAGGCATTCACAGGATAAATAAGTAAGTGTCGGCCATGAAAGGCCCCAAAAATTAGCCCACATGGGTTTACCTGACAGCTAAGAATGTTGTATTCTGTGGCTGGAGGTACATTAGGCATTCACAGGATACAGAAGTAAGCATCAGCCATAAAAGGCCCCAAAAATTAGCCCGCGTGGGTTTACCTCACAGCTAAGAACGTTGTATTCTGTGGCTGAAGGTACATTAGGCATTCACAGGATAAATAAGTAAGTGTCGGCCATAAAAGGCACCAAAAATTAGCCCACATGGGTTTACCTGACAGCTAAGAATGTTGTATTCTGTGGCTGAAGGTACATTAGGCATTAACAGGATAAATAAGTAAGTGTCGGCCAGTATAGGCCCCAAAAATTAGCCCACATTGGTTTACCTGACAGTTAAGAACGTTGTATTCTGTGGCTGAAGGTACATTAGGCATTCACAGGATACAGAAGTAGGTGTCGGCCAGTATAGGCCCCAAACATTAGCCCACATGGGTTTACCTGACAGCTAAGAACGTTGCATTCTGTGGCTGAAGGTACATTAGGCATTCACAGGATACAGAAGTAAGTGTCGGCCAGTATAGGCCCCAAAAATTAGCCCACATGGGTTTACCTGACAGCTAAGAATGTTTTATTCTGTGGCTGAAGGTACATTAGGCATTCACAGGATAAATAAGTAAGTGTCAGCCATAAAAGGCCCCAAAAATTAGCCCACATGGGTTTACCTGACAGCTAAGAACGTTGTATTCTGTGGCTGGAGGTACATTAGGCATTCACAGGATACAGAAGTAAGTGTCTGCCAGTAAAGGCCCCAAAAAGTAGCCCACATGGGTTTACCTGACAGCTAAGAACCTTGTATTCTGTGGCTGAAGGTACATTAGGCATTTACAGGATACAGAATTAAGTGTCGGCCAGTATAGGCCCCAAAAATTAGCCCAAGTGGGTTTACCTGACAGCTAAGAATGTTGACTTCTGTGGCTGAAGGTACATTAGGCATTCACAGGATAAATAAGTAAGCGTCGGCCATAAAAGGCCCCAAAAATTAGCCCACATGGGTTTACCTGACAGCTAAGAACGTTGTATTCTCTGGAGGTGTCAGGAGGAGGAGGGTACCCTATTACACATCTTTTGGTCATGTCCTAGGCTTCGTGGGTTTTGGACTGCAGTTAAGGCTCTTTTAGGCGACCTCACTGACTATGCCATCCCGGACACCCCGGCCTTCTTTCTTCTACAATTGTCGAACATACCGATGCGAAAATATAAAAAAATCTATTGTCCCTCACGTTTTGTGTGCAGCGAAATCTTGCATTCCAATATATTGGAAAACCTCTCAGACACCTACTATTAGGGACTGAATGCGTAAACTAGAGGAGATCAACAAGATGGAGGATTTGACTCTTACGGCTCTGCACCGGCGTGAAAGATATGAGAAGGTGTGAGGTTACTGGAATGTGTTCATCCTCTCTGACAGGGGGAAATGCCTGATGTGCTCGTGAGCCCTGGTGGTTTGGGAGGTTCGTGGCGGTGTCCATGCCAAGTACGGAGCAGCACCTCCTTAATCCAACCCCCTCCCCCACCTTTTTTTTCTGTTACTTTTCCTTCCCCTCCTTTTCTCTCTTCCCCCTCTCTCTCTTTCTGTGCTTCAGCAGACTCCTATGACAAGAACTGTGGGGTCCACAATGTGGCCTTCTTTGGCATTATCCACCACTTTTATTTTTTGGGTTACTACATGCTCCATACTAGCTCAGGTATGATATCTGTTTTTTTTTCTAGCAAGATAAGGGACTCATGGTATCCCTACACTTATGCATGTGACATTCCTGAGAGAAGCGTCAGTGAGAGACTGAACGTCAATGAGAGACTGAACGCTCTGACGTAACGCGTATAGGGGGCGGAGCCTGCGCGCCTGACGCCGACCTTCTTCCGGGTATTGCTACAGCTTTCACTGCCATACAAGCAGGCACGGCTGAGTGCCTGTAATATGTGAGTACCCTGTACGATTTCTGAATAAAGCACATTACACTTCATACAGAGAGCACTAGATCTTCTTTCTTATCCCCATATTGCATGTCCTCGTTTTCTCCGGAGGTGAGAGGCTGGAGAGGGGTCCCCTTGGGTCCTGTATTTGTATACAAGCTGATGCTGACCCGTCTGGGTCCTGTGCTAAGGTGAGAGGCCAATCCACTTGGTGAAGGGATTTATACACTTGAGGTGTTTTGTATTCTTCACGGGATTATTGCTTTCCATTAACACTGTGGACACTGAGCACGATTTATGGGCTGTTTGATGGACATTTATTATTATTAATATTTTTTCTGATTATCTGGCGCATCACTTTCTTTATATTGATGATTTTGACACTGTCCTACTTAGAAAGGAAAAATCTTGTATCTTTAGGCTCGGGACTCTGGCCCTGAAAAGGTTAAATAATGAACTGAGTCTAAAAGTATTCCTTGAACCCTAACTTGTGTCCCTTGGCCTACATAGAAGTGAAATAATTGGATCATTGTAGCATTTCTGTGTATAGGGAGATCCCAACTTGAGTTTGAGAGTGTGAATATATGCCCCTCCCTTTGAATCAATCATCCCTATACGAGCCTGCTAGGCCATAGCCTATTTGTTTGTCTGTGAACACACCTCAGTTTTGATTGTAAATGAAACTCTGTGATTTAGAGTGAATGCAATGGTACTTTCTTCAATATAAAATTTGTTTTCATGCTACACCGCTAGATGGCGCTGAGTAGATGATCCAACTCAATTGACTGGAATGGGCAATTATTGCTATAAAAAGAACAGAAATGAGAACGTCATTAAGTCCTGATGAAGCATATGTGACGTCAGTTCCACTGCCAGTCTGATGGGATGGGAACTGCGCCACGGAATAGGAGAGTGTGCTATGGGCATCTAGAGCCCCTACATGGACCATGCCCAAATTGGATCTATCAACAAGCACCAGTCTCACAGCACCCCACAAGGAGACTTAGGGTAGAAGGGGTGGATCACTGACATTTGTTGCCACAGAGTTGTGAGAGCTTCCGGGCACCCACACTAACCACATCCCCTATTACTATCTTCTATTGTCTGTGTTGCTGATTACTGGGATTGCATACTTATCGAGTGCAGAGTTCTTGACTAGTTGGGAACATATGAACCTGGACTGTATACCTAAATTGGTTAATTTAACCCACACAATACCAGGAGACTTTTAATTCAATTACGGGTCCACTGGGTTGCATAGGTCAACCTCTCCATTTGTCCTGGGAATACCAGCGCCCATTTATGGATATACAGGAAAAGGCAAACAATATTTTTCCACATAGGGACATGATTCACTGGGTCCATCCAACTTTGATACTGGCTATCCGAACAGCCACTAAGTTTGAGCTCATTGAACCTATCATTGTGTCCTGGAAGCAGCTCTACTCAGCCGAGGTAGCCCTGTATGATCACATCAGGGTATACTGCCCTGAAGTGGCATTTTTCACCACCTGCTTTCCAATTGAGAATGCCCTGATAGTACATGAGCTATCTAGTCTGTTAGTTGGTGTTATCAGCGTGTGCATGGGGTCCATGGGGACTGTGTGTAGTGTGACAATGTTGTCCGCTTTAATTGTCCGTTTTTATTGAGAATACTTGGGGTTTTATATCACAATTTTGTATTTCTGATTGGTAGTAAATTTTCAGTAAAGATATTTGTATTACATACCATTGTTGGTCCTCCGTTTACAACTACTTTCTTAGGGTGACCTTGTCCCTTGTTTTCTTCTTTCTGGGCAGAAGGGAGAAGCTAGGGTTGCAAGTGGGGGACCCCAATAGATGAGGATTAGGGCTGCTTTGTGCAAAACCATAGCACAGAACAGGTAAGTATAACATGTTTGTTATTTATTTTTTGCTGCTCTTGGATTCAGAAGGAAGATGAACTAAAGTCATGTCAGCACTGACAACTGCAAAATACAGACTTCAGCAAAGAAGAGTAACAAAAGCACACAGAGAAGAAAGATGTATGCTCTAACATGCTAGATCTAAAAACATACATGTCCTTGAAGCTAGAGCATCTTGAGTCTTCGATAATTTTAGGAAACATGGACCCTTAAGGTCACTTAATTTATTCATGGAATTTGGAACAGTTACGTTTTTTTGAGGGGTCCAGTCATGCAACTCCATCCTCATAGGTGTTACCCCTATTCATGAGAGCAAAGTCGCTACCTCCAAGCCATCAGTGTTATCTGTTCTGAGGAGTGAAGCTTGGTGATTACTGTCCAGAGATTAGGAGCCACTCCGTTGAACACGGCTGTGATTATCCTACATGCCTTAGTTTTAGTTTGTTCTGGTAAGCAGCTTTTTGGGCAATGTGGTGTGGTGTGCTGTCTTTTTACATGGATGCTGGTGATGGGATCTCATCCTTTCGATTGGATCATGGACTCCTATGTGTTTTATTTGTGCCCTGCATATGGACTTTTATATATTACTTTTTGCAATCAACAAAATTAATGATGGCTGTTTCTATGTTTCCATTCATTTATTTACTATTTTAGCGCGGATATTCCGTATTGTTTTACTATTTATTTTTTAAAACCTTTACAATTAATTTAGGAGTGCGGGGCTGGTGAGTTAATGTTTACCTTAGTTCAGCCTTTTTCAACCAGGGTGTCCAGGCACCCTGGGGTACCTGAAGTTTCTTCAGGGGTGCCTTGGCAAAATGCCTAAAAATTGCCCAGAAATCGTATACAAGCTGGTGTGTGGATGAAGCCTGCCTTTCAGTTACACAAAGCCACAGGTTTGTGCACCATTACAACCTTCTAGCTGCCAGCACCCTAACGACCAAAGACATCATCAGTTGATATGGAGGATGTCAGCTGCCAGCATATCATCCGTACATGACCCTCCCCTGCCCCTCTCCATCAGCTTTGGGGTCACATTGGCTGAGTGAGGGAGAACAGAAACATTGGAATCCCAGTCAGTACCAGTTTGCAACGTTTGCAGTGTATTTGATTTGAAATAATAAATCACCTCTAACGTTGGGTGTCCTACTTGTGTGGATGTTGCTGCATTATGTAAAACAATTAGAATAGTTTTCACATTTTAGAATTGGGCGCTTTGAGACTGTCCATAATTTTGAAAGGGTGGCTTGACTAAAAAAAGTTAAGAAACACTGCCAAATTTATCCCCAACTGTGCGGTTATCCCAGAGCTCAGCAGCCTAGAGAGACATCCAAAGTGGATAACAGCCTCGACCGCTCCTCCAAAACAGCCTGCCTGTCACAGTGACTTCTCCCTGACCCAGTGAAGCGATGTCAAGAAAAAAAAGGATGACTGTGGCCCTCGGAAGCTGAAGGCTTTCTTCATCCAGCCGACAGCTAGGAAGGACTAGGGCCAAGATGGCACCGCCGCCTCCTTACACGCCGCGCCTTCCTTCACTGACCTCCCCAATGCTATCACAGAGCATGCAGAGGTAACAGAAGCACAGCTCTCCCCTGAAAGTTCCCCTCTACACAGTCCGGGATCCTCTAGCCCAGCAAAGGCCTGATTTAGTCCCTAGGGTCGTGCTAATGAGAGTCCACTTGTTTTAAACCAAGGAGTCATTGCTATCCACAGCCAGCCTGCACTCGCTACCAGCACTGTATACAGATCTTCAAGTATTCCTAGATCTATCTGAACACACTCTCCAACTTCAGCGACAGCTAATCTCGGTCACAAAAGCACTACAAACCCACAAGATCCCTTAAAAGTGGCGTCATGCAGCCACCGTCCTAGTCACTCGCAATGGCTCATCACATGCCATCTCATCTCTTCACAAAGGGATGCAACTCCTCCACACCTGGGGAATCATTCCAGAACCACCTCACAAGCCCGGCACTCCATCCCCACCACCCAGCCAGACTCGCTCCAGTCACCATCATTCTGGCAGATATAAACACTGCTCCTAACCTTACTTAATAGAGGTTAGTCCAAAGACTATGTCATACTATCTCTGGGCCCCATGCTCATTTCCTTTTCTCCAGTGGACTATTCCACCGTTTAACCTGTAGCATCTCAGTATCACTGATCTGAGTCACTGCTACTCCATTTTTTTTTCTGTCATGCCCCCAAGCAGGCAACAGTTTATTTTTTCTACACTAACTTCTGTTCCAGACTTTACATACTTTCCAGTGTACAAACCCACTACTCTCCTGGAACCAACAATTACCTGCACTTTAGGAGCGGAAATCCTGCGCTTAACTGTGAATGTTGATATTTCCTGTTACACTTCCTGCTCCTGTATTAATCCCTTACGCTACATCTCATCATGCCATTACATTGGTTTCTACTAATGCCAGGGGATTAAACCACCCTGCAAAGCACATCTCCCTGTAGAAAACTGCTCAATCCCATGGATGTGATATCCTATGTGTGCAAGAAACACACTTCTCACAATCAGATACGCCCTACTGCCAAAAGAAGCATTTTCCTCACGTTTTTCATTCATGCTTTACTTCAAACAAGAGAGGAGTAATGATTGCTTTAAGAGACTCAGTGGCCTTCCAACGTCTTCCCCAGATCTTAGGTGACAACGGTTGATTCCTCATCCTTGTCTGCTCCATAAACCACGTTCTCTATACCCTTCTAAAGTTTTACACACCTAATAAACGTCCAGTCACCAAAACTATCCACAAAGCCATGAAAATCCAGGAAGGGCACCTGATGCTCTGCAGAGACTTCAATGTGGTACCATATACCCAATTACACTCCTCCTCCCCAACCAAGCAATATGACTCCTAAAAGAAAAATGTCCTGTACTCTCATGGCCTTCACGATGCCTGGGGATGTTACCATGCCGTTATCTATTCAAAAATCGATATAATTGTTCTAGATAAAGAGCTGTTACAAAATGTGCAATCTTCAGAGATCCACACTATAACTTGGTCGGACCAGGCGCCAATAAGCATCACACTCTCAGATTCCCCTGCCCAACCAAACAGTTACATTTGGCGGACACATAACAACTTGATTCAACAACCTCAGCACGTCAAAACTATTTCAAACCAATTTTCTTAAAATTCAACAAAGGCTGTGGCAAGTGTAGTGTGGAACTCTCATTAAGCATTTATCAGAGGTGTACTGATTCAATTGGGTTCTCGTGAAAAAAAAGAGGAGGACGCAGCACTTAGACACTCTCTTGACATCTATTAGGGACCTTGAAATGCAGCACAAACCAGCACAAACTCAGAGCTACTTCCTATTCAAACTCTAATAAAGCTGGGAAGGTTATGACACAACCAATTAAAGGATACAGGGCCAAATCGAGAATAACATATCTATACAATCTTTCCTCCAAGCAGAAGCTCTACAATCCCCAAAGCATAGTATATGCTTTTAGCTCTTACTACAGCTACTTGTACAACTTTAAAGAGGGCAGCTCTACCTACCAGCCTTCTTTAGATTAAATCATTTTTTTTGTGAACCAAGTCAATCTCCCAACTCTGTCTGAGGTTCAGTTAGCCTCACTCAACGTGCCTATATCCACACAAGAAATTTCTTCCACAATCCTAACTCTTCCTTACAATTAATCCCCAGGACCCATTGGTCTCACTGGAGAATATTTCAAACAATTTCAATCAATTCTATGACCCTATTTGTCCTCAGTCTTCAAGAACACTGCATCCTCCTCTACCTTTCCTCCTGAAATGCTTCAAGCTCTCATAACAACCCTGCCAAAACCAGGGAAAGATTCTACCTCCACACAAAACTTCAGACCAATCTCACTCCTAAACCTAGACTTAAAGATTTACACTAAGCTAACTGCCAACAGATTTATTGACATCCTACAAAACCTAATACACCGGTACCAATCAGGGTTCACAAAAAAACGTCAGATGTCTGATGCCACCAGGAGACTGATCAACATAATACACCATGCTGGGGTCTCCCAAACTCCTTCTCTGCTTCTGTCTTTCGATGCAGAGAAATCATATGACAGAGTCCATTGGAGCTATCTCCACAGAATCTTACTTAAATTTGGCCTTCATGGTCGCATCTTAACTGCAATTCTCTCTGCAATGCTTTCACTCCCTTTTAAAATAACTAGTGGTACCAGGCAGGGGTGTCCCTTATCACCAATAATGTTCAACCTCCTCATGGAACCCCTAGTGGAAGGCATATGCTCTAATCCCCTCATATCAGGTTTCCTTATTACATAGGTACATAGTTACATAGTTAGTCAGGATGAAATAAAGACAAAAGTCCATCCGGTTCAACCAAAAAAAAAATATTGAAAACCCAACCATAAAATCCCATATACACAATCCTATACCTGCTGTTGATCCAGAGGAAGGCAAAAATAAACCCCAGCAAAGCATGATCCAATTTGCTACAGCAGGGGAAAAAAATCCTTCCTGATCCCCCGAGAGGCAATCGGATATTCCCTGGATCAACTTTACCTAAAAAAAAAATGTAGTACCCATTTATATTATGTACACCTAGGTAAGAATCCAGGCCTTTTTACAGCAATCTAGTGAGCTAGCCAGAACCACCTCTGGAGGGAGTCTATTCCACATTTTCACAGCTCTTACGGTGAAGAAACCTTTTCGTATTTGAAGATGAAATCTGTTTTCCTCTAGACGTAAAGGGTTCCCCCTTGTCCTCTGTGTTGACCTTAAAGTGAACAACTCAATACCAAGTTCACTATGTGGACCCCTTATGTGTTTATCATATCCCCCCTTAATCTCCTCTTCTCAAGAGAGAATAAATTCAGTTCCTCTAATCTTTTCTCATAGCTTAGGTTCTCCATGCCTCTTATCAGTTTGGTTGCCCTTCTCTGCACTTTCTCCAGTTAGCATTGCATGCTATTATTAAGCTTATGATCTACCAGAACACCCAGATCCTTCTCGGCTATGGATTCCCCCAGTTCTACCCCACCTAGTATGTATGATGCATGCATATTATTAGCCCCCAAGTGCATAACTTTACATTTATCAACATTAAACCTCATTTGCCACATAGTTGCCCAATGAAACAGTGCATTGAGGTCAGCTTGTAAGTTGGAAACATCCTGTAAATAAGTTATTCCACTGCAAAGCTTGGTGTCATCTGCAAAGACTGAAAGGCTACTTTTAATCCCAGACCCTATATCATTTATAAAGATATTAAAAAGTAAGGGTCCCAACACTGAACCTTGGGGTACACCACTGATAACTTTAGACCATTCAGAGTAAGAACCATTAACCACTACTCTCTGAATTCTATCTTTTAGCCAATTTTCTATCCAATTACAAACCGATCTTTCCAAGCCAGTAGACTTTCCCTTACACATTAGCCGTGTGTGAGGAACTGTGTCAAACGCTTATTGTCAACTAGTTTAATTAAAAAAGGTTATTTGCCGACGACCTTGTCCTAATGCTGACCAATCCTAATTCCTCCTTGAACGAAGCCTACAAAATGCTACAAT
The DNA here is from genome assembly GCF_965119305.1 of Pelophylax lessonae. NCBI lineage: Eukaryota > Metazoa > Chordata > Amphibia > Anura > Ranidae > Pelophylax > Pelophylax lessonae. The sequence goes on along the minus strand of NC_138770.1, from coordinate 239,287,411 downwards.
GGTTCAGCAGGGTATTGTATTATAAAGTAAACTAATCTAAATTAACCATACTCAATATACGTTTAGTTGGTACCACAAGATCCATCCTATAACAACAGTACCCTTTCACTTGGGCGGAAACCAGTATCCCATACCTAGGTGTCAAACTGACTAAATCAGTAAAGGGATTATTCCAAAATAACTATTCCTCATTCCTCACTAAGCTGCAACAGGACTCACTTTAAAAGCACAAATTCTCCTGGATGGGCAGAATTGTAGCTTTTAAAAAGATGGTTCTCCCCCAGCTCCTTTACTTTTTCAGGTCCCTTCCTATCACAATACCAAAACCATCCTTCACTAATTACAATCCTTGCTAAGTACTTTTATTTGGCACAACAAAAAAAACTAGATGCAATTACCATATCCTCATAAATACCATATCCAATAAACACAGATCAGAGGGAGGGAGGGGGTCAGGAAATATAGATTTTAGAGATTAGTATACTGCTACCTACCTTGCAGCTAGTAGACTGATTTTGACCCTCAGCATCCACTAGATGGGGCAACATTTTAATCTACTTATGTTCTGAAACAAAATCTTAAACAATGGCTCTTAAGTACACCTTTCAGCCCTCCCCTACCAGTGGCTCTTTGGCTCTTTCACCTCCTATACTAGCCCCAATGTTCGCCTGGCGGAGATTATCTAAGGTTCAATGTCCTATCTCACAACAAATCTACCCAAATATATAAAAATGATCAGTGTCTTAACTCTCCTAATCCCTGATATCTCACTACAATTGTGGATAGATAATGGTATAAACAACCTCTAATACGTCTATCAAACCCTTTGCCTCTCTCCAGCAAGAGTACCAGCTACCGCCCAGCACCATATTCACTTACATCCAAGTAAAACACTGTATCTCCAAACTAACTTCTCACCATTATGCTGTATCTACACTGGTGTGGTGTTACCTTATATACTCTACCCTTAATCTAAAAAAGTAATTTGTCAAATCCAAACCTTTCTTACAATGGGAAGCCGATTTTGCAACAACGTTCACTGACTGCCAGTGGTCCATGGCCCTCCAAGCTATTTACAAATCCACATGTTGTTCTGCTCTCTGGGAGCTAGCCCAGAAAATTCCCCTTAGATTGTATTTCATTCCAGCTAAGATTTCAAAATTCTACAGGCAAACCTACCCTCTGTGTTGGAGAAACTGTGGTCAAGTTGGTGATCTCCTACACACCTTATGGAGCTGTCCAATTTTCCATTACTCTGGAACAAGATGTTCCACATCCCCTCTGAGTAGAGCCACACCCAGATTATTTCCTCTCCTGACATAGCTCTTTTAAACTTAACCATAGATTACCCCCCCCCCCCAGTCAGATACTCAGTTACGCATATTCTCCAAGCTGCCAGACTTAGTATCACAAGGCCATGGAAAAATTCCCAACCACCTACCATACTTGACACCCTGCATTTAGTACACAAACACTGCTCGTAGGAACTCATGCTTGCCTCCAACAGGGGCTCATATGGAAAGTCGCTTTCCTCATGGAATCCCTGGCTACAATGGCACTACTCTTCAAACAAATCCCTCTAACATGTTCTTCATATCAATATCAAGCTCTTTAGGAGCTCCTTCCAATAAAAGTAACTGACACCCTTTCAGTTAGTCCTACCTGGACTAACCGTCTACGGATTCTGGCCGCCTTAATTTAAGTAGGCTTTGTCACTGTACCTCATCCTCATCCTTGTGGTAGTTACCGTTGTTATGCGCCTCCTTTTTTTTTTTTCTTCCTGATATTTGTTATTATAATGATTATATAATAATTTCTATGGTTGTATAACATTTGTTTGTTTTTTGTCTGGTTGATATACATTTTTCTGTATCTATGTCATTCTCATGACTTCATTTTGATGTTCTGTAATGTTTTATCTTAAAAATGTTCAGTAAAAAACTATTGCAAATTAAATATTTCAAGTGTAAGCCAATTATTTGAAAGTTATTCTGAACAAAATAAGCTACTCAAAAGGGTACATATAATCCTGCTTCAAAGAAGCTGGAAAGATAAGACTTTTTAAATTATTTTTAGGTATGCTGTGTGGATGGGAACTTATAGGGAACTTAACAAACATATAGTGGAGATCACCCAAATTTGGCTGCAAAGTTGGATATATACTTTAAACAAGCTGCTTGGCAGGCTTTCTTTATGTTTTTATCAAGCTTTGAGTAATACTGGAGCTTTTTAAAGCTTGCCCACATTTTGTTTAAAGTGTTTGCATTTTTCACTTTAATTTATTTTTTTATTTAAAAACATAAAGTTTGTTGAAAGCTCTGCAAATTCTTTGTAAAAAGGTTGCTATATACACTGCTCTTGTAACAGATAAAGCTCATATGAGCAAGGCCTTGAACAGATGTCACCAGAACATGTTTAGCCATTGGGAGACTATATCTCGCTGCCTGTCCCTTTGTCAAAAGGTTTGAAATTCCATCACTTTTTGTACCAGGGCAATGGTTACCAGGACCTCTAGTGAGACTAAAAAATAAAGTTTTGGTCACCATATTACCTGTGGCACCCCTGTTGCTGATGTTTGCCAATTCCTGACTTATCATGTATTGTTTGGCACTGTGTCTCTGTGTAGAAGCCATAAGACACTGTACTTTAATGTATACAAATGTACACAATTTCGCACTTGGTGCATTTGAGATATCAGCAGGGAAGCCACTCGTATATTATCTTAATATTATGTTATATATGATATATAATTACGTAGTTAGTCAGGTTAAATAAAGACAAAAATTCATCTAGTTCCACCAATTAAAAAAAAAAAAAAAAAATCGAAAACCTTCATATACTCAAGCAAATAAAGCATGATCCAATTTGCTCCAGCAGGGGAAAAAATTCCTTCCTGATCCAACAGGAGGCAATCAGATACTCCCTGGATCAACTACCCCTGGTGGAGCACTCTTTTTTACATTTTATGACTGTATGCTGATGGTTGGAAGAAGCATCTTCATTTGATGATCAGCTGGCAGTGTCCTGCTCCGTTGCTGAAGAGTTTAGCTTTATGCGAGATATGACCTTTTATGATTTCATGGTCCTACAATTTGGTAAGAGTCCTACTCCTAAATGTTTGTGGTGGCGGCCAACAAACACACAGAGGAGTCCTCTAATTAAGGATGTGGGAGTGGATTGTTTTAGGTCACCTTTTACTCCATGGAAGCTCTTCGGGATTTTTTGTTTGCACTACAATAATTATTTAATATTTCACTTATTTAATTTATTGTTTTTATGTTATTATGTGTAAACTGATTTGTTCACTTTATTCACAGTTTATATTTAAATTTGTAGTGCAGCATATTTGGAGCATCACATTTGTTTATTGTATTATTGTATTGTGCTAAAATTTTATTTCAGACAGAAGCATGCAGCTAGGTTGTGATATATTTAAAAAAAAAAAAACAAAAAAAAAAAAACACATTACGTGTTAAAATTAGTGAGTTCTGTTAAAAATGTCATGTGTACTATAAAGATTTACTTACAGTCTACATGGGAAAATTATAGGAAAAGCAGTGAATTCTATTGATGCTAATAGTTACAGTAGTTAGTTGTAATCATAATGATCAGTCCATACTCCATGCTGAGAAATTCCATCTAACCTTCAGGATTAACATGCACGCCACTTTTTAGATCACTAGGAGGTCTTCTAAGTATAGTTGGCTGCGGACTACATTACCATAGCCTAATGTTTGAATCCAGTGTCTCGTCTTACTGAAGAAATTGAGAAGAGAAGAACATTCAAAAAGTATGCAAACCCAAGTTTAAAAATGTAATATATTGCAGCTTATCACTCTTTGGATGTAGTGGCTGCATTAGTTTAGGCTTTTTTTCTTTATTTTATCTGGCGACCCTGCCAGTTACACGTTCCCTATCCTAGGGTGGAAATGCTCACTCTTCACACTATATCAATGGAGGTGCATTATTGTTATTCCAGAAAAGGACTTCAGAAGACCCTGTAAGGCTACAGTAGGTGGGTGTGGGTGGTTGTTTGTCACATTCTCCTTGTTGGGTGCCAAGCGAGGGTCACATGAGAGGCCTTCCCCTGGGTCGGGTCTTCTGGGCTACACTGGGTACCTTATACGGGGTCACTTTACTATACATAGGGTACCTTTGCTTTGTGCCATTTTCATCCATGCTATGGGACAAGACTTAGGCTACCGTTGGGAAATATGCGACCTTAAGGCGGGCATCTACACTTAGAAATTAAAGTACACCTTGTACACTTGCACTGCAACTGTTCTCCAGTTAACTCTCTATTCCCTGTAACAATATACACCTTTGCTGTATTCTGCATTTAGGATGGACATGCTGGGCCACTGTCCACATCCACCTGTCCAGCGTTTTTTCCACTACTACTCCCCCATAGCAGAGTAGGCCCTGCCGTGCACTCTATGTGGGCTCCACATGTGCACTTAACTTAACTCTTGAACTTCCCTACTTCTGTACAGGATCGGAACCTCTGTGGTGCAAATCTGCCCCCATTGCTCTGAGAGACAGACCGTGGGCAGAACATCTCACTTGCTATAGGCCATGCCACCTATAACAGGTACACGCTGTTGACCGGCTGCTTACTCGATTACTCTTGGCAACCAGTCATGTCTTTACATTACTCCATTTCACACCAACATCTTCTTACTCCAATGTGTCAAGACCCACTTGTTAACTATATGTGTGCTGGTTACTTGCAATACAAGTTTTAGTAACTTCAGACCAGGCAAGGACAATGTTTTAATACTTTACTTGTAAAAAGTGCAGAGAATTGAACATCCCACAATCCAACACACATATGTAAGGTTATTCCTACGTCACTACTTCTAACTACAAGTGCTGCCCCGGCATACCTGAAAAGATGTTGCCCACCACTTACAGTACTTTAGAGGCACTCTCATGCAGGTGTTAGTATTTCAGAGGCATACTCCAGTGTTGGTGTCTTCAGGGGGATCCCCAAGTGCAGATGACTTTACATCCAGGCAGTGTTGATCGGCACTCTTTTGCTTTGTGCCATTTTCATCAATGCCCTGGGACAAGACTTAGGGTACCGATGGAAAATATGTGACCTTTAGGCAGGCATCTACACTTAGAAATGAACATACACCATGTACATTTGCACTGCAACTGTTCTACAGTTAACTCTGGAGCAAGTGTTGATATCTTCAGGGTGAACCCCAAGTGCAGATGACTTTACATCCAGGCGGCGTTGATCGACACTCTTTTGCTCCTCACAAGTAACATTCTCTGCCTCATTCCCTATCCTGGTCCTGGTCCTCTCAGCTCTCTCTATATGGTGGCCCCCCCTCTTGCCAGACCACTATCCTAATTTATATATCACAGGATACATGGGCCGGACCCAGAGAAGAATTTGCCAAAAAGACCAAAGAATCGGGAAAGGCAGTCACTCCTACCCTCATGGCCAGGACTGTATCTAATTACCTATTTCAACCTGCCACAACCCCTCCTCTTCTGTATAACATATGGGGGAGGTGTTTTGTATTTCACAGGGATAGCTGGGATTAATGCCTATTTATAACCGTGCAGCAGAAACAAAGATCACAGGAAGTTATCAGTTGACAATGCAGCAGAGGCAAAGATTACATGGTGGTATCAGTTGACTGCCTTTTCAGAAGGATCAGAGGGTATTTTTTTGCACTTATTGAACAGTTCTGGAAACCTCATTTACAAAAAAGATATTGATAAGATAGAACAAGTCCAGAGACGGGTAACAAAAATTGTGAAAGGTCAGGGGGATAAAACATATCAGGATAGACTTCAGGAACTTAATATGTGCACTCCAGAGAAAAGAAGGAAAAGGGAAAAATGATTGAAGCCTTTAAATACATCAAGGGGGTGAATAAGGTTCAGGAGGGTAGTTTTTTCAACATGAAACCCAAATCAAGAACACGGGGACATGAACTCAAACCAACTGGAGGACAGTTCAATCTAATCTTAGAAAGTGTTATTTTACTGTAAGGGTAGTTGATGCTTGGAACAGTGTTGAAGCTAGACGTTCTTTCACCCGAAGCAAAGACTCAGTTTGGGACCCCCAACCCAGAGAGAAGTTCTCTATCCATACACTTCCAGCCCCCTGCCTAGGGAAGTGTAAATAATAGTTAGATAAGCTATAGGATGGTAATAATAATAAAAGTTTTGGTAATAATGATTTCAAGTCTCAGTTCTGTAGTAGGTTAGGAGGGGCGCTGCCAAGAAAGAAGAAGTGAGCCAAGGAGCTAGTCTTTATTAAGGCCTGCTTCTGTGTGCTCTTCTTCCTTCCAGGCAGTGCCCCTCCCTAACCGCTGTAGGGGTGAGGCATGAAATCTCCACATAAAGCGTTGTTGCTTTCTTCTGGCCACACGCCAGTTTTTATTTTTTTTAGTTTGTAGTATAGAATTGTAAAAGACCTAGACACCTTTGGGTGCCACAAAGAAAGCAGCAATATGATGTGCGTAGCATGATGCTACATTGAACAATAGGTGTAGCCAAATTGCATTAAATGTTGGAGGGGCTTAAGGGGGCATGGTTATATAAAACAAAAGAAATCTTGTACCCATAAAATATGCTAAGAATAATAAACCAAATGTCACTGTTAAACAGTGAACTTGGCCTACCTTATAAGTTGACAGTGTCACTCAGTAGATCAGTGGATGGTGTGTGGACAGCGTTAGTAGGGCAGTGGATGGTCAGTAGGGCAGTGGATAGTGTTGGACAGTGTCAGTTGGGTAGTGGATTGTGTTTGGACAGTGTCAATACAGCACTGGACAGTGTCAGTAGAGGAGAGGTTGGTGTCAGTAGGGCAGTGGATGGTATCAGTAAAGCAGTGGATGGTGTCAGTAGAGCAGGGGAAAGGGGTCAGTAGGGGAGAAGATGGTGTCATTGGGGCAGTGGTTGGCATCAGTGGATCAGTAGATGGTATCAACAGATCGGCGTATGGTGTCAGTAGAGCAGTGGACAGTGTCAGCAGAGCAGTAGATGGTGTCGGTAAGGGAGAGTTTGGTGTCAGTAGAGCAGTGGACGGTATCAGTAGACCACTGGATGGTGTCAGTAGGGGAGAAGTTGGTGTCAGCAGGGGAGAGGTTGGTCACAGTAGGGCAGTGGACAGTGTTAGTAGAGCATAGGTTGCCATCAGTAATGGACAGTAAAGTTTTTTTAATTTTTGGGTATGCGATTCCTTAAGGGGTTTTTAGTTCAGTTTTAGCCATAATCCCTAAATATCTTTGAAGAAAGAGGTTTGGTGCCTCAAGTCAAGGTTTGTGGGACTTTAAAGGGGCTAATATACACAAAGGTATTCTAAGTATAAATATAATATTTATTTCAAAATAACATAAAAGAAATTATCATACATTTCTGGTTTAGCAGAACATATGTTACATGTGATGTATGGGCTAAGAACCCATAGGTGAGAGTGAAGGAGAATAGTATGAAAAAAGTGACATAGTGGAAATGTGACATTAGTCTCTCTCTTGTGGTCCAAACGTCTATGGTTGGCGTTGGATCTTTGTTTGAGAGAGTATTTAAATTCCTACGCGTTTCGGCGGGGGGCCTTTGTCAAGGAAAAATGTCAACCATCTCTGCAAGATATGTGAAATGGTAGTAAGGGTATTTAGTTTTTTGACCATCCTGAGACATTTGTTTCATGGTAGGTCATGTGATACATACTTAGATAAAGAAATGCCTGGGCCTGCTTGTGGTCCTCCGGTCCTCATATGAATCAACAGGATATAGCTACTTGGATATATAAGGTGGCGGTATTAGTATACGTTTGTATATTTATAGTACATGTGCCAGTGGTATTGGTTATGTACTTACTGGTTAAGTATATTCTCTAGACCAGTTGAGGGAAGAAGATATTGGATCAACCCGTATTAGGTCAGGTCTGTATATGGGAGGGAGTATTTGGTTAAATATTTAAGAACAATATTTACTTTTATATGTTCCATATTGTTTTAGTACTTACTTTGTGACATAGAATTATATACGCAATATTGGTTCCAGCATGTGTCCACTAGGTGGCGTGTTGTCCCAACTGGTCTTGTAATGCTATACAGTTCCAGTGGTCTCCACTGTGGGGTGCTGGTCCAACTGTTCCTGTTCTAAATATAGTGAACAGGAAAAGTATTGTCAAAAGTGTATTCCAGTATAAAGATACCATCAGTGCATCTTTTGCACTATGGTATACTTACAGTTTTGTCCTTTGGTTAAGGGGGAAGAAGGGTGGAAGGTCCGAGTAGCGTGGTCCGAGCGTCCTCACCGTCCCTCAGCTCGAGGGAAGTGACGCCCTGTTTGAGATTCCCGGCCTTTTATATCGTTCGCGCATGCGCAATAGGCGCATGCTTGTGTAACAGAAGATCCTTGCCGGATGACGCGTCGCGGGTGCGCGCGCATCCTGTCTTCAATCTGAACGGTACATTTCATGCGGCCGCCGACACAGGAGGCGGAGTGTGGGTCCCAATTCAGGGTCCTATTGGCAGAGGATGATAGAAGGTCTGCTTAACTCCTTGTTCCCCGGTCTTGATCACCGGGGTTACCTGTGCCGGATGAGGTTTATTTGGGGGAAAGAACAAGCAGGCTTTTAAATTTTCAGGCGATGTATAACAATTAGTGAATTGATTTATTCTGAATAACGTGCCATTTGGAAGCCAGTTTTAGGCTTTTTTGAAAACATCCAAACGGGGGAACGCTATTTAGGTTATATATAATAAAAATAAATATAAATAAAAATAAAAAAAAAAAAAAAAATATAGGTTATTTATTTTATTTATTTTGAGCAGCAATTAGTATAGAGCTGTTCATGTGTGATATGGATGAAACATGAAGTTCTTGATTTTGGTCAGTGAATGTTCGATCCCAGCAGGGTGTTTTTAGATGTAATATCGGAAAGTTCCGAGAAGGGATAGTGTTTTTCAAGGTAGGTTGTCCTCCATGTGTGGAGGGGGTTTTTTTTGGAAAATAAATATCTGACGTTAGGTCTTTTGTTACTGTGCCTCAATCTGTTTTCCCAGATACAAAGCCCTCCAAAAAGGGGCGGTAGCTGACATTTTCATTCAGGCCCGGTGGGTGGGCTGCATTTAGTTTCTTTATCCAGCGAAGTTCCATCTGGAGGAGCACTTTATTCCATTCCCCCCCTCTGGGGGGGATATGAATCCTGTCCAGTATGGAGAATTGGACTTTGGGCATATGGTTTTTGTGATGATTGGCCACATGGCGGCCTAATGGTAAATAAAAGTTGCTTATGGACATACTTTGTAAGTGCTGGTTAACTCTTATGCCGAACTCCTGTCGCGTTTTCCCTACGTGGAAGCTGCCACATTCGCATTCCATAAGGTAGACCACCCCTTTGGTCTTGCAGTTTGCAAAATGTTTTGGGGTGAACTGGTCTCCGTTTGGTAGTGTCTTATATGTGGATTTTTTGATAACTGAACATTGTGCGCATGATCCGCATGGGAAAGTGCCTTTAGTCTGGCAAGGATCCTTTTTGGTTTTAAACTCGCTGTGGACCAGTGTTTCTTGTAGTGAGGTTGTTTTCCGGTAGGTAACAAGTGGTTTTTCTGTTACCAATTCTTTTATATTGGGGTCTTCGGTCAATATAGACCAATTTTTTTGTAGTATTTTCTTTAATTGTTTATGTTCATTGGAAAATCGTAAAATCAACCTTGTTGGTTGTTCCGTTTTGGCCTTAGGGGCATGTTTCTTGAAGAGGATGTCCTGTCTGTTTTTTTCCTGGACTTTGTTAAATGCCTTTCTGAGGCACGTTTTAGTATATCCTCGTTCCTGTAGTCTCAAATTTAAGTCATATGCTTCCTTTTTGTAGTCCATTTCTTTTGTGCAGTTCCTTTTTAGTCTCAGGAACTGACTATAGGGGATTGATTTTTTTAGAGATTCCGGATGAAAACTGGTGGCATGTAATATTGTGTTTCCTGCCGTTTCTTTTCTATAAAGTGTTGACATCACGTTCCCTTGGTTGTCCTTATAGATGTATGTGTCTAAAAATGGAATTTTGGTTTTATGAAAAGACATGGTAAAAAACATGTTATGGTTGTTTTTGTTCATTTTTTCAAGGCATTTTTTCAAGAGATCTTCAGGTCCATTCCAGATTACTAGGATGTCATCCAGGTATCTTTGCCACAAGAGGATGTTTTCTGTGTATTCTGAGTTTTCTTCTGTTGTCAAAAATTCGTTTTCCCAGTCACCGAGGTATATGTTGGCATAGGCAGGTGCACAGCTTGTGCCCATGGCAACTCCGCAGACCTGAAGGTAATAGTTTCCACCGAAAGAGAATGTGTTGTGGTTCAATATAAACTTTAGCATGTTCAAGATAAATTGGTTAAACTTCCTGTCGCGGTTGCTCTGTTGGTTAAGAGTTTTTTCTACGGTTTTTAAGCCGTGTGAGTGAGGAATATTATTATATAAAGCCTCTACATCTATGGTAACCAGTAATGCGTCTTTTGGAACTGTGAGGCCTTCCAGGATCTGTAGCAGGTGTACCGTATCCTTTGTGTATGATGTCAGTTGGGTCACATGCGGTCTTAAGTAGTTGTCTATGACTTGACTTGCCTTTTCCGTAATATTCCCGTTCCCCGAGATTATGGGTCTGCCGGGTGGGTCTGTTGGATTCTTATGGATTTTTGGCAGTGAGTAGAAGGTTGGGGTTCTCGGATGTTTTGTTCTAATGAATTCCCAGAGGGGTTGAGATATAGCCTTGTCATTATACGCGCTGTCTACTAGTTGGTAAAATTCCTCCTTGTAGTTCCCTATCATGAGAGGTGAGATGGCTTTATAGCATTTTTTGTTTTCCAATATTTGCATACACATATATTCATAGTGGTCGTTGTCCATCACGACGACGTTTCCTCCCTTGTCTGAGGGTTTGATAGTGATATTTTCAATCTCTTTTAATTCTTGTAATGCTCTCTTTTGTGCGCGATTTAAGTTGGTTGTTCGGGTGTTTTTTTGTATTTTTTCGACGTCTTTTGACATTTGCCTGACAAATAGCGCGATGGTAGGGTTTGTACTTAGTGGTGGGAATTTGTGTGACTTTTTCCGGAAAATGTCAGTTGTTGCGGCTTCCTCTATTTCATCCTCACTATCTGTGGGTTCATCATTTTCTTCAGAGTCACTCAGGCCTCCTTCTTCCAGTAATAAGTTTAGGTCTCGGATGGCTCGAAATTCCGCGGCCGTCAGTGGTGTGGGTTGTTCCTGAGTTATTGGTTTTTTCTGGTGCAAGAATTTCAATAATAGATTCCGTGCGAATAAGTTAATATCCTTTATAGCCTCAAAAGTATCCATAGTTTTATTGGGGCAAAAAGACAGTCCCAGTGATAGTACCTCTTTCTGTTCCGGTGTTAGATTGTAGGAGGAGAGGTTGATCACGTTCAGTCCCTCGGTTCCTCTGGTTGTTGCTCCTGTTGTACCTGTGTTAATGGTGGTTTGGTTTTGGTTTTGGTTTTTTCTCGGGCTAAAAAAGGCCCCTTTTGTGGTTGTTTTGGATTTTCATCCCTGTTTTTCTGGGATCTTGTGAAGATCTGGTAGTTGGTAGGTCTGCTGGTTGTGGGTACTTCAATAATTTCTTGTTCTTGGGTATCAAATTCCCCTGGTTCGTTATGTGTTCCCCATTCTCTTCTATCATAATTCCTTTGCGGGTTTTGTTGATAATTTTTTGTTGTTTGGTTCCTACCTCTGCCTCTGTTGGTATCGGTCCCAGAGTTGTAGGATGATGAATCCGTAGAGTAGTTGGGGTTTTTTGTTGTTTTGTTCCTGTTTCTGTTTGCTCTTGATGTATTTGACCATCTATATGCTCTTCCTTGGGTAAATGCGTTTTTGTCTCGCCAGTATTTCCTTTCCTTTTTTTGTAGTATTTCTTTTCCATATTCCTCTAGGTGTGTCTTAAGTTTGGTTTCCTGTTCGCTATATAGTGGTGCGTTTTTAAGGGGGGTAAGTAATTCATATACTGATTTTATTTCCTCATCTAGGTTTTTAATTTGTCTCCGGTATTCCTCCTGTAGTAATATCATGAGGTTTTTGGAGCATTCATTTAAAGTATTTTCCCATTCTTTCTTCATCTGTTCAGTTATGTGGTCCATAGTTGGGAAAATTTGAATGCGTAGTCCAGCTGGGTTTATTTTTTCTTTTATGTATCTGTTAAAGCTTTGGATATGCCAGTATAGTGCAGATTTTCTTACCAGGTGTTTCCTGAGGTTTGAAAATAGTGCTAGTACGTCTGAGTCCATTTGTTCTTTCTCTTGAAATTTATCCTGAATCCCCTGCATTAGGGAGTCCCATTCCGTGCCCATCAGTTCCTTCATGTTTGTCTCCATCACACATGCACAGGTACTTACCAGGTCAATATTTTTTGGCCTGTATAGTAATTATTATTTGGGGTTCAAATCCCTTCGTCACTCCTGTTACAGTTATATGCCGAACTGGAGGAAGGGTTTTTATTTGTACCCTTTAATATATTAGTTTTTCCTATGCCTTGCTGGTCAGCATAGGAGGGGAAAAAGTCGTTTTTTTCTCCTTTGGGGAATCTGTGAGGCAGTGGGTGTGTTTTCCACCCGGGACAGAATTTTTGGGTATGCGATTCCTTAAGGGGTTTTTAGTTCAGTTTTAGCCATAATCCCTAAATATCTTTGAAGAAAGAGGTTTGGTGCCTCAAGTCAAGGTTTGTGGGACTTTAAAGGGGCTAATATACACAAAGGTATTCTAAGTATAAATATAATATTTATTTCAAAATAACATAAAAGAAATTATCATACATTTCTGGTTTAGCAGAACATATGTTACATGTGATGTATGGGCTAAGAACCCATAGGTGAGAGTGAAGGAGAATAGTATGAAAAAAGTGACATAGTGGAAATGTGACATTAGTCTCTCTCTTGTGGTCCAAACGTCTATGGTTGGCGTTGGATCTTTGTTTGAGAGAGTATTTAAATTCCTACGCGTTTCGGCGGGGGGCCTTTGTCAAGGAAAAATGTCAACCATCTCTGCAAGATATGTGAAATGGTAGTAAGGGTATTTAGTTTTTTGACCATCCTGAGACATTTGTTTCATGGTAGGTCATGTGATACATACTTAGATAAAGAAATGCCTGGGCCTGCTTGTGGTCCTCCGGTCCTCATATGAATCAACAGGATATAGCTACTTGGATATATAAGGTGGCGGTATTAGTATACGTTTGTATATTTATAGTACATGTGCCAGTGGTATTGGTTATGTACTTACTGGTTAAGTATATTCTCTAGACCAGTTGAGGGAAGAAGATATTGGATCAACCCGTATTAGGTCAGGTCTGTATATGGGAGGGAGTATTTGGTTAAATATTTAAGAACAATATTTACTTTTATATGTTCCATATTGTTTTAGTACTTACTTTGTGACATAGAATTATATACGCAATATTGGTTCCAGCATGTGTCCACTAGGTGGCGTGTTGTCCCAACTGGTCTTGTAATGCTATACAGTTCCAGTGGTCTCCACTGTGGGGTGCTGGTCCAACTGTTCCTGTTCTAAATATAGTGAACAGGAAAAGTATTGTCAAAAGTGTATTCCAGTATAAAGATACCATCAGTGCATCTTTTGCACTATGGTATACTTACAGTTTTGTCCTTTGGTTAAGGGGGAAGAAGGGTGGAAGGTCCGAGTAGCGTGGTCCGAGCGTCCTCACCGTCCCTCAGCTCGAGGGAAGTGACGCCCTGTTTGAGATTCCCGGCCTTTTATATCGTTCGCGCATGCGCAATAGGCGCATGCTTGTGTAACAGAAGATCCTTGCCGGATGACGCGTCGCGGGTGCGCGCGCATCCTGTCTTCAATCTGAACGGTACATTTCATGCGGCCGCCGACACAGGAGGCGGAGTGTGGGTCCCAATTCAGGGTCCTATTGGCAGAGGATGATAGAAGGTCTGCTTAACTCCTTGTTCCCCGGTCTTGATCACCGGGGTTACCTGTGCCGGATGAGGTTTATTTGGGGGAAAGAACAAGCAGGCTTTTTTGAAAACATCCTTTTTGGAGGGCTTTGTATCTGGGAAAACAGATTGAGGCACAGTAACAAAAGACCTAACGTCAGATATTTATTTTCCAAAAAAAACCCCCTCCACACATGGAGGACAACCTACCTTGAAAAACACTATCCCTTCTCGGAACTTTCCGATATTACATCTAAAAACACCCTGCTGGGATCGAACATTCACTGACCAAAATCAAGAACTTCATGTTTCATCCATATCACACATGAACAGCTCTATACTAATTGCTGCTCAAAATAAATAAAATAAATAACCTATATTTTTTTTTTTTTTTTTATTTTTATTTATATTTATTTTTATTATATATAACCTAAATAGCGTTCCCCCGTTTGGATGTTTTCAAAAAAGCCTAAAACTGGCTTCCAAATGGCACGTTATTCAGAATAAATCAATTCACTAATTGTTATACATCGCCTGAAAATTTAAAAGCCTGCTTGTTCTTTCCCCCAAATAAACCTCATCCGGCACAGGTAACCCCGGTGATCAAGACCGGGGAACAAGGAGTTAAGCAGACCTTCTATCATCCTCTGCCAATAGGACCCTGAATTGGGACCCACACTCCGCCTCCTGTGTCGGCGGCCGCATGAAATGTACCGTTCAGATTGAAGACAGGATGCGCGCGCACCCGCGACGCGTCATCCGGCAAGGATCTTCTGTTACACAAGCATGCGCCTATTGCGCATGCGCGAACGATATAAAAGGCCGGGAATCTCAAACAGGGCGTCACTTCCCTCGAGCTGAGGGACGGTGAGGACGCTCGGACCACGCTACTCGGACCTTCCACCCTTCTTCCCCCTTAACCAAAGGACAAAACTGTAAGTATACCATAGTGCAAAAGATGCACTGATGGTATCTTTATACTGGAATACACTTTTGACAATACTTTTCCTGTTCACTATATTTAGAACAGGAACAGTTGGACCAGCACCCCACAGTGGAGACCACTGGAACTGTATAGCATTACAAGACCAGTTGGGACAACACGCCACCTAGTGGACACATGCTGGAACCAATATTGCGTATATAATTCTATGTCACAAAGTAAGTACTAAAACAATATGGAACATATAAAAGTAAATATTGTTCTTAAATATTTAACCAAATACTCCCTCCCATATACAGACCTGACCTAATACGGGTTGATCCAATATCTTCTTCCCTCAACTGGTCTAGAGAATATACTTAACCAGTAAGTACATAACCAATACCACTGGCACATGTACTATAAATATACAAACGTATACTAATACCGCCACCTTATATATCCAAGTAGCTATATCCTGTTGATTCATATGAGGACCGGAGGACCACAAGCAGGCCCAGGCATTTCTTTATCTAAGTATGTATCACATGACCTACCATGAAACAAATGTCTCAGGATGGTCAAAAAACTAAATACCCTTACTACCATTTCACATATCTTGCAGAGATGGTTGACATTTTTCCTTGACAAAGGCCCCCCGCCGAAACGCGTAGGAATTTAAATACTCTCTCAAACAAAGATCCAACGCCAACCATAGACGTTTGGACCACAAGAGAGAGACTAATGTCACATTTCCACTATGTCACTTTTTTCATACTATTCTCCTTCACTCTCACCTATGGGTTCTTAGCCCATACATCACATGTAACATATGTTCTGCTAAACCAGAAATGTATGATAATTTCTTTTATGTTATTTTGAAATAAATATTATATTTATACTTAGAATACCTTTGTGTATATTAGCCCCTTTAAAGTCCCACAAACCTTGACTTGAGGCACCAAACCTCTTTCTTCAAAGTTTTTTTAATTACTTTTCTTTTTGATTATTTTTTACAATTATTTCTTTTAATTTATTTGACTATTTTTTTATTATTTTTTTTTACAATTGTTGAGTTTGGGGGATTTGGTGAAATATCTGTGGTCTAAACAGACCTCTTGTGTCTCACTTTTAACACAGAGAAAGTAATTGAGGACTTCTCTTTCTCTGCAGCCTCAGCTGCACTGGACAGTGAATTAATGAGAAGTGCTTTGTGCTGAGTGGTTTACTGTTCATTCACAAACTGAACCATAATAAACAACACAGTTTACTATGCTTCAGTTATTAATAAACAGAGGAGTGATCATTTCAGATCACTCACACTGTTCATTTGGAAGAGGAAGGGGCCAATAAATGACATATTTACTGGCCCCTTCCCCCGCTTTCCATCCTGACACATACGACAGCAGTCGGCGGGAGAGGTGAGAGGGGGGAGACAGCAGTGCTGCAGGGATGAAGGGAAAGGACAGGGGGGGACCCAGGCAGCAGAAATAAGGGAGGGGGGGTGGGCAACATTTACTAGAACAGATCGCCATCAGCTATATTTTCCTCCTGCAGCCACTGAATCTGGCTTTCAGAGGCTGCAGGAGGAGAGTACAGCCAATCTTTTGTAGCAAATGCTGCTCCCGTGGCTGCTCCTCCTGCCCAGGTCTGATTTCAAGGCAGCAAGGTAGCAGGGTGAATCCTCGAGGTCCGGATCCTGGCTCCCCTGCAATCAGCGGCAGTGTGGGCTCACAGAGCAGCCAGTGGTGTGAATGCAGCTTAGTGGCTCAGCCGGGTCTGTCCAGCCTGATCCAACATCCCAAATCCTAGCTAGTGTCAGCACTACAAACAATTTGGCACCCCCTAAATTGGAACCCAGGGCATGTACCCCCCTTGCCCCCCCCCCCTAGTTTTGGCCCTGGCTTGGAATAAACTTCCAGCAGAGGAAGTGAGCCAGTCAACAATGAATGGCTTTAAACATGTTTGGGGCAAACATACAGTATATCTACACCAATATAATATACTCCAGTAGCGCAAAATGGTAACCAATCATCACCATCTAATAATATATAGTCTTGACTGCTAATATGCAAACAGTCCAAGTGCAGTCAGTGGATATCACCAGAACAGCAGGAGTAATAATAGTAATCAGTCCACAATCATCAATCCTGGGATGTTAGTAACCGTGTGCAGTTGAATTGGATCACCTTGTCTACCACCACCGTGCTCGAAGGGGGAGAAGAAATACACACTCACCAGCTACACTGGCTCAGTCACTCTCATGATCGAGCAAACAAGCCTGTTGCAATAGCCTTTAACTCAGTAATCCAGACTAGGCACAGCGACAGCTGATCGATCAAGCTCGGCAATCTTCAAGCTCTTCTTTTTCATAGTGTATATTTAGCACCGAACTGGTACCACCTTGGTCTACAACAGCCTCTTCATCAGTTCTCTGGTAGCTGAGGGCACACTCAAGCTCGGTGCTCCCCGCATGCATGTCTGATGTGCTGGGATGGATCTCCGCCATCCATTCCGCAGGACGACTAAGGAGATCCATCCCAGCACATCAGACATGCCTGCGGGGAGCACCGAGCCTGAGTGTGCCCTCAGCTACCAGAGAACTGATGAAGAGGCTATTGTAGACCAAGGTGGTACCAGTTCGGTGCTAAATATACACTATGAAAAAGAAGAGCTTGAAGATTGCCGAGCTTGATCGATCAGCTGTCGCTGTGCCTAGTCTGGATTACTGAGTTAAAGGCTATTGCAACAGGCTTGTTTGCTCGATCACGAGAGTGACTGAGCCAGTGTAGCTGGTGAGTGTGTATTTCTTCTCCCCCTTCGAGCACGGTGGTGGTAGACATGGTGATCCAATTCAACTGCACACGGTTACTAACATCCCAGGATTAATGATTGTGGACTGATTACTATTATTACTCCTGCTGTTCTGGTGATATCCACTGACTGCACTTGGACTGTTTGCATATTAGCAGTCAAGACTATATATTATTAGATGGTGATGATTGGTTACCATTTTGCGCTACTGGAGTATATTATATTATTATTTATTTAATTTGTATGTATTCCATTGTCCATATTATCCTTTTTTCAAGTATCAGCATTGTACTTTATACTTTATACTACCATAGATATAGTCCTCATTAAGCGCTTGGGGTGCTTACTCTAGGTATCGGGGTTCCTGTAAGCTCTATATATAGTATATCTATACTACTCAAACAAAAAAAGTTAACAAATTAACAAATTTGCAGACTCGATAGGCCACTCAGTCTTATTTCTGCCATCACTTTTCTATGTTTCTGTTTTTAAAATGTTTTTAATGGTATATTTTACATCAAAAGGGAGCAAAGAAGAGAAGTCTATTTTGGGGGTTTACATACATTTTAGGTGCTGTGTCAAATGTTTAATGATACTGCTATGTTTCACTGTTAGCACTGAAAAGGCAGGATATTCAATATTTTATTTTAAACTCCTGCAGCACATGTGTCAAAAACAAGGCCGGTGGGCAGAATTTTGTGTGGCCCTCACAGCTCCTTTGCAGGTGTGGCACCTCCCTTGTCTCCACCCCAACCTTGTCTCAATAGTCGGCAGCAGAGAGGAGAATTGAACTCCTCCTACATATCTTGTGCCTCTCTATGCAGCCACAGTACCCTCTCATCTTCACATCCAGTGGTCTCAGCATTCAGCAGACTCAAGCAGCTGAATCCAGCCCTCTTCTAGTCCTCCTCCAGACCCTGCAATTTCTGCTTCCCAGCTTCACCCCCAGCTTCATCCCAGCAGCAGCACAAGGTAAGGGAGGATGAGGGCTCTTGACTTCTGATGGTGGGGGGCTCTTGACTAGGGATGATCGAACGGTTCGGGTTGACCATCGGTTCGATCCGAACATTGACTGTTCGAAATTCGGCCGAATTTCAAACTTTTTGCTGAAAAAGTTCGGAATTCGGCAACCAGAACCGACCAAAATGCAATGGGACAGGAACTGGGCTTTAAAAGCCCGTGATTGGACCAGAACCATCAGTAAAAGCCAATTGAGGGGGCAGGAGGATGCTAGGAATGTGATTGGAGTGACTAGGGGGTCCAGAGGCCAATCAGTAGTGAATACGCCCCCCAGTATATAACATAGCCCCGCCAAATCTCTAGCATTGTAATACAGGGGCTGTGGAAGAGAGTGGAAGCAGTTCTGTTACTCCTGCTTCAAAGTGTCATTTAGCAATTATTAGTGTGAGGAAAGGGATATCTAGTGTAGTTAGGGTACTATTTTCCACTATAGTTAGATTTAATAATCTAGTTTCTGTAGGGAAAGTGTTAAGTGTCAGGGGACCGTAGTGTAGTGTAGGGTTAACTGACTCTGACTGCTATGGCAGGGTGACCAAACCCTTCTATGTCAGGGTGACCGCCATAGAAAGCCATAGAAAAAAAGATTGTTTCTATTAGAATAGCAATAGAGCAGGATAGTGGCCTCGCCCCTGTGACACCCGGCTTTTTGTTGCAGGCATTTTTTTGGGCTTTTTTGTGGACGTGTTTGGAGGCAGGCATGACATCATAACTTCTGTGTAGGGGTATATATACACACACACACATGTATGTATATATACACATACACATATATAGGTGTAAAAGTAGCAGAACACTATGCCTGCGCTAATGCAATAATTAACAGGCATAGGACTACGCTCCTATCACACCTATATGTGTGTATGTGTATAAATACATATAAGTGTGTGTGTATATATACCCCTATATAGAAGTTCAGATGTTATGCCTGCCTCCAAACACGCCCAAAAAATGCCCAAAAAAAACCGCCTGCAACAACACACCTGGGCGTTTTGTAGCAGGCTATTTTTTGGGCATCTTTGGAGACAAGCATAACATCAGAACTTCTGTGTAGGGTTATATATACACACACACATGTATGTATATATATACACATACACATATATAGGTGTGAAAGTAGCAGAACCCTATGCCTGCGCTAATGAAATAATTAACAGGCATAGGACTTCGCTCCTATCACACCTATATGTGTGTATGTGTATAAATACATATACAGTAAGTGTGTGTGTATATATACCCCTATACAGAAGTTCAGATGTCATGCCTGTCTCCAAAGACGCCCAAAAAATGCCCAAAAAAACGCCTGCTACAAAGACGCCCAGGTGTGTTGTTGCAGGCGTTTTTTTTGGGCATTTTTTGGGCGTCTTTGGAGGCAGGCATAACATCTGAACTTCTGTATAGGGGTATATATACACACACACTTATATGTATTTATACACATACACACATATAGGTGTGATAGGAGCGTAGTCCTATGCCTGTTAATTATTTTATTAGTGCAGGCATAGTGTTCTGCTACTTTCACACCTATATATGTGTATGTGTATATATACATACATGTGTGTGTGTGTATATATACCCCTACACAGAAGTTCAGATGTCATGCCTGCCTCCAAACATGTCCACAAAAAAGCCCTATAAACGCCTGCAACAAAAAGCCGGGTGTGAAAATAGCGAAGCCACTATCCTGCTCTATTGCAATTCTAATACAAAAAACTTTTTTTTTTTTTTTATGGTTCTGGACATGCTACAGAGCTGAAACTTCACAGGTACACTTTTTAGACCCCCCAGACACTAAATCCAAAGAAATCTGATTTTTTTTTTCAATAATTTTTTCAATAATTGGCTCTCTATCAAAAATGACAATTTTTAAGAACTTTTTTGTGTGATTAATAGTCCCTGGGGCATGACCCAGAACCCTAGGCACTTTTTAGGGGCATTTATTGGGTTTTAGGGCTTCAAAATTGTGTTTTTTGATTACCGAAGTTCGGGTCCCATTGATTTCAATGGGGCTCTGAAATCCGGGCCGAATTTTCGGGAAGTTCCGGTGTTCTGGTCAAACCGAACTTTTCCAAAGTTCGATCATCCCTACTCTTGACATGTGATGTAATGATGGGTGAGGTATTCTGGACAGATGCTTATGACGTCATCTGTGACCTAAGGGGGCGGGGTCTCCCGATGACATCATCTGGCGGCCACGCCCCTAATTGCTATATAATAAGCTGCAGAGACCGGAGACCGGCATAATCACCGAAGACGTCGGAGGAGGAGGACCGGAGGAAGAAGAAGAGCCAACAGCAAAAGAGCAGAAGACCAGAAGACCGGAGAGGAGAAGACAAGAAGAGCGGACAGCAAAAGAGCAGAAGACCGGAGAGGAGAAGACAAGAAGAGAGGACAGCAAAAGAGCAGAAGACCGGAGAGGGAGAAGATGAGAGGACAGCAAAAGAGCAGAAGACCGGAGAGGGAGAAGACCGGATGAAGATTTTTAATAAACTTTCCAAAACGTCTCCTGTCGTTATTTACACACACTGCCTTTTATGGGGTGAATGGGTAGGGGTACAGTGTACCCCATACCCATTCACATAGGGAGGGGGTCCGGGATCTGGGGGGCCCCCTTGTTAAAGGGGGCTTCCAGATTCCGAGGAGCCCTCTGCCCACAGACCCCCACAACCACCGGCCAGGGTTGTGGGGATGAGGCCCTTGTCCTCATCAACATGGGGGCAAGGTGCTTTGAGGTGGGGGGTGCAGAGCCCCCCTGCCCCAAAGCACCCACACCCCCCATGTTGAGGGCGTGTGGCCTGGTATTGTCCAGGGGGGTGGGGCCGCTCGCTCATCCCCTCCCCTTTCCTGGCCTGCCGGGCTGCATGCTCGGATAAGGGTCTGGTATGGATTTTGGGGAGGACCCCACGCCGTTTTTTCGGAGGACCCCACGCCGTTTTTTCGGTGTGGGGCTACCCACAAATTCCATACCAGACCCAAGGGCCTGGTTTGGAACCTGGGGGGGAACCCCACGCCGTTTTTTTCCCCATTTTGGCGTGGATTTCCCCCTCAAGATTCTCGCAGCGCAAGTCGCGCCGCAAGTCGGATCACCCTGATCCGACTTGCGGTGCGACTTCCATTGAAATCAATAGGCTCCCATAGGGAACCATTGATTTTGAATGGAAGAAAAAAAACGTATAACGTGGCTTAACGCACGTTAAGCAACGTTATTCAGCCTTTAGCAGCGTCAGACGTTTTTACAGCTTGACGCTGCAGCTCCAGAACGCACAGTTCCTGGGTTTTTTTTTGGAGCTGTAAAACGCCTATGCCACTTGGAGCTCCTAAAAGCTGTGTGCATGAGGCCGTAGAATAATATGGATGGGCGTTCTGCAGCTGCAAAAAAAAAAACGTCTGACGCTGCTAACAGCAGCTCCAAAAACGTCCAGTGTGCATGAGGCCTAAAGCTTCAGCCATGCGCGTTGGTACTTTAATCATGAACAAGCAAAAATTATTATTTTTTTGTTTAATTTCTCTTTCTTGTGATTGGGAGTTCAAAGTGAATGCAGCCTTACCTTATTCAGTAAGCACAGTCTGACAGTGTATGCAGGTTTAGTTTCAGAACATAAAGGTATAGTGATATTTAAATCAGGTGACTGGGAACACCAGGACAGGCATCTGACTTCATCATTGCGGGCAATAAACAATTCTCAAATTTATTTAACAATGTGCACAGGGCATAATTATCTTAAAATATGTGGGCATCATGGCAGAATAGTGTTTGTACCATATTGAGCAAGCAATATTGCAGCCTTCAGTTATCTCTAAAGCTAAATCTTTCAGATGTAGGAAAGAGAATGAAACAAAACTCATCAAGCCAATGTAGTATGTTTCTCCTACTTGAGGGCCAATATATAGTATTATACTATATACACTATTATATTCATGTAAATATATAGTATTATATAGTATAAACTGAATACACACGAGCAGACACACACATACACATTTAACAAAAAAAATCATATTTCCAGCAGAATAGAATCCCTTTTCTTTGTACATTTCACTGACACTGTGACTCTTCTTGGATTAGAGCTCAAAGAAAGGGAAAAAACAATTATATAAACTGGGACATTCTATATATGGTGAGTTATGACATTGTAGTGTTCTTGAGGAAGGTTATCCATTCAATTCTAGGCTAGTCATTTCAAAAGAATCACTTATTGGCTCCAAAGGGATTAGTCAACCAGAAAGAATCATTTGTTGCTTTAGCTAAGTGTGCCTTCTGACTTGCACAAGACCATTTTGTGCTAAAATTTACAAATGTAAGCTTGGTTATCAATTCAAACGTTAGGCATATTCTAACTAGGAAGCATAATTCTTTTTTTCTAACTAAAAATACATTTTTGCATTTCATTTTTTTAATGTAACTGATTGTTTAAATTCAGTGGTGTAATGTATGACATAATAATGTTTGGAAGAATCTAAGAAAAAAATCCTGCATATATTTGCAAATTCATCTATTAGACCAGCTTCACACCTTTGCATGCACAGTCCTGCACCATACTATGCATACTTCAATGGATTGCTGATATAATTTTGACTGGCGCTCAAACGCACTTAAAGGGTAACTCCACTTTTGTGGGAAAATAGCAAATAAAGAAAAAAACAATAAAGCATATACAATTGCGACACAAATCATATTGTAATTGAATGTTATTAAAAATGACCTTTCCTTTTCAATCTGCAGCTGTTGTAATTTTCTGAAAATGCAATGCATTATGGCTACCTGGAGGTGTTCTGTACACAGAATGTGTACTGACCACACCCCAGAAACATCATTTCCTGCTTGTGTGATTGGCTCACCAATTTTCCCAGAAGTCTGCCTAAGATAAAAGTCAGATTTCTGCCATCCCCTGCAACAAAAATGTCACTTTTGGTGAGAGACTCCCAATAGGAACACGTCTAAAGGGATGCAGACCCTGCAGATTTCCTCATTAGTGCTTTGCAACTGTCACAGCTGATAGATAATTATGAAACCACTCCCATTTGACCCACTCAGCTTAGAGGAACAAACAATGATCTCTTCAGAATAAGAAAAGGTAGGAATCTGCAACAAAGTTTGTTAAAACCTTGCAATGTACAGAGATCACCCAGAGGGGAAAGTTTTTTTCTCAACAAAAGTGGAGTTACGCTTGAAGCAACTCACTTGCATTGCAGTGCATCACAGAACACCAGTGCCGTCACTGGGGGGGGGGCAGAAGGGACCATGCCCCCCCCAACATTATGCTGTGCGCCCCCATGTCCCCCCCAACAGAATCTCAGCCCCTCATGCTCTGGGATGGCGGGTTGGTAAGCCCAAATTACGGGTTCCCAAACCCACCATCCCCAAGCATTGCTGTGAAGAATGGAGCCAAGCCGGCATTAGAGGATCTGTAGCCGATGCTTCCTGTATAGCGCTGGCTCCTGTCACTAGCGGAGTGATAGCAAATGTACTCCGCCTGTGGCGGTCACAGGAGCGATACAGGCAGCATCGGCTCTGCTCTCTACTGCACCCACATTGTTCCTGTCACACTGATGCTGGGGGATGGTGGGTCAGGAACCAGCCAGCAGTACCCACCAACAGTACCAGCCAGCAGTACTCACCAGCAGTACCAGCCAGCAGTACCCACCAGCAGTACCAGCATGTAGTACCAACCAGCAGTACCCACCGGCAGTACCTGCCAGCAGTACCCACCAGCAGTAACCCCCTGCAGTACCAGCCAGCAGTACTCACCAGCGGTACCAGACCAGCAGGTAGCCACTAGCCACTAGCCATACCCACCTGGGGGACAGCAGCAGCCAGCGATACCTGCAGGAATCCTGAGGAAGAAGTGCAGAGGGAGGTCAGGTGAGGTGCAGGTAAACCACAGTGCATCCGTGTGAAAGCTGCCTTAACCCCCTTTCACACGATCACTCCGAAAGGGTCTGCCTGTCTGTTTTTCAGGTGGACATATTCCATTCACCTTTCACCATTCACTTGTGTCCATTTAAATCCACCTATCTCCAATTCGATCCACTTAAAAAACTGAAGGGGATCCATCCCCTTCTGTCTGGGTGGATGAGAGTGCCTATAGAGTAGAGCGGGCTGTGTCTGCTCTGCATATGCTTATCCCCCACAGCATTCCCGGGTTCCCACCTTCCCTCTCCTACTGGCTTCTGCAGGGGGTGCTTTCAGGTTTTAGAGCGGGGAAGAGGCTGGAAAATGTGTCATTTATCAGCCCCTTCCTTGTCTTAATGAAAAGAGTTAGTGATCTGTACCGAACACTGTGTTTACTATGCAGTTTATGAATGAATGGGAAGTTCTGTACAGAGCTATTCCTGTCCATTCATTCAGTGGCTGCAGAGATGAAGATTGAGGGCTGTGTCCTCAATTTCTTTTCTCTGTCTCAAAGGTGAAACATCAGAGGTCTGCTCCTAAAAAAAGTTGTGAAAATTAATAAAGAATACAATTCTAAATAAATAAATAAAATACAATGGTAAAAAAATACAAAAAAAATAAAATAACAAAAATAAAAAACTACTGAACCCAGTGGCGGTCGCAAAGGTTGTTCCAACACCATGGGGGGGACCTGGCCGGGGGACAGGGGGCCCTTTATGGTTTCTTGCACCAGGGCCCCAAAGGTTCTAGTTACACTTTTGGGTGAAGGCCTTCAAAAACATGTCTTCCACATGTAGCACCCTACAAGGTAGGTACTAGGCAAAGTATAGTGGGCCTTGGCTGCCTAACAGCAGGGCGATGATTTTCAGCTGGGCTGTCATGTCTCCCAGGTGTTGTTATTGAGACTGAGGAGTCTCCCCACTGGCTCTGTGAGAAGGGTTATAATTGGGCAGTGGAGGAAACCCAATCAGTGGCACATTCAGGCCTGTATCTACCCCAGAAAGGCAGATTCTGCCGCCACACAGGATTCTGGGAGTGGGTATAAGTTTGAGGGGAGCGCATGACGCAGCGTCTTTGGCAGGAAGCAGAGTCCCAGGAGGGAGAGTGTGGCTGTCTCTCCTCCTGCCAGCAGGATCGGGTGTCCCGGGCGGCTTGCCTGAGTAGACGGAGTGAACTGAGCAGCAGAGAGGATCCAGTGTGCCAAGGACCAACGGAGCAGAGGGGGTCCAGTTTCAGGAAAGCATTCCCAGTTCCTGAGTAATGTAAACTGCCCCTGGGGGTCTGCCTGGCAGAGGGGACCACTCCGGTGAAGGTCCAAGGGATCCAGGAGCCAGCTAGTGGTAAAGGGGGTGCCAGTGTTGACACTGAAGTGTAGAGGGGGTGCCTAGTGAGAGGACCCTGAAGTTCTGAGGGGGTGCCTAGTGAGAGGACCCTGAAGTTTAGAGGGGGTGCCTAGTAAGAGGACCCTGAAGTGTGGAGGGAATGCCTAGTGAGAGGACCCTGAAGTCTAAAGGGGGCGCCAGCGGTTGGGCCCTGAAGAGTTAAAGTGTACAGTGTGTAGTGTACAGTGTTGAGAGTTGCAGCAGCACAAGCAGTTACAAAGAGCTACCTCAGTCAGTGAAGGGCTGGGGGGAGCTGTTTACAGGACTTTTGAACTAACCAGAGTGTCAAGAGTCATGTCTCAGCCTAGTCCAGGACTTTTAAGCTAACCAGAGTGTTAAAAGTCAAGTTCAAGCTCAGGTTCAGCAAGTCAGTATTTCTCAAGCGCCAGCAAGCATTGTTCGGCATTCAGTTGGCATCAAGACAGCGCTAACAGGCATTTTTCTGTGAAGTGTCCCAGTTGTACCTAGTTGAGCCATTGAGCCAGAGGAGTATCCCACTCATTCCCTTCTCCCATCCCCATTATCAAATAAACAAAACAAACCAAAGATGCTGGAATGGTCATTGTCTCCAATCTCACACTTGGGTACTCAGCTTAAATGGGCTGAAGGTGTCACCGGTGACAATGGCAGACCCACATTAGTCCCAATGTCTGGAAAACCTGCTGCACACACATAATGCTGTTTTAACATCTCTACCCTGGCGAATTGACAATGTATACCTTTAGCCATGTAAATCAAGGAATTAACACCTATACAGACTTCCTAATACCAAAAATGGAATTATGTAACAATTTTGGTACAACCCAATGCACTACAACACACACACACCCTTCACATCTGTGTGATGTGATGTCCTCTAGGGGAAACACTACAGAATGCATTTCCTGATACTGTGTATATGCATTGAGCCCCATTCATTCCGCCATGCACATATACGCATGTATAAGTGTGAAGGGAGCCTAAATGCACAGACTTGCTCCATGTCAGAGGCCCACTAAGTTATGAAGTATGGAGTTAAATAATAGCCCTGAAACCTTTAAAGCCAACAGCAGCATCCATATCTTTATCCTGATGGATTCTCTTTCAAGTCAGACAGTCACCTCAACTAACCCTACAATGCCGTGAAGGTACTTAAGTTATGAGGTGATTGGTGAAATGTCTCTAGGGTGTTAAAACATGATGACATTTAAACAAACACCACTAATTAAAAGTGCCTGTCTAGCATCGTCAGCCCTGTCAACACAAGGCCTGCAATCCTGATAAACAAACATGGAACAGTAAGTTGAAAAATATGGTCAGCTTAGGGCAGGCAAGTTAAATTGGCTGAGTAAATGCAGTCACTTTCTATTAGGAATGAAAATATTTCACCAGCAACATTCATTTGCTTTACAATTATGAACTCACCTTTGTGCATCAATTTGCCTTTGTGACATTATTGAAATTTAAATGATCATAATTTATCATGACGTTTTTGTCGATCTTTGTCGACTTGTCTAATGTTGTTGCGGCATGGAATACGAGATTGCCTGTGGCATGAACTGTACCTGTAAGTATTTCATGTTAAATGTTTGTACACATCAGATATATTTTGGAGATGTCTTAGTCTGCACATTGCAGTACATTAAGATGGTCAAATATGTCAACATTGCTATCCATATCTGCTCTTCTAAAGTTCATGAAAACAGCTGTCAGCTGTAAGGAAAATGAATTTGGTGCTTTGTTTTATGTAACCGAGCATCAATGCTTGATGGTATCAACTTTTGGTAGTACCAACAGATGGTAGCTGGGTGTTCCAATGTGTGATGATTGCATTTAAAAGTACAGTTGGTTTGCCTGTGCAAATAAATGTCTTTACAAAAAGCAGGGAAATGTGATCAGACAGGTTCAGTTCCAGTCTTATCTTGATGAGAACATTACCAGGCAAAAAATATGACCAAGGTGACTATTAGTATTTCTAAGAACGATCAGCTGGGGTGTCTGCCACAGACATGAGGATCATTGCCTAACTTATATATTGAGCATCATATCCTGTTTATGACTATGAGGTCTGTCTAAAAAGTTTGGTAAATGGTCCAATATTTCAATGGCAACATGGGCCAGGTGCGCGCTCATGCACGTGGCTATCCAGAGACAAGTCGTGGAGTACACGTGACCATTGGTAAACCAGCTGTGGGCAGTCGAATGTAGTTAATGTGAGAGGTAGGGTCACAGTACAATGGAGCAACGAGTGAACATCAAGTTCTGCTGCAAATTGTGGAAAACAGCGACAGAGATGCATTAAATGTTGGTGAAAGTATACGGGACGGAAGCCGTGAGCAAAAAAAGTGTTTTTGACTGGTTCAAATGCTTTTCGATTGGAAGGAAACAACTGCGGATGAGCCATGTTCTGGTGGGCCTGTGGACAAGCAGAACCCCAGACATGATCAAACGAGTGTGGCAAATGCTGGCATGAGATTGGCGACTGACTCTACAATTGATGGCAGAGGACTGGGGAATTTTCAAGAACACAGTGCGCACCATCGTCCGCAAAGATTTATGTAAGTGGAAGGTCTGTTCCCGGTTTGTGCAGCACAAACTGACAGACAAACAGAAAGCAAAAACGGATGGAAACCTCTTGAGATTTCATTACCATGTGTGACCAGGATCCATTCTCTCTTTGAACCATCGTCACAGGGGATGAGACTTCTGTGCCAATTTTATGGCTCAGTGTGGTGTATCTGTTTTCGATCATCCACTGTACTCCCCTAATCTGGAGCCTGCGGACTTCTTTCTGTTTACCCGTCTGAAGAGTGTCACGAAAGGTGCACATTTTGCGGACGTGGCGCAATCCAAGAATTTGTAACAGAGGTTCTGCGATTGCGATTATTTTGAAGGCCAGTCAAGGTTATTTGTATCTTCAGTTTTTTTTTTTTTCTAACACCATTAAGCGAACATTTTAGACACACCTCGTATATTTCAGTAACTTACAGACTTTGGAAATCTGCAGAAGCAGTAACAAATTAGTAACATTTCAAAGACACCTAGTCCTCTGATTTACAAGCAGTTATGTTTGTAATAATGTCAACTACCTAACTGTAGTTTTTTTTTTTTTTTTTTCAGACAAACTGTGGTTATTTCTCTACCCCACAATTCCTCCTCCCCATCCACCTGTAAAATCTGTCTGCTTTACAATGCGAAGGAACTTGGAACTAAATTATTATTGCTGGCCACAATCAATTCTCCTTGCTTCCTTAAGTATCTGGGGACAATGCTAATTCCAGGAGAGACACGTCCCTCATCATTATACTGTATGCCATATTGTACCCACTTAACCTCCCTGGCGGTATGATTATGTCTGGAATTTTGTACCGAAAGCAGTACAATTTTTTGCATGGAACTTGGTGTTATGTATTCTAGGCCTACAATTCTTAGTAATTACTGACTTGAACCTGACCAAACAAGTTTCTAGTAGACATCCCAGATGTGATAAAGTTTGAAACACAAAATCATGATTTCTAATCTAATAAATATTATAATTTTATTCAATAATGTAATAAATAATGAAATTTGTCAAACAAAGAAAACTCAATAAAGTGTGATAAATTTTGAAAAATGGGACTGTACAAAGTCCGACGTCCCAATCAGGACAATGGAACCTGGTTTCTTTTCGGACTTTCTTTCCATTACCATCTCTCTTTGAGCCTCAAACTACGCACATCCTGGTAGGTGCTGCCTTTTTTGAGGTTGGCGGAATATAGTCCACAAAGTGACGACCAGTCAAGCGTTCTGGGTCGACAACGTCAACAGCGCGACGTCCAGGTCTGTTCACAACTACTGATGGCGTCTGGTGGTTGACAAAAATCCGCTCAACCAACTTCCAGATAAACTCAGAATGAACAAGAGGCTTGTCACTCTTTGCTCTATGCAGGATATATGCATTCCAAAGGCATTGTTCCAGAAGATGTCTGAATATCTTCTTATAATATTTTTTTTTTGCTGTTTGCGCATAGCCAGATAATATGTCATTGCCTGATCGGCTCTGTCGACACCTCCCATGGTTTTATTATAGTCTATCAGGACTTCTTTCCCACCTTTTGTGTGGACCATGGTAGTGGAGGTATTGTGTACAGTACTCATGAGACACACGTCCTTGTCTCACCATCGCATTGCCATCATCTTACCCTTCTGCCAGGCAATCATTTCTCCAATTTTTAGTTTTTTCTTGGCAAACATAGATGGCATGTCACGTCAGTTAGGCCTAACGATACCATATGTGTCAGTCTTGTTTTGTAGCAAAACCTCATACAGTTCCGGAGACGTGCAGAAATTGTCTGTGGTCACACAATATTCCTGGTTCAGCAATGGCTCCAGCAGTATAAGGATGTGGCCATCCCATAGCCGCTGTACCTGGGGTTGCACTTCGTGCTTTTACCAGTGTAAATAACCGATTTCCAGATGTACCCAGGGGATGACTTGCAGAGCATGTAGGATTTGATGCCAAACCATGCTCTTTTGGATGCAATGTACTGTATCCAGCTTAGGCGTCCTTTGTAGGCCATCAAGCTTTCATACACGCTGACATCCCTTTCTGGCACGTAGGTCCACTGGAAATTGGTCACAATAATTTGCCATACCTGACAGGATTTTTTTAGTTTGTACGCAGGATGTGTGGCCTCATCAAACTCTTCATTGTTTGTGGAAATACTTCATGATGAGGGAAAACCGGTATTCTGACATCACGGTGCCAAAAAACGGAGTGGCCAGTAACTTGTTGGTGGTCCAGTACCATTTCTGGAACGGTTTCCCCACCACCCCCTGAAGAATGATGAGTCACAGAAACTGCCAGATATTTTCAATTACCTCCTCAGTGAGTAATAATTGCAGGCATGCCAGAGGGTTGTCACGCTCAACATCTACCTTTATCCCAGGTGATCCATTGAACGGGAATCATAGGGGCGCTACCTGGTCCATATCGCAGTCAATAGCTCACCAAGTGCGCACATCGCTGAGGTCAGGTGCAGGATCATCGCCGTTGTCACTTGCCAGATCAGTGTCAGTGTCAGAGGACAAATCACACCACAACTCACTATTGCTCAGTTCTGCGAGCACCACCATGTTGCTGTCGCTATCACTCAACTGGTCCAAAAGTGCTTTAGTAAAGTGGCGCTTTTTTGATGCCATGTTATATTTTTATGGGCACAAATGACAGTATAATGGCAGGCAAGGGGCACTGTACTGTATCAAATGTCAGATTTGAGGTAATCTGAGGTAATACAGTGTAATACTCTCAGATTACAATGCATCACCTCTTTTATTTCTGTTTATACTTTTAAATTTAAACTGACGTAGGCTCTTTACCATGTGACCAGCCATGTCCAATCAAGGCTGGTCACATAGTACACAGGAAGAGCCGTTGATCGGCTTTCCTCAGTACGTGCCTGACAGGCACGAGTAAAGGAGCGGCTCTCCTGACAGGGGGGGTCGGCACTGGTATTTAGATCATTGATTACCAGTGCAGACCCTCGGGGGTTGCCACTAGAACCACCAGGGATGCCCACCCATGACCCCAGGGATGCCCACTATGGCCACCAGGGATGGCAATCAGGGCTCAGGGAGCCCCCCATTGTCCTCCCCATCAGTTCTGCCCACCAGTGCCCTCCCCATCAGTGCTGCCTCACAGTGCCCATCATTGCCATCTATCAGTGCTGCCTATCAGTGCCCATCAGTGCCACTCGTCAGTGCCAATCAGTGCCCACCAGTGCCACCTATCAGTGCCCATCAGTGCCCACCAGTGCTGCCTATCAGTGCCCATTAGTACCCATCAGTGCAGCATATCAGTGCTCATCAGTGCCACCTATCAGTGCCCATCAATGCCACCTATCAGTGCCCAGCAGTGCCGCCTATCAGTGCCCACCAATGCTGCATATCAGTGCTACCTATCAGTGCCAGATAGCAGTGTTCACCAGTGCCACCTATCAGTGCCGCCTCTCAGTGCCAGATATCAGTGCCACCCCATCAGTGCCACCCCATCAGTGCCTCCTCATCAGTGCCTGTCAGTGCAGCCTCATCAGTGCTCATCAGTGCAGGAAAAACGTATTTATTTACAAAATTGTATAGCATAAACAAAAAAAACTTTTTTTTTTCCAAACTTTTCGGTCTTTTTTTTAGCAAAAAAGAAAAACCTTGCGGTGATCAAATACCACCAAAAGAAAGCTCTATTTGTGGGGGTAAAATGACATAAATTTGGTTTAGGTACAGTGTTGCATGACCGCGCAATTGTCATTCAAAATGCAACAGCGCTAAAAGCTGAAAATTGGCCTGGGCAGGAAGGGGTGAAAGTGCCCTGTATTGAAGTGGTTAAAAGAAAAAGTTAAAAAAAAGGAAATATAATATACCTTTCTATCCATGTACTAATGATAGCAGCAGAAGGATTAAAAAAAGTTTCTTGATTTAGAGAGTTTATTCCACTTTAGGGGAAAGCACTTGTTGCAGTTGGACAATGGCATCCTCCAGGGCACAATGGGAGCTTCAGCTGTGACAGGTAAATCTTGTCCTGACATTATCCTTTTGAAATGAAGACTTTTGTAAGGCAGAGGTAATTTCTGAAGATCGCAGCTACCTAAACATTTCCCCCACCCAGTCTCAGTGAATTTACGTTGTTTTAGTTTCAAATAGTGTGACTTTCACTGCCAACCTGTCCATTTTTATTTTTTTTCATCAACATTACTAAGTGCTCCCACTGTTATCCTGTAACATAATTTTATCAGCTATGCATATAATGAAATCAGTGTTACAAGAAATTACATACAGTATAGCTTGCTTAATTGTGGTCACAAGAAGCTATCACATTATATACAGTTTTTGATAATTGCCTATAAGTGTTGAGTATGTACGGTGATCAGTAAATTAATCTTAAACATAGCAAAATAGCTTTCAAATAGCAAGAGCATTTACTACTCAAACAGCTTTTTTATATAGTCAATGAGTGTTTTTACTATTTTATACTGCCACTTATTTTGCAGTAAAATCAAGCACTACGATTCAAGAGTCTTTAAAGTGTAAAAATGTAAAACACATTCCGACAAACGCTATGGAGAAAGACAGTTACAGAATTACCAGGAGTTTTCAGTTTCAGAAGTTCTTTTCTCAACTGCACTGGAAAAGGGTAAATTATTATTTGATTTGTTTGTATGGACTATAACCCAGATCTACCGTTCTTTGCTTGAATAATGTCTGTGCACTCTAGTCTCTTCTGGACCCTTGACATCACCAAAGATCATGTGATGTGATGATGAGGGAGAAGGGTAGGCTTTTCAACTAGACCACAGTATGTACTTTGTGACTTAAAGCTAGATCACTACCAATACCATTAAGGGCCAAATCCTCCTGCATCCCTGACTTGAACCTCTCCCGCTGGCACTCCGCCGGTATCTCCACCATTGGCGACATAGTAAATAACAAATTGCTAAAAATATTTGCAGCTCTCGAGGATGAGTTTAAAACCCAAGCTCAGAAGCCTACACGTACATAAGAATCTCTCATTTTCTGGACTCTGCTAAACTACCCTCCACAATGTCTATCCCAGTGAAAATTTTTCAGTATTACTTCTCTACCCCTTGCCCTAAAAAAGGTATCTCCCTGGTATATTCATGCCTCTGCTCCCAAGTGAACACCCTGAACAAATGGTCTGAGGAATTGAATATCCCTATACCCCAAGACCAGTGGCTGCGAGGGTTTAGAGAAACCTTCAAAGCATCCCACTGCACCAACCACTGGGAATCCTATCAGAAAACCATTCCACAGATGGTATTTGATGCCCTACCGGTTAGCGAAAATGTACCCAGGTCACCTTCTCTCCTGCTGGAGAAACTGTGGAAGTACGGGCTCCATTGCCCACACCCTCTGGTTCTGCAAATCCCTAAGCTTCTTTTGGAACCAAATACTTGTTCTGATTTCCTCCATAACTGGGATACCCTCCCCCCGACTCCTGCATTAGCCCTACTACATATCGGCATAGGAAAGTACCCGCCCCGATCCAGATATATTGTCATCCACTTACTATATGCTGCCAAACTAAACATCACTAGGCTATGGAAAACCTGTGAAATCCCTTCCATCAGGAATACTATAGCTAATTTCAACTTCCAGTGCGAAATGGAAGGAATAGTTGCTAGGAAAAACCTGCACTTATTTAGAGCTATGTGGTTGCTTTGGTTACATCATTCAAAATGTACTGTTCAAATATGACTAATCCAATGTGAACTACCTATTGATCACCTGTCTCTATACCCAAAACCCGCTAGTGCTCCCTCCTCCTTCCTGCTTCCTAATACCCTACCCCACTCCCTGTCTAGATCTTATTCTTGTATTTCTATCTGAACTACCCTACTTCATTTAGAAACCTACTGTTTGCATTTATCATGTTCATTAGATGTACTTATTTCTAGTTGGAACGTCTGTTTACAACTACGGTGATGGCTTTTACAAGTTTATTCTTTGTAAAACTCCAATAAAGAATACATTTTGAGAAGAAAAGAAAATCTGGGTAGATGTGACCATGGCAAGATTTTAATTAATGCTAGCTGTGTTACTGTAACTTTGACCTGGAATCGGCCATGGCACACCCTTTCTCTTTATCTGCTCTTCTTCACTCCAAATGAACCATCATCCCCAGAGACCTGAGACTCAATTTAATAATCAGAGATACGGTAATAGCCTGGAGGGAATCACGTAAATGTCTTCGACTACCCACCTTTATATCTAAACATACCCCTATCCAGGGCAACCCCTGGATTCACTCCGGGAATGGATTATGCTATATTCCATGAGTGGCCAAATTTAGGATTTACAAAATTCTCTTCTTTGTGTCGGGAAGACACCGGGGCCCCACTTCCATTTGAAACGGTTGCTCAAAAATTATCTTTGCTGCTGTCCCATACCTTCCACTTTTGGAAATGCTCTAATTTTGTACGTTCATCCTGCTCATCCGAAGGTCACCACATTTCAGCCATCTACAAACAGCTGTCTAAAGCCGTCAGCCCTTCTCTATCCTCCCTCTCAGCTAACAACTGGCACAAGGACTTTCCTGACCCTAACCTTTTGGAAAAGCTCCTGCAAAACCACCCAGCTTATCCCATGTGAACAATGGAGGGAATCTCAGTTAAAAAATTTTCATAGAGCCTCCATCCCTTTCCTTCTGGATAAGGATAACCTGAACTCGGCACTGTGTCCACATTGCAAAACCTTGAGACCCACTTTCACTCACCGTTTTTGGTCAGCCTTCTGGGATCAAGTCGTGTCCTTCATCCATAGTGTCACACTGCTACACCTTCCAAAGGACCCATTTTTACTGATTTTCGGATATTGGGACAAACAGCTTCTGACCTACTCTCTACTGTCTCAGCCCTACCCCAAGGACTGGATTCTTCTTTGCCTCCTTACAGCTCGGAGACTTATTCTATGACACTGGACTTCGCCATCTTGCCCCTCCATCCCCCTACTCATACAGGATCTCACTCAACTGATCCATAAGGAAAAGCTCTATACAGACTTTAATCATCCTCCTTCCTATAAACGTTTCAGTGAACATTGGTCTGCATTCATTGAATCTGTTCTTCCACACCAAACTTTAGACTCCTTCAACCGTTCCTTTGTTTATCGTTTGTGATCCCTCGAGTTGTCTATTAACTACATAGACCTATGTGAGCTCTTCTTCTTCTCCTTCACCTTCATGCCCCCCCCTCCCACCCTTTTTTCCTTCCCCCCCCCCTAGTTTTATTTGATCCATCCAGTTATCCTTTTTACCTTACAGGATATTCTGTGTAATGGTTTTGTGATGGTTTCTTTGCATTGTTTTCCTTACCCTGTATTTTCTTTGCAATAAGTTAATAAAAACTATTAAAAAAAAAAAAAAAAAAAAACATTGCTAGCTGTAAACAACAAGCACATACTGGAAAGATAAAAAC
Organism: Pelophylax lessonae; assembly: GCF_965119305.1. Classification (NCBI taxonomy): domain Eukaryota; kingdom Metazoa; phylum Chordata; class Amphibia; order Anura; family Ranidae; genus Pelophylax; species Pelophylax lessonae. The sequence continues at coordinate 239,251,502 of NC_138770.1, read as the reverse complement.
ACTTTTTAAGAGAGCACATTTTCCAAGGCTGAGGACTGCTCTCCAAGATTTAGACTGGAGGGTTTGTTGTAATGAAAGAACAAAGAACAGAAATGGGAATGCTTCAAATTGACTGTATGTACTGTAAACATACTGCTACAGGCAATACATTTTAAAAGCTAAAAATAAAATCTGTGTGGCTCAAATCAAGTTAAAATAGCTACTAATAATAAGATAAGAGCATTTAAAAATATAAAAAGTAAGGAACACTGTCATTATTTAAAAGTTACAAAGAATATAACAGAATTTGTAATAAGGAACTACAGGTTACAAAAGAGGGTGGGGCAAACCTTAAAACATACTTCATAAATATTAATAGTAAAAAGGTCAGGTCTGAGCATGTAGGCCTTTAAAAGATAATTTTAAGTTGGTGACTGAAGACAAAGAAAAGGCAAATTTATATGGTAAATACCTTCAGCTCTGTGTACAATGAAAAATAAGGGAGCTCAAGTCTATTAAAAAGGGATGGTATTGACACAACCCCAAATGATCCGGAATGGCTCAAAGTGTCATATGGTCCAGAAACACTAAATACCCTAAACAAAAGGTAAATGAAGCACCTGGACTGGACGGCTTACAACCATGGGTCCTTAACCACTTCTAGCCTGGAATATTTTCCCCCTTAATAACCATGCCATATTTTGCGATTCCGCACTGCGTTATTTTAATGGACAATTGTGCGGTTATGCGACGCTGTACCCAAATGAAATTGATGTGCTTTTTTTCCGACAAATAGAGCTTTCTTTTGGTGGTATTTGATCACCTGTGCAATTTTTATGTTTTGCGCTATAAACAAAAAAAGAGCGACAATTCTGAAAAAAAAAAAAACAATATTTTTCACTTTCTTCTATATAACATTCCCAAAAAAAATTCAAAATCAGATTTTTTTAACATTTTAGGCCCATTTGTTTTCTGCTACATACTTTTGGTAAAAAAAATTGCAATAAGCATATTTTTGATTGGTTTGCAAAAAAGTTATCGCATCTACTAACTAAGGGAAAGATTTATGTCATTTTTATTTATTTTTTTACTAGTAATAGCGGCAATCTGTGATTTTTTGCAGGACTGCGACATTGCGGCGGACAAATCGGACCCCTGACTGACATTTTTGACACTTTTGGGGGGACCAGTGACATTAGGTCTACATCTGTTCACTCAGGAGAGCTGCACTGCCGTAGTAAAAAGGCGGCGGTCGGTCGGGAACCGAATAAAAGAGAAGTACAGCCAAAGCTCTTTTGGCTATACTTTTCCTATGGATCACAGAAGTGCAGTTCATTCCTGCGACTTAACAAAGCTGCTTACATAATGTCCAGCCACTATAAAATATGACTTCTTGAATAAAGTTAGAGAAATTGATGTGGTGCCTGGCTCTTTCCTTGTTTCATGGGATGTATCTAGTCTCTATACAGTTATTCCTCACAAACTAGCTCTAGAAGCCTATCGAGGCTTCTGGTACAATCTCACCAGTATGAGAATAAACAGATTTCGTTTCTATTAAATCTAATAAAAATTGTCCTTGCGGAGAATTATTTTCTTTTCAAGCATATACATTTTTTACAATTAAAGGAGGCAGTAATGGGTTCCAATGTCGCATCCCCATATGTAAATTAATTCATGAATATGATAGAAACTTATTTTATTTATGACAATGCTCTTTTTATTGAACATTGTCCGGGGTGGTATTGATTCATTAATGACGTGTTTGCACTGTAGGGTGGCGACATTGGAACCATATTATTTTTTGATCAATATTTTAATTATCTTATACCGGGCTTAAAATTTAACATCACATATACAAACAAGGTGATATTCACCATCCGTGCGCTAATCATACCAGTCCAAATGTAGCTTGTGTGTCTTCCTTCCAAAACATAGTCTATTAAAGCAAGGTGGCTGCTGCTTCAGTCAACTCCACTGGGTGGCGGAAGAGAACACTGTGCAAAAGATAAACAAAACCAGGCGCACATCCAACATAGTGTGTTATAGTTTTTATTAAAGGAAAATTAATCAATGTGAAATACACTCACATGGTACAGCAAGTACTGGGCATATGTAGGTTCCTCTCTGCTGTACGACCTCTTCAGATCCCGCACTGTACCCACTCAGTGTCCCCTGGAATGTGAAGCTTCCCTCAGGACGAGCGATCCGCTGCACCTCCGGAAGATCCCACACTGGACCCACTCAATGTCCCCTGGAAAGTGAATCCCGCACATGCGCACAAGGATCCATGCGAAAGCCGATAACTATGGGGATGGAACAACTCCGGCAGATGGTAGTGGAGGATGGAAACTATGGCCCAGCACTGGTTGCTATGACAACATGTTTCGGAGGCGTAGCCTACCTCTTCAGGTTGACATGCATATGTTCAATGCTTTAGATGTGTTCTGATCTGAGGAATGGTGCAAGCTTGTAAGTAACACTTTTGCCATGTATGAACATTCTGTTCAATAAATCTTTTATGTGCAGCAATCCTTTTGACTTTCTTGTATATATATTTTCTCCCAGATAATACACTGTGATGATTTTTTTTCAAATCAAAACCTGCCTCCTCTCTACCTGTAAAAATGTGGTCTAACCAAGCTGCTTACATACTGTTCAGCCACTATAAAATATTTGTGGATATTGTGTCTCGGATAATACAATTTATTGTTTTTTTTTTTTCAAGATAAAGGCCACCTCTTACAATTGTGACCTAGCAAGGCTGCTTATATGCTTGTTCAACCACTGTAAAATATTTGTAGCTGTTGTCTTTTAGAAATAACACTCCAATGCTTATTTCAAGATAATGCCTGCCTCGTCTCTCCTTCTTTATTTGCTGCCTAACCAAGCTCATTACATATTGCCCAGCCACTGTACAATATTTGGGTCTGTTTTTTTTTCAGATTATAGAGTCTAATTTTTATTGAAAGATAAATCCTGCATTGTCTCTTTCTATTTTCTGTCTATACCAGTGCTTGTATGCTGGCCAAAATATACTTGTCTATGCTATTAGTAATTTTGGAGATGGGAGGGACTGCAGGGAACGTGGGGTTATGGTTTTGAAGCGTTTTTGTGCACTTTGACTATGTCCTGTGGTAATGTACGCTCACAGAGCCTACAGTAGGCTTTACAGTAATGTAGCAGCTCACAAATATTACTATGAACTGCTGTGTCTGTGCCTAAATTGGAACAAGTTGAAGGCTTTAGCTTAAATTTTTTATATGAAGATAGCTTTCTGCAGCTTTTAGAATTGATGTGGCTGCTACTTCCACTGATCAATTTAGGCTAAACTAGCCAGTGCAATCATTGCACTGGGGAAACAGAAACAGAGAAAAATGTAAAAGCAAATGTAAAGCCTATGTTTCCAGTCCTCTATTGGCAAAACACCAGTGGGAGAAATTGCAGCACAGTGCCTGCAAACTGAGCTCATCTTCCCCCTTTCTTCCAATCCTCCTGCCCCCTTAGCACAGAAAATCCTTTCCAACATCTGGCCAAACCCCACCAGCTCTGCTATCCACACACACAATGCCATAGCTTACTCTACTTGCTTTGCTGGGGCCTGGCCCACCCAAAGCCACCAGGTGGATCAGTATAGGCCAGCACAGCAGCGGTAACTCTTCTATGGATTACCAGCAGTCTCTTGCTATACACAAAAGCCGCAGTGTGCACTGATCCTTGGCACACCTTCTGTAGGTCAGAGCCAGATCCTTCACTGCAGTGCATCCCCCAGATCCCCCTCCTCTCCTTAGCACTCAAATCTGAGAAGTGAGCAGTGAACCTGAGACCAGTGCTTTTTTTTTTCTTGGGAGAGTGCATGTTATAAGCACAGGGCCAATCAGCATGTCCAAACAGAGGGTCGGGGGTCATGCAGCCTCATAGGGCAGCCAGAGGAGAATTAAAACTCCTCCTACAAGCTTTGACCAGACACTGATAGAAGTCACAAGACTGCTCTAACTGCTGATGGAAAAAGGTATTCAGCAGTTTAAATTTACTAAATCTATTGCTTTTCCATGTTATGTGTACTGTGGGAGACCAGATAGTGTGAATTCAGGGTCCTGGGTTTAGTAACACTTTAAAAATAATGATAAAAATAATATTGATAGTAAGAACACTTAGCAGCATCAATGACGTGTATTGGATTTCAGCAAAGGACACAACAGGGATGATTCATTAAAACTGATAAAAAAGGGCCGCTGGCGCGGAAGATGGCTGCTCAGTAAGCTAGCTCCGCGAGCCACCCGATACACACGCCACAACGAGGGCACCTACTGACCTGGCGACTAGCAGTGCTGCTACACAAACACCCGCTGACACCACCGAGATGACCCGCAGGAAGAAGGAGACCGGGCAACTTAATAAATTGTCCGGTTTCTTCATATCCCAGGAGCATGGACTTCACCAAAATGGCGCCGGAGGACTGGGACACGTGCAAAGCTCCAAGCAGGGAGCCGGATCGCTTCCTAAACTGCATCAACTCCCGCCGCCGCCTCAACAGCGCAGGGTGATCGGAAACCCAGACAGCGGTCAATCCTCGGGATCACCTTCACCGCCATCGCCGTCCTCCTGAAGTCCGGCTAAGAACAAAAGAGGAGGGACTCACCGCCAGGATTCATAGGTGATTCAGGTATGGACGTCTCTCCCCACCACTCAGCCCCAGCAGTGCAGCCAATATCAGTTAATGAACCACCAGGAGCAAACTCCACAGGGGGGAACCCCATCTCGGAAGCTGCCATGAGAGACATGCTGTTCTCCCTGCGGGCCTCAATGCAGGCTGACACGCAGCAGCACACAAACCAGATAACTGCAGAGATTTCTGCCTTGGGGACCAGGATTGATCATGTAGAACACTCTGTCCACAACCACGCTGAGACCATTAATTCTGTAATAGACAGATTAAACACTCACACAGAAGAAATCTCATGGTTGAAAAATAAGGTGGCAGACCTGGAGGATCGCTCCAGGCGTAACAACATCAAATTGAGGGGTATATCTGAAACGATTTCTCCTGATCAATTACTGCAACATGTCACTTCTCTCTTCAAATTGCTGGTCCCATCCCTGTCTGACTCGGAGCTCTATATAGACAGGATCCATAGACTGCCCAAGCCCACCTTCCTGGAGAGTAATGTGCCACGGGATGTATTGCTCAGGGTCCACTTCTTCACTGCCAAAGACAAGATCATGCTGGCCTCAAGGCAATATGGTGCACTGCCGGAACCTTATTACAACGTACAATTGTTGCCGGATATTTCCAAACACACACTTCAATCTAGGCGCAACTTATCTACCATCACCAAAGCCCCTGCGCAACCACCAAATACAGCATAAATGGCGATATCCTGCAACGCTTTTGGTAACGCATGGGGGTTCCACAACGGCTGTCAAGTCGTTGGAAGAGGGAATCTCTCTGCTCAGGAGATGGAACATTCTTCCTACCGACCAAGCAGCGGCTCCAGATCCTTCACCCTTGCGCCCACTGGAAAGTGAATGGCATGTGGCTTCCCGCAAAATGCCTTCTAGGCCCTCTTCTACCCAACCCAGCCCTAACCACACTTAACTCCACACATACGTGTCTCTGGCCTCTGAAAGATGCTCTTTCATCTGGCCCTCCTCAAGCTTTATGTGAGTTTTCTCGCTCTCGGGCTGCCGAGACGGCCCTTTTTTTAGGCCTTCCTCATGTTCTCTTTTTGTTTTCTTTTTTTTTCTCTTTGTTTCTCAACGTTTTTGAAGTTTACTACAGTCTTTATCACGGGTGACATCGGCTCTACCTCGCTCTCTCTCCTGAGACATGACCATTAAGCTATTGTCAATAAATGCCAACGGCCTGAATCACCTGGCCAAGAGGCGATCCCTTTGGAAGGAAGCTGTCTCACGCAGAGCTGACGTATTGGCGGTTCAAGAAACCCATTTTCAGGCGGACTCATCACCATCCTGTGGACACAAGAACTACCCTCATACCATCTTTGGCTCTAGTGCTGAAAAGAAGAGGGGTGTGATGCTAGCTTTTCGGGATTCCCTAACAGTTCGAATTCATAAGATGGTTCTAGATCCCGAGGGCAGATATGTCATAGTGACTTGTGATATTAATGACCTACCACTCACTTTAGTGAACATATATGCTCCGAACTCCCATCAAATCCGTTTCCTGCGCAGGATCCTCAAGCAAGTATCAGCATTTCATTATGGTCATCTGTTGCTGTGTGGGGACTTTGATGCTGTTGTCGACTCCGGGCTGGATTCTTCTGCATCCCCCCGGAGCCGACAGCAGTCCTTGGGTCGAGTGATGCATGAGGAAAAGTTGTTTGATGTATGGAGATGCCACCACTCCACGGAGAGGGACTATTCGTTCTTCTCCTCTAGGCATTGCTCTTATTCTCGCATAGATATGTTCTTTGTTGATTCTTTTTTCCTGGACAAGGCTTCCTCCTCTGCTGTCAATTACATAACATGGTCTGACCATGCGCCTGTGGAATTGACAATAGAGGACGCAGTAAAATGTAATAGCTCATACATCTGGAGATGCGATGTTCACATGTTACAGGATGAGAAGTGTCAGGTTCACATATCTAAACAACTACAAGACTTCCTCCAAATTAATGAACCCTCTGTCTCCGACCCATGGGTGCTGTGGGGTGCACAAAAGGCCTTCATAAGAGGGGTGTGCATCCAGCAGCAGGCGCGGCTTCTGAGGCAGAGGAAGGATAAAATCTCTCTCTTGACACACCAAATACACACTTTAGACGCTGACAACAAAACTAACCCTACTGACTCCAGGTCGCAAACCATTATTAAACTGAGACAGGAGCTTCGCCTCCTACTCTTGGAACTCTCAAACAGACATCTTCATTACCTAAAACAAAAATATTATTGCCAAGCCAACAAAGCAGGTAAATTTTTAGCATCCCAGGTTAAGCGTAAACAGGCGAAATCTAGAATCCCCTACCTACTCCGCCCCACGACGGCATCTAAAATTACTCACACACAAGCCATAGCGGATGAATTCGCTGATTTTTACAGTGCCTTATATAACCTCAGAGATAGCGCATCTGAGATTCAACCGTCTGCAGAGGAAATAAACCGATTCCTTCACAAAGTGTTCTTACCCTCTCTCTCCGAACACCAATTACACACCCTAAACTCCCCGATCACGTGCACTGAGGTCCGCTCTAGCATTACATCACTACCAAAGGGCAAATCACCTGGCCCTGACGGGTTCTCTAATGAGTTTTACCAACTTTTTGCCCAACATCCAAGCCCCACTATGACAGCTGTTTTTAACAAGGCAATGGAAGTCTCCTCACTCCCCCCAGATATTTTGAGTGCCCACATAGTCACTTTGCCTAAGCCGGGTAAAGACCCCATAACACCTGCTAACTTCCGCCCCATCTCCCTACTAAACTCGGACGCAAAAATCTACGCCCGTATCCTGTCCAAATGCATACAAGACATGCTACCCGCACTCATACATAGGGATCAAATGGGATTCACTCCTGGAAGGCAGACGTCGGATGCCAACAGGCGACTCTTGGGCACAATGCACCAAGCGCATTCCTCCAAAACTCCTTCTGTGTTACTTACCCTGGACGCCAAAAAGGCATTTGATAGGGTCCACTGGGGATACATGAAGGCTACCCTGCAAAAGTTTGGCTTTTCCGGCCCTATTCTATCCGCTATTATGGCCCTCTACTCATCCCCGACAGCGCAAGTGTACACTTCAGGCATGCTATCTAAAAAATTAAACATATCAAACGGCACAAGGCAAGGCTGCCCCCTGTCCCCCACGATTTTTAACTTGGTTATTTAGCCATTAGCGGAGGCTATCAGGTCCAACCCCCTCATTACAGGCTTCAAACTACCGACATATCATCACAAAATCAACTTGTTCGCTGACGACATAATAATGATGCTTACCCATCCGGACAAATCCTTACCAGCAGCATATGCAGTGGTGGGATTCAGCCGGTTCGCACCGGTTCCATAGAACCGGTTGCTAACTTTCTGCAAGTTCGCAGAACCGGCTGAATCCCTCTGCGCGTCTGAGGAAGCGCAGGACAATTGAATGTCCCGTGCTCGGACAGACGTGGCGGCCGGGGGGCGGAGCAGTGCGCTCCTCCCCGCCCATTCTGTGACAATAGCGAATGAGAATTAGCTATTGTCACATGATCCTCCTCCTGGCCAATCAGGGAGCGGGTCCTCCCGCTTCCTGATTGGCTGAAAGGCAAACACCGTGCCATTGGACGAGGAGGAGGCGCCGCGGGAGGACTCGGAGACGCGGGGAGCCGACTGCGAGACTGTCCATGAGGTAAGTGCATGGGTCTCGCGGGGGGGGATCGCTGGCACTCTGCAATTGGGGGGCAATGTTGTGGCTGGCACTCTGCAATTGGGGGGCAATGTTGTGGCTGGCACTCTGCAATTGGGGGCAATACTCTGGCTGGCACTCTGCAATTGGGGGCAATACTCTGGCTGGCACTCTGCAATTGGGGGCAATACTCTGGCTGGCACTCTGCAATTGGGGGCAATACTCTGGCTGGCACTCTGCAATTGGGGGCAATACTCTGGCTGGCACTCTGCAATTGGGGGCAATGTTGTGGCTGGCACTCTGCAATTTGGGGCAATGCTGTGGCTGGCGCTCTGCAATTGGGGGCAATGTTGTGGCTGGCGCTCTGCAATTGGGGGCAATACTCTGGCTGGCGCTCTGCAATTGGGGGCAATACTCTGGCTGGCGCTCTGCAATTTGGGGCAATTCTGGGGCTGGCACTCTGCAATTGGGGGCAATGCTGTGGCTGGCGCTCTGCAATTGGGGGCAATGCTGTGGCTGGCGCTCTGCAATCATTAGGGGCAATGCTGTGGCTGGCACTCTGCAATCATTGGGGGCAATGCTGTGGCTGGCACTCTGCAATCATTGGGGGCAATGCTGTGGCTGGCACTCTGCAATCATTGGGGGCAATGCTGTGGCTGGCACTCTGCAATCATTGGGGGCAATGCTGTGGCTGGCACTCTGCAATTTGGGAGCAATGCTGTGGCTGGCACTCTGCAATCATTGGGGGCAATGCTGTGGCTGGCACTCTGCAATCATTGGGGGCAATGCTGTGGCTGGCACTCTGCAATCATTGGGGGCAATGCTGTGGCTGGCACTCTGCAATTTGGGAGCAATGCTGTGGCTGACACTCTGCAATCATTGGGGGCAATGCTGTGGCTGGCACTCTGCAATCATTGGGGGCAATGCTGTGGCTGGCACTCTGCAATCATTGGGGGCAATGCTGTGGCTGGCACTCTGCAATCATTGGGGGCAATGCTGTGGTCACTGTGCATTGAAAGGGGGGCACGCTGGTCTCTCTGCATTGAAAGGGGGGCACGCTGGTCACTGTGCATTAAAGGGGGCATGTACACTGGTCACTGCATTGAAAGGGGCACGCTGGTCTCTCTGCATTGAAAGGGGGGCACGCTGGTCACTGTGCATTAAAGGGGGCATGTACACTGGTCACTGCATTGAAAGGGGGCACGCTGGTCTCTCTGCATTGAAAGGGGGCACTCTGGTCACTGTGCATTGAAGGGGGCATGTACACTGGTCACTGTGCATTGAAAGGGGGGCACGCTGGTCACTGTGCATTGAAAGGGGGGCACGCTGGTCTCTCTGCATTGAAAGGGGGAACGCTGGTCACTGTGCATTGAAAGGGGGCACGCTGGTCATTCTGCTGGGAAAGTCGGAACTGGTTACTAAAATTTTTGAATCCCACCACTGAGCATATGCCACACTCCAAGACTATAGCAAAGTATCGTTCTATAAACTTAATGCATCTAAGTCCACTGTTCTCAATATGGGAGTTCCCACCCGAATCCAATCTAGAATTCAACTGTCCATCCCTATTCCCTGGTCCACAGAGAGCATCCACTATCTAGGTATTGACCTTCCGGCCACCCCTCTTAAACTATTGTCCATCAATGTTAACAGATTAATGACCAAGCTTACAACTGACATTTCCCACATGCGTAATCCCTATTTCTCTTGGAGTGGAAGAGTTGCAGCTTATAAAATGTTTATACTCCCCCAAATATTATATCTCTTCAGAGCACTTCCCATCCACTTCCCGGTGACACATCTCCTTAAATTTTCCAGACTGATGTCATCCTTCATATGGGGTGGCAAAAGACCTCGTTGTGCTTTTTCACTTTTGGTCAGGAAAAAGCAATTTGGAGGGTCCGCAGTTCCTGATATCACTACTTACTATAGGGCCACAATTTTGGCTCAACTGAAACAATGGCTAACTACCGGAGAATCACCTATGTGGGTAGATCTGTAGAGAGATGTGGCACCGACGAAGGACCTGTGAACTCTGCTCTGGAGCGATAGGTGGATGGAGTGGCGACTCGCCGCTTTGCCACCTACTATGCAGGCGGCATTGCGGGCGTGGCGTCTATCTCCGGCATCACCTGACACACGAGACATCTCCGCTACCTCCCTACTACCTCTGACAGTACTTACTCACCACTTACCTGACATCCCAGTACATTTATTCACCAGACAGGGTATCACCTCTATTAATTCCTTCTATGACAATGGCTCTCTCATCCCCATTGAGGACATGCTCCGCAAATATGACCTTCCACGGGACATGCACTACCATCTTCTAAGAGTAACTTATTTCTTACTGACTCACCCGTTGCGGCCTATCTTGGTGGATGGTGGAGTATGGGACGTCCTCACACTTAAAGCTCCGAAAAACCCCAAACTATCGCATTACTATGATGTCCTGTTGGACAATTAAAAAATTCTACAAAACCTCTCCTATGTTTAAATGGGACAGGGAATTGGGCACTACATTCACCATTCAACAGTGGCGATCTGCCCTTGTCAACATATATAAATATTCGCACTGTGCGAATCACTGGGAGATGACTCAAAAAATGTTAACCACTCTGCAACCGCTCACAGTAATACTACTGCGGCAGAGTGGTTCGTTATCGTCCAGCCACGTAGTATTAACGTGACTGGACACTCCCCCTTCTGGGCGGCGCTTGCGCGCCGCCGGAGGCTCGCTCCCGCTGTTTTCATTCACAGCGGGAGTCGGGCCAGGGGAGGAGCAGCGGCGATCGCCGCTGCTCTTACCCGATCGTCGGGGATCGAGTCTGGAGATCCGCCCGCTGTGTGTAAACACAGCGGGCGGATCTCCATAGTGACAGGGAGTGACAGATCGGACTGTTCAGCATAGCTGGACATCCGATCTGTCCATGAATCACATAGTCACCTCCCCCCCTACACGTCAGTAAGCACCAGGCATACATTAACCCCTCCCTCTCCAATAAAATTAACCCCTTCCCTGCCAGTGTCATTTTTAAAGTAACAGTGCATATATATAGCACTGATTACTGCAGTAATGTCACTGGTACCCCCAAAAGTGTCAAAAATGTCAGTCAGGGGTCCGGTCTGTCCGCCGCAATGTCGCAGTCCCGCAAAAAAAATCGCAGATCGCCGCCATTACGCGTTAAAAAAAAAAACACCAAAAATGACCGAAATCTTTCCCTTTGTTAGTAAACGCAATAACTTTTGCCCAAACCAATCAAAATACGCTTATTGCGATTTTTTTTACCAAACATATGTAGCATAAAACAAATTGGCCAAAAACTTTTTAAAAAATTGGTTTTTACATCTTTTTTGGGGGGAATTTCATATAAAAAAATGTGAAAAATATTGTTATTTTTTCAAAATAAACGCTCTTTTTTTGTTTATATCGCAAAAAGTAAAAATCGCACAGGTGATCAAATACCACCAAAAGAAAGCTCTGTTTGTGGGAAAAAAAGGACGTAAATTTCGTTTGGGTACGGCGTCGCACGACCGCGCAATTGTCAGTTGAAGTCGCACAGCGCCGAATCGCAAAAAGTGGCCTGGACGGAAGACAGCAAAATCCTCCGGTTGTAAAGTGGTTAAATAGATGGTACTATACCCCTTACCGTCTTGCAGGCTTCTCTCAATCTTACTCCCAACTTTGTTGGAGGGACTGCTCCCAAGTAGGGATTCTGCTACATATCCTATGGTCCTGCCCCACACTGATGAGCTACTGGAATAGAGTATTCACATATGTCTCTACTCACACGGGTTGTATACTGAAACCATCTCCAGAGCTAGCCCTTTTACACTTGGGAATAGACCGATTACCTGTCATATATAGGCCCTGGGTTACACACGTGTTCCTAGCTGCTAGAATGATCATTCTCCGCAAATGGAAGTCGGCAGAGGCTCCAAACCTGGAAGAGGTGGTTCAACTTCTAAAATTGAACTACCACTTTGAAAAGGCCTTGGCGATAAATAGAATGCAGTTGCAATCCTTTAACGCTCGTTGAAACTTTTGGGCTATGACACTGTCTTGATTTTGCTGTGTTGATGTTGGCTAAGACAAAAGTAACTGTATGTTCTGACTGATTTTTTTTCGCAGATGTTACTGTAAACTGCTTGTATGTTGAGAAATGTTTGATTTTCTTTTTCTTGTTATGTTCCAAAACTTGAATAAAAATTATTTGCAAAAAAAAAAAAATGATAAAAAGAAAATTAACATGAAGTGGAGTTGTCGTCCAAAAAGACTGGTCAGAATTTGTATTTATTGTTTCAATCTCTCAGTATATAAATAGACACGTTTTTTTTTTTTTTTGGATAGGGTGAGGATTGAGGAAGTATTAAAACTTTTTTTTTTAATGTCTGAGGAGATTTACCCCTCTACATTTATCCTGATCATCATTGTTTCTGGCTTTGAAAGTGATAGGAAATAATAATAATAGTAATAATATTAATTGCTGCAATTGAAATGTATTTTTTATTTAATTGCTGCTCACTCCATTATAATACATTTTGTCTTAAACTGTTCATGCTTAGGTGCTACTCGTGAGAGCACATTCATAAACACTGCAAAACAAGATTAGGTGCACACTGGAGACAATTAAGGGATAGCCCTAGAAGGACTTGCTGTGCAGGCGCAAACATGAGTGAAGAAGATTTTGGCTGGAGGATAAAACCATCAGACCAGACCATGACTGACCTATTTACATAAGTAAGCAGTTGTGGGGCTGAGAAATAGTACACTTGTGTTCCTGGTGTGGCCTGCTTTGTGTATCAGATGTGCTGACAGCAGCTTCTTTATGAGTAAAGCTAGCAAACATTCTGTGCAGGCTTCATTGATAAGTACATGGTAACATTATTATTACAGTGTACTTTGATTAGTAGTTATGATAAATTTGGACTTGTCTTTTGATTTGCACATTATGTCAGTTGTAGCAAACCATCAGTTTTAAACCATATCACCATTTTCCACAGAAAGGCGGGAGCCCTAGACAGTGGCTATCATTTCTATGACATCTTGACCAGTGAATGCGTGACTGTGCAGACATGGTTCTTCTACCCTCAGGCATATTAATTTTGGGGCAATGTTTAAAATGCAAATGATTCCTCAGGTGTGAAGGCACATTATTAACAATAATGACTCCAGATTAGAAAGGAGAAAATAATGATTGGAAAAAGTTTCCAGTCTGTCCAGTTACTAGTCCCTCCCCCTTGATGAGCTATGTTTACATCTATTGTGGAGGTATCCCCCTTATGTTACAGCAAAATATGACACAAACTTATCATTTGAGAAAAAAAAAAGAAGACATCATGAGTAAATGGGAAACAATTTTTATTTTGCTGTAACGAAGCAAAAATTGAATTTTATGGATTATATATCTTGCACATTATGATCACTTTTTGCACTGCCTGCATAAAAATAGACTGGAATATGTAAGACTTATTTTTACAGTCCATATAACTAAAACTAATAAAATCAAATTAAATTAGCTCTTGCTTTTTGCCCTTTTATAAAGTACACTTATGTTATCTCCTACAGTCATGTGCAATCAGTCAAGTCTTTCTAATTACACAGTCTGTCATTTACTTTCTATAAAGCATTATTATTCATCACTTTCATTCCTGATATAATGTCCATGGGTCGTTTATATTCTACTGCACTTCATGTGTCCCCTGTGGAGCTGAGAAGTGGCCAGTATAACTGTTCTCAGTAAAGAGCCCGGATGACTTCTCCTCAGTTGCCAACAATTTACAGATGGCAGTCATAAATGTTATACACTGTCCGAGTCTTCCTTGCTGTTTATATAGTGTAATACTAATGGGGAGTTTCATGATATTCATAAAGTTGCTGTTAGGCATCATTACATTTATGAATGAATTTGAAACTTTTACAAATTACCGTATATACTATGAAACTAAACCACAATACTAAATGTGCTTTTCCCCACTGTATTCATATCTGATCATTAGGATAAAAAGAGCAGAGAAGGGATAGAGCCTCTTCTGGGTTTTTATTGACTGTGATCCAATTTCCTACATATCACCTAACCTGCATTTGACCTGCATCTAAGCTTCAACAGTCTGCTTCAAGCTGTTTCACTGACTTGCCTGTTCAGGCCATACTGAATCTTCTTGCATGGGATGGTCGCCTACTGTACGTGTTGTTTTAGAGAAACTTCACCATATTTTGCAACCTTCACCTGGCCTTAAGCCAGCTCACTTACACATTCCTGACCTGAGGCCTGTTACCTGAAACAAGCAAATTTGCAGTCCAGTTGCATTTTAATGCTTTACTGCTTCATTATTGGGCAAATCTGGTATTCCTCTCCTACATGTAAAAATCATCTTTTTTTTTTGCTAGAAAATTAGGCTTGTGCTAGAATTAACTCTAACATTCACACTTTGCAGTGATACCTCATGTTTGGTTTGAACGTTGTTTACATGTTCAGACGCGGCCTACATATGCGTTTCTCTTTTGCCTGCGAGCACAAGAGGACAGGGCATTTTCATTTCTTTTTATTGTTTATTTAATTTAATTATTTGTATTTTTACACTTTCCCTTTTTTTAAAATCACTTTTATGTCTATAACAAGGAATGTGAACATCCCTTGTAATGGGAATAGGGCATGAAAGGTCCTCTTTATTGAGAGACGTGGGGTCTATAAGACCCCACATCTCTCCTCTAGGCTCTAGGTATTACATTAAGCTGTGCGCCCCAAAGCTCAAACACACATGCCTTTCTCTGCAGCCTTAGCTGCACTGAACAGTGAATGAATAGGAAATGCTCTGTGCTGAGCGGCTTCTTATTCATTCACAAACTGAAGCATAGTAAACACAGTTGAATGAATAAGTTCACTGTGTTCATTTAGAAAAGGTAGGGTCCAGTAAATAACATAATGATTAGCCCCTTCCCATACTCTCTATTCCTGAAACATACCCCCCAGCAGCTAGGGGGAGAGAAGGGAAGCCAGCAGCACTATGGTGTGGGGCACAACACAGGGGGGAAGACCGGGCAGAAGGGGGAATCGGCACTGCACAGAGTACTTAGGGGTGCCCAGGCACACCTGACACACTCCCTGTGCACGCCAATGTTTACAGGCACTGTGCAGTACATCAGCAGTATATGACTTACAGACAGAAGTCAACAGTGCAGAACACCTGCCTTCCTTCTGATGACTTTCCATACAGTGGTCCAACAAATGCAGAACACTTCAATGCCCCACAAAATAGTTATAACTATCTTCCCCTCATATTACAGTCTCCTAACATAGGCAATAATTATACAGGGTGCACCTTCCACTCACACAAGGGAGGTCTTCCACAGGCCCAGGGGGCCACTACAAACCAAGCTGTGGGATCTGGTAGGCGGGGTCAAGGTTTCTGTGTCTGCTCCCCAGTGTCCTCACTTACCACCCTGCCAATTCAGCCTTGCAGCCAACTCTTCATTTCAGCCCTTGCACAGCAATACATCTTTATTGTTCAAGGGTGTCCTGCTCCCATACCCCAAGTGCACAGGGGTGCACAGCTGGCATATAAAGGGGCACGATCTCTACCTACTACATTACTACATTTACTACATGTACATTGACACCTGCCAACATGTAGGACTGAGTGCAGTTAATACAGCTGACAAAGAGCAGCAAACAATAGCTTGCCTCCTCTCTAATCTAACTAGATAAACCTAACATATCATAGTTGTTTTGGCTAACTTTACCACTTTCATTCACACCAGATAAAACTGAGAATGCATGCAGTGTAATGTGCTCTTCAAAACGCATTGCTATTTTTCTTAGCTATGTTATAATGCATTTTCTATTAGACTGTTGTTCAATGGCAACTGCAGTCAGAGCAGCCAAAATATGACATGTAGGATATATTCACAATGCACTGAGAAACTTTGGCATAAATATCTGTAGTGTAATATAGTATGCTTGCATTTAAAAATTCATCATACTGATTCGAATAGCATTTGGTGTAATAGAGTTAGGTTTCTTGCAGTCTGACTGTGTACATGGACACTGCATACAGATGATCACATGTTGGTCTAAGGCCATGCTTTTTCAACTTATATTACTTTTGGTGCTGTATATGGAAATTACAGTGAGCAGCATTAGCATACAGTAGCTCCATTTCCTTTTTCTTCTATGCCAAATACTGTTTGTGTACATGTACTCTTACAGCTCAAGATCCTTCGAATTTGTAACAGCCATCACAGTATGGATTGCTTAAACTTATTCTTTAAAATATGTCTACTCAATATCTTCCTCAGTTTTTTATTTCTGTTACTTTTTTTCTGCATACATACCATTAAGATCCTCTTTTAAAATATATCAGCTTCTGTTTTGATGCGCGGAATAAATCAAACCTATAGAGTCAGTCACAACTGCCCTTCAGAAGCAAGGCATACTACACTTGGGAATGCTGCAATTTTGTGTTTGAAGTTAATATTATTTAGCATTAATCATGAAATTATGTGCCTCTTAATGATTGAAATTACTCTCATGTGCAATAGAATTAGGATGCCTTTAAAGTGGGCTTTCTGTAATGTTATAAATATGGTTACTGAGTAGCTTGGGGCTTCTCATAGGCCTCATGGTGACTTTAATTTCTCTTAAGTTTCCACATTTAAGGCTTGTGAACAGGGAATACAGATCCTAAGTGGCAACTCAGTGAGAGTTCTTCACCATCCTCACTAAAGTTTATGCACTCCATTATCCTTAATCAAAACTCATACTCATAACTGAGTACACAGAATATTGGTATGTTGTAACCCATGACATCCAATTACTCCTAATTAGCTAATCAAATTGATGTGAATTCTGATATGTTATTCTAAGGTACCTAACTTTGCACAACACTATTTTCCATATCAAACAAAGGTCTATGTCTGCATGTAAGACTACTCATAACTGTGCTAAAGATGGATGATGTTTCCACTGATATACTGTAAGTAATGCTGGCCATACACGCACAGAATTTCAGCGGAAAATGGTCGTTTTAGGAAAGATCGTTCGAAAAATTGGGCCGTTAGTGAACACAAGTTTACCGACGATTTTGATCGTGTGCCCGGCTAATGTCGATGGATCCATAGCGAAAACTTTTATTGTTTCTACGAAAGTTTTTATGTGTATGGTAAAATTGAAACGAAAATAATATTCTGACTCATATTGTGCATGTTATCAAACGATCATTATGATCCTGAAAACGATTATGTAAAATAGTTTATTCTGTAAGTTAGTGGCCAATTCGCTTTCGACCGAAGAATAATCGTTTAGTCTGCAAATGCCCGAAATTCTGTACGTGTATGGCCAGCATAAGATTTAGGTTATGAATTATTCATTATTGCTACATGTATGGGTGGAACATAGTAAAAGAACAACTATATAGCATGTAAATTCAAAATTTTTACTGATGATATTGATTTGAGTAATGAAAGAGATACAGTAAATGTGTCTAAGCCTCAACAAAAATGTATGCTTTTGGTTCTATCAGCAGCAAACAAAGCACAAAAATGCCTGAAAGAAAGTATAGTTTCCTTTTTTAGAGGTGAAAGTCAAATTAAATTATTTGATAAATGAAAAAATTAAAAAGCATTCTCGCAGACCTATTAATGACAAGTTTTCTTACACATGGTAACCCTGAATTGACAATGCACGTTTTTACATGGGTACATGACATTTAACTTTAATCAATCTGCGGACATTACCTGGCAATGTAAGCAGAACCAAATATAATGAATAAAATACACAATACAGCGTAATGGGGGCATGGCTGACAGCTAAGATGGATGGACACACCTAGAGAGAGCCCTGTCGGCTGCCCGTAAAATCCAACAGAATCCTGCTTTCTCCTAGCAGCTCCCGATCTCCTAGCCTGCTCCCCGGAGTGTGCTAACTCTAGGCGCTCACCATGAGTAAGGATCACTAATCCATGGCCATGGATCGGCTGAAAGAATTTGCCCGAACCGAAAAGCAAGATGGCCCCCGCAGCCCTCCCCACATGAGAAGCAGTGGATCGGCGGCAGGGCCGGTGCTCCCACTAGGCAGCCGCCTAAGGCGCACTGCTGGTTAGGGAGCGCAGCCACGGTCGCTGGTTTCCCTACTAGCCTGGCAGCCACCCTAGGGTGACCAGACATCCACAGTGCACCGTGAACTGGAGCAGGGGGGGCGCCATAGTTCCCGCTTGGGCTGCCTCCGGTGGGGAAAGGGGGGGATGGGGATTAGAGCGCAGCCTGATTACAAAAAGCCAAGTTCTTCTGCTTACCCAGAGGGGATGCTGTAATATGAAGTCCAGCCTCCTGGACCGGCTCCTATGATAGACGTCACCAGTGTTTTGTCTATCATAGGTAGGAGCCGGTCCAGGAGGCTGGACTTCATATTACAGCATCCCCTCTGGGTAAGCAGAAGAACTTGGCTTTTTGTAATCAGGCTGCGCTCTAATCCCCATCCCCCCCTTTCCCCACCGGAGGCAGCCCAAGCGGGAACTATGGCGCCCCCCCTGCTCCAGTTCACGGTGCACTGTGGATGTCTGGTCACCCTAGGGTGGCTGCCAGGCTAGTAAGCAGAACTTGGCTTTTTGTAATCATGTGGCAATCTAATCCCCTCTGCATTGGATGGGGGCACTGGTCACTCTGCATTGGATGGGGGCACTGGTCACTCTGCATTGGATGGGGGCACTGGTCTCTCTGCATTAATGGGGGCACTGGTCACTCTGCATTAATGGGGGCACTGGTCACTCTGCATTGGATGGGGGCACTGGTCACTCTGCATTAATGGGGGCACTGGTCACTCTGCATTGGATGGGGGCACTGGTCACTCTGCATTAATGGGGGCACTTGTCACTCTGCATTAATGGGGGCACTGGTCACTCTGCATTGGATGGGGGCACTGGTCACTCTGCATTAATGGGGGCACTGGTCACTCTGCATTGTCCTAGGCACTGGTCACTCTGCATTGGATGGGGGCACTGGTCACTCTGCATTAATGGGGGCACTTGTCACTCTGCATTAATGGGGGCACTGGTCACTCTGCATTGGATGGGGGCACTGGTCACTCTGCATTAATGGGGGCACTGCGAGTGATGCAGGTATAGGGGGGAGTATGGGGAATGCATGGAGTGTGCTGTGAGAATAGGGACATTTTGAAGTTTTTTTTTATTTATGGTGGGGGGGGGGGGGCAAGTAACTGGTCTTGCCTAGGGCGCAGAATAGTCTAGCACCGGCCCTGATCGGCGGGCATAGATACGACAAAACATTCTACAGCAGCTGCGAAATCTGGTAAGCTGATGATGGAACAAGTTAATACCCAGCTGTTAAGTGCAATTACAACCTGCAGTACCTCTTTCACAGGCAATATGGATGAGACTAGGCCTGCTGAGACAAGATATGCAGCGTGTGAGAGAACACTCCTCCCTGGAAGATGATTTCTCCCCTTTTCCCAGCAGAGTTTCTACAGCAGAAAAACAGATCTCATTCTGGTACCAGAAAGCTGATGATCTTGAAAATCTCCTGCGGAGGAACAATCTTAGGATTGCGGGTCTCCCTCAAAAGGTGGAGGGGCAAAACACAATAGAGTGTAATGAAATTGGCCAGGGCTCTTTATTTTTATAATAAATAATTAAATAACGTCATTATTATATGGACCATAACTAAAGCTAAAGCAATACTAGTTATAAGAAAGAACATTACATATAACCATTGGATTCAACTCATCCATTACAGCTTGGGCTGAGCATTTAAACTAATAGAATGACAATTGTCCCGTTCTCATACAAGGGACAAACCACATAACTTAAGACCATGACAATGGGAGGGAGGGCAGAATACTCTTGTGTCAGCTGTCTGTCTGTTACCAACATAATGATGCACTTTCCTTTTTTTTTTTTAAAGGATTCTGGAGGTGACATCAACATATAACAGCTGTTGTTACAAGTAAGTGTTAATACAATGCAGTGACTGGACCAAAAGACCATTGAGATCTGCCGCGGTCTGATAGGTGGGAGTGAAACAAATTTGCTTTGCCTCCCCAATTTATATTATATTACCTCAGGAAGAAGAAAGAGTCCTCTCTCCCTTTTCTTTTCTTTTTTCCCGTTTCTTTCCTCCTTTCTCTTCTTTTAACATTTTGAACCCACCTCCTCTAGCTTTCTAGAATTGTTTCCCCGCTACATTTACAATTTTTCTAAATATCCATTACCTAAACTATCTATTTATGCTTATATAATGCCATAATATTCTGGAATGAAGGGGAACCACGTTGTACGTTCTCCAAGGATCCACATAAATTGTGCTTTATAAATATTCTCCTAATAAGAAAATATTTAACTTTAAAAAACACTTTATTCAAATTACCTAACAACAGAGAGACATTAACACCCTACAAAGTATAACCTACTACATATGCACCCTCTACACTAAACAGACAATCTATAATCTAAGGACAGAGACTAATAATAATAGAATAATACATTTTTGTAGACAAATTAATGTGAATAAATGTATAAATGTATGACCAATATTATTTCCCTGTGGTAGGTCAAAAAATTTTCAGGAATAAATACAGTATCTCACAAAAGTGAGTACACCCCTCACATTTTTGTAAATATTTTATTATACCTTTTCATGTGACAGCACTGAAGAAATTACAGTTTGCTACAATGTAAAGTAGTGAGTGTACAGCTTGTATAACAGTTTAAGTTTGCTTTGCCCTCAAAAAAACTTAACACACAGTCATTAATGTCTAAACCGCTGGCAACAAAAGTGAGTACACCCATAAGTGAAAATGTCCATATTGGGCCCAATTAGCCATTTCCCTCCCCAGTGTCATCTAACTCATTAGTGTTACAAGGTCTCAGGGGTGAATAGGGAGCCGGTGTGTTAAATTTGGTGTTACCCCTCTCACTCTCTCATACTGGTCACTGCAAGTTCAAAATGGCACCTCATGGTAAAGAACTCTATGAGGATCTGAAAAAAAGAATTGTTGCTCTGCATAAAGATTACCTATGCTATAGGAAGTTTGCCAAGACTCTGAAACTGAGCTGCAACACGGTGACCAAGACCATACAGCGGTTTAACAGGACAGGTTCCACTCAGAACAGGCCTCACCATGGTTGACCAAAGGAGTTGAGTGCACGTGCTCAGAGTCATATCCAGAGGTTGTCTTTGGTAAATAGACATATGAGTGCTGCCAACATTGCTGCAGAGGTTGAAGGGGTGGGGAGTCAGCCTATTAGTGCTCAGACCATGCGCCGCACACTGCATCAAATTGGTCTGCATGGCTGTCGTCCCAGAGGGAAGCCTCTTCTAAAGATGATGCCATGTCCTGTGGTCTGATGAGACCAAGGTAAACTTATTTGGTTCAGATGGTGTCAAGCGTGTGTGACAGCAACCAGGTGAGGAGTACGAAACAAGTGTGTCTACAGTCAAGCATGGTGGTGGAAGTGTCATGGTCTTGGGCTGCATGAGTGCTGCTGGCACTGGGGAACTATAGTTCATTGCGGAATGCCAACATGTACTGTGACATACTTAAGCAAAGCATGATCCCCTCCATTTGGAGACTGGCCCGCAGGGCAGTATTCCAACATGATAACGACACCAAACACACCTCCAAGATGACCATTGCCCTGCTAAAGAAGCTGAGGGTAAAGGTGATGGACTAGCCAAACATGTCTTCAAAACTAAATCCTATTGAGCATTTGTGGTGCATCCTCAAATCGAAGGTGGAGAAGCGCAAGGTCTCTTACATTCACCAGCTCCGTGATGTCGTCATAGAGGTGTGGAAGAGGAATCCAATGGCAACCTGTGAAGCTCTGGGGAACTCCATGCCCAAGAGGGTTAAGGCAGTTCTAGAAAATAATGGTGGCCACACAAAAACTTTAACGCTTTTGGCCCAATTTTGAGATTTTCACTTAGGGATGTACTCACGTTTGTTACAACACTCACCAGTTTACCCAGAGGGATACAGTAAAGGGGGTGCCAGTGTTCAAGCCCTGAAGATTAGGGAGTAAAGGGGGCGCCAGGAAGGGCCCTGAAGTGTTCAGCAATACAGTTTATGTCAGGATACAGCTTGCCTAAGGAGACAGATTACCTCAGGAAGCTTATCATCCTATTTCACAGTCAAAAGGCAAAATAAAGTAAGAGGCCTAGCCGTGACCAGCTCAATCAGCGTTAACCAGCGTCAGTCAGCATTAACCAGCGTCAATCAGTTGTCTGAGGTAAATACACTTGGAAATATGCTTAAATGTACTACGGTTGCTAATGGTAATGCAGGGGAACCCACACTCAGCAGCTCTCATGGGAGTAGTGCTACACAGAATGAGATAAAAGTGATGGGTATGCTTTAGATAAGTTCAATAGAGTGATATAAACTTGGTCTACTGAGAATTCCTTTTCTTTAAGAGCTTCTGAGTACTGTACCTATGTAACTATTACCATCTCTTAGACTAGATTGAAAAATTTAGCTAGAACCTCTGTAACTGTTACCAGCTCCTAGGCTATATTAAGGTTGCTATTTATCTCTGTTTGCTGGGACAGTCCTTGTTTTGAGGCGCCTATCGCCCATGATGTCCCAGACAGGGCCTGCCTGCATAGTTGGGACCTACATAGCAATATCACTTACTTTCACCCTGTTGACACATAAAGGCATAGATGAGAGAGTCTTGACCTCAACCCAACAGAGCACCTTAGGGATGAATTATAGCGGAGGTGCGACATGCCCAATTGATACAATGTAAAAAGCAAGTTTATTGAATGTCAGCAAGTAAACACAGACAACTCTCATACTTTGAAACAGATTTGTGACTCTATTTGCATTTGACCATAGAAGGTGCTCCAAAATAGGGAACGCCTCATCCCCAACAAAGGCTCAAAAGGTTGATTTGTTCTAGGAACGGAAGGTTCAGTGAGTTTTCCCGAAGCATCTTACTAAAAGAAGAATGAGAGAAGATACTCGAGTTGGAGCTACTTCCATATGAACCAAACAGTAGGTAAATGGATAATTGGCATCAGCCACTGCCATAGAATGAAAGAAAATTATTTTTTATATTTAAAGTATTTTGAGCCACTACCAACTGGGTTATTATTCTTATGTGGTTTCCATCTACTGCACCAACAAAATTTTGAAAATGGCACATCTCCCAAAAACCATCGGCAATTTTAGCCCAGTCTTCCATAGTCGGCATTCTTCATCACCAAATCTTTTAAAACTTGCCGGATAACTCCACAGGTTTTATGCAAAATAGAACTAACTGTCGATTTGCCCAGCTTGAATTTGTATTGTAAACTGGCAAATGTATTGCTGGTAGCTAGGTACCTGAAAGGAAAGAGAAGAATAATTATTTCTATATTTTCTTTTCTGCCAGTTTTCACTCTAAAGACGTGACACTTATACCAAGTTATTGGGGAATGAGCGTGAGGCCAAAAGTGGATCAGCTGCCACTCGAAAAAAAGCCATATGCTTTCACTCGTTACCTGGATTTCCTAAAACCAGTGTTGAATTTGAGGAGATAAGCTAAAATTCCATCCCTTCCTCCTTCTCTCCTTCCCTTCCCTTCCCTTACCTACCGCATTTCCATTTTACTAGCATGTATCCAACATATGCATTTGTACCTTATGACACAATGAATAATGTTTAAAATTTGATATTACAGCACAGAAGCAAGTTGGGAGGAGGAGAATGGGACTGTCCTGGGAGCACCCGCCAATGCACGTGCCGAAGAAGGGGGAAACAGTAGGCAGCAGCCCTTTGCATGAATTCTCAATAGAGTAGCCTGGTTTGCATGAGTCCATGGCAGCAGCATTCCATGCTCCCATACAGTCAAAACAGGTACAGGCACAAGAGTAGAAAGGGCAAGCACTCCTGTCAGTGTAGAGCAAAGGTCAACTGGCGGACACAAAAAAAAAAAATGGAGAGCTGGAGAGCACCAGAGGTTGAGGATGATGGCACTCAACAACTGCTCAATATAGTATCGGGCATTTCATAACAAATGGAGGCACAATGCCAAACCAAGGACCTCAGTACTGCAAGGCAGGAGTCCTAACCAATAAGGTTCTGTGCTACCTTACCATAAATACACATTTTCTGAGTGTGTAAAAATTGTTCTGGCAATGAAAGGGTTTATATGTATATATATATATATATATATATATATATATATATATATATATATATATATATAGTGTAGAGTATACATCTATTTATTGTCTCTAAAAATATATCTATTTCCAGGTCAATAGTTCTCACGTCTGAGATGACTAGTGTATTTTATTCTGGTGAAAACGGGATTGCAGACTTCTTTGTACCCCCAGGGATCTCTCCACATCTAAGGAATCAGCATTCTGGTATTAGTGTACAGGAACAGGCTTTTTCCCTGTGCTTTATTTATCCTGTTTGATATGGTATGTATATTAAATATTTTAGTAAATACATAGTGATAATGCCTACATGTTTTTGAAGTACATTTTAGCAGTCTCTTGTGTAGCATAGAGCATTTTGCATCTGTGGAAAATATATAATGTTAGGTTGGCTTCATTGAGCTGACATAATTATGACCAATTTGTTTTTTTTCTGTATCTCAAACCATGCATTCCTTCTAGCAGCAAAACATGCCTAACATCTTCTGGAACCTGGTACGGGAGTCCACAAAGTCATTGAGTCATCAAGCAATGTTATCTTACTTGTATTTGTACTATAGTGTGCCACCACAGAACGGAATCACATGATATGTAGTTGTTGAATTGTGGTTGCATGTGTTACTGAAGTATGCTTGAGTTTTCTCTATCATACCCAGCCTACTGGAGTTTAGGGGCCATGAACATAGGGAGGAACAGATGCACAGGAGTGCCATCATACACTTTACTTTTCCTGGAAACAGGTTTACTCTTTTTCATCCAGCAAAACATTATCATCCACAGTTACTGTTTTCCCAAATGGACCCAACTAGCATCTTCTATGTTTTATAAAAACTACTGCCTATTTTACACTCCTGACAGTCCTGTTACTGATCTTTTCTACCTACAGCACATGAAACATTAACCCAACCTTTGCCGGATAACTGATTTATATCTTATGCCTGCCAAACCTTTTTATGCTGAATGCCCTGCTGATATTAACCTTTGCTTGATAACTGATTTAGAACTCCTGCCTGCCAACATTTAAAACCTAAGTTTAGTCAATACATTTACAAAAAAATCAGCACAAAGGGACATTACTTACAATCAATATGAATATTTAGCTGAAATATTCAGTCCTCTGAACTTCTGGTGCTGTGGGGGTTAATACGAGCCAAGAGATCTTTCATATGTCATACTTGTCAAGAGTTCTAACTGTGCCCACCCTTTTCAACCCCTTCTTCAATTCCAGTGGGACTTCCTACCTATACCACCTCCCTGATGGTCGCACTCATTGCCTGGGGAAGAAGCACGCATGCTTCGAACGCGCTCACCTCCCACTCCACCTTCTACCTGGAAGTTAAGTCAGCGGCTCTTCTCTGAGGGACAACGCCTTCCCCTGAAGTGCTGTGAGCCATCAGCACAGCCAGAACCAGTGAAGATTCCCCGGATCCCCACTGCTCGTCCTCCCACTGGAGTGGATGAACCCTTTACACGCCGGTTTATCATGGCTATCCTGTGAGTTTGCATTTGTCTGTTGTTATCAAATGCATGTTTTTTACTGAACTTAGATGGCGCTGCTCTCCTTTCTCTTTTGCTTTATTGTAAGTACAGTCACTTCTGCTGATTTCTTAAATAATATTTTGACTAAACTTAGGCTTTAATAATCTGTCCTGCTTTTATCAAACCTTGTCTGGCATGTGGTTTAAAGTGTATGCAGAGCCATTTTTGTTTTAGTTTTAGATTGCGTAGGAGAAGGTTAAGTAGGAAAAGGAAAAGGTCATTTTAGTCTCCCCACTGGTAAGATTCACCACATTATTGGTCCTAGCGACCTATGTATCTGGTACAGAAAATTATATGAAATCAAAATTAGGGATGCACATGCGCGGAGGCTCTCTGTATGGACCCTCAAGCAGATAGCTCCATCCCACTCCGGCTTGTCACCGCCTGTAGCAGCTGCTAATTAGCGCATTCCACCAATTCACACACTGGGGGAGGCTCCAGGGACCCTAAGGCTCTCTCCGATGTCCGGGGGATCAGCAAGAAGGGATCTTTCCCACATTTTAGCCACTTAACTACCGGCACCCGGGCCTACAAGAATGCAGACCCAGCTCCACATGGCGGGAATGCAGTGAGAGAGGAGGCGGACATTTCGAATTCAAGTCTTGCGGCCCAGGCTGGAAAACCACCTGCCAACCCTGCAGTGAGTTCACCAGCCCTTTACTCCCTGCCTCAATAGAATCCCTGATAGAGAGGACCCTGGAGGATCTAGAGGCTTATCCAAGACTGCCTCCCAAATTTCAGAAATCCAAGCTGACCTTCAAAATTCGGGAGTGCGGATTGAAACTATTGAACAAAAGACAGACCACACAATTTCAAGAACAAACCAAAATAGAGCCAGAATTCAGGACCTGCAGGATCAACTGGACTCTGCTCTCTCTAAAATAGATGACCTGGAAAATAGGTCCAGTCGATACAACTTCAGGATCAGGGGTCTTCCTGAAACAATTAAGGATGTCCATTCTGCAGTGTGCTCAGAGATCTTCTGCCTAACATTCCTTGCCACCGCCTGGAACTAGACAGAGCCCACAGAGCACTCCAACCTCCCCGCTCAGATGGCCTTCTGAGGGATATTGTGGTCAACCCCCACTTTTACTGTGTCAAAGAGGAAGTTATAAAGCTCTCTAGAAATATTGAACATCTTGCCATCCAAGGTCACCGGGTCCAAATCTTTGCAGATATCTCATCTACCACTATTCAAAAGAGATGAACCCTCAAACCCCTTCTGATTGTGCTCTCGCAGAAGTCCATCAAATACTTGTGGTCCTTCCCCTTTCGCCTCAGCTTCATCTACCAGCAGACAACCCACAGTTTCTCCTCATTTTTTAACTGGAGTACATCTTCTGCTTCAGTTGGGCCTGATCTCTCAGGATCCACCGGCAACTCCATCTCATCGGAACTCAAGCTCATCTAAAAGGCCCCCACCTCCAAGCCGCTCACTCCCCTATTGCAGAAACAACAATCGAAGGACTCTTGTCCTCCCTGATCAGGAAGACAATACAGACACTCAAAACCAAGTGGATATGAGCTCTTAGAGTGGTTAGAGCTCATATCCACTTGGTTTTGAGTGCCTGTGTTGTGTTCAAGTGTAGTGGAGGAGCTCCCCTTATTCATTGATAGGTATTTTTCTTGTACCTGGTAGGATTCCACAATGTGGCTATGTTTTGTTAGCTGCTCAAGAAGAGCGTGATCCAGTGAGGTCACTGCCACACTTTTCTCCAAGTCTGAAAGGTCCCCCCCCCCTTCATCTGTTAAACCGCATGGACATGTTTTTATTTCCCAGTTTTGGTCAGTTTAACCTCTCTGGTGGTAATCCCGAGTGTGGCTTTTTAGATTTAATTTTTAGAACCAAAAGCGGTAACCCCGAGCAACACTCGAGATTACCCTAACCGGGCAGGAAATTCAAAAAGTACTCAAAACAAGATATGATACATTGTAATCTGCTAGGATTATATTACTGTATCAAATCATTTCACATCAGTTTTGTCCCTAGTACTTTGTCCAGTACACTGCCTGAACTTTTACTGTTTTATTCCTTTTTATTTTTATTAATACTTTTTTAATAATAATTTATTAGTTCATTTATTAATTTATTTATTAATTTATTAATAATTTAATGATCATTTTTATTCACTTTTATTGTTTTTCTCCTATGAATAACAGGCATACAATATAAAACAACAGATTTCCATGCACAACAATGTACCACTTTGACATTCAAAAATTACATAATGACATAATCAGACCGCCAGGGAGGTTAAAGGACTCCCACCTTATTCTGATAATGAGGACAGGGCGGTTGCCTCTCTTTACAGAGAATGTTTATGTAAGGAGTTAATTTGTTAATGCAATATGTGTTTTATCTTTTCAGTATTAAAACCAAAAGGGCTTAATCCCAGAGGGCTTCCTCCCCAGGGACCCTTCACCTAGCTTTACTTTTACCCCTGGACTCCGGGTTGACCACGCTATTCCCCTCAAGCCGGGGTCATCGCTGTCAACTAGGACCCCAATGTGAAACAATTTGCCTTCAGCTATTTAAGTATGCGTTGGGAATATTTCAAAGATTTGTTATGCAATTCTTCGTACAGGTGTAAGGCCGGAGCCGGTTTCCTGCTCCTCGGTTTACCCCTGCAGGATTCATTTTCCCTCCTGTCATGGTAAACTATTGTCCTTCAACTCTGACTTTGATTTCTATGTTGGGTGGGAGAGAGCCAGTCTCCTTCCAACGAACTGGGTTTGGGTGCAGGTTAAAGTTTTTGTTATTGCCGTACCTGTTATTCACTCTTCTCTCTTTATCTCTCTCTGGGGCTGTCCTATGCCCCGCTCTCTCCCTCCTCTCTCATTTAAGTCACCTAGGTTCTCTCACACGAAGAAATATTTCTGCTTACAGCTTCCAGATTTTCCTGTTTTCACATCAGAGCATGGGCCTGTACTTCCTGTATTCATTCTTCTACAATCTAGAGCATATGCCTACCATTTTAATCCATGGCTTCCTCTGCCCCTGATACTCCTCCTTTCTGGATAGCATCACACAATGTCCAAGGTTTTAATTCCCCAGTCAAAAGACGTAAGTTGTTCCAATCTTACCATTCACAAAATATAGACATTTTACTCTTACAGGAAACACATTTCCCTGGCAATTACAGTCCTTCATTTATCCACCAAAAATATCCTCAATTCTATCTTGCGAACGCCAAGGACAAGATGAGAGGAGTAGCCATCTTCTTCTATAAGCGTTTAAATTTCTCCCTGACTTGGGTGTTAAAAGACCCCTACGGCAGATACATTATCCTATCGGGTACCATTGACAGAAAAGTCTATATCTTCCTTTCATATTATGTCCCCAACAGTGGTCAGGCCTTTTTTTGAAGGCTAGCACCTATCATCTCTAACAATACTGAAGGCATTTTGGTTTTGGGAAGCGACTCTAATGTTGCTCTGGACCAAGGCTTGATAAATCAGGTAGGGAAAATTCAGGTCTTAAACGCCCCCCCCCCCCCCCTCCGAAACAAAGCTTTTGAATTGCTAGAGTCCTACACTATATCGGATTAGTAGACATTTGGAGGGAACTTAACCCAAAAGCTAAAGACTACACCCATGTTTCAGCACCACATCAAACCTATGCAAGAATAGACCACATTTTTGTTCCCGCCTCAGTCATTCCACTCGCAACTAAATCTCTCATCAAAAACACTGTCCTCTTAGACTACGCTTTAGTTCTACTTACACTTAAAAGGCCATCTTGCCAGACAAGTCCCTTCAGTTGGCAACTCAATGAGGTCGCTCCTCAGTGATCCAATACATTGTACTCTTTTAGAGAAAGACATTCAGGGTATGTCCCCTTCATCAAGGTCCAAGCAGTACTGATTCACAAAAGATTTAGCAGAATGGTAAACAAAAACACAATCTCTAAGCCAAAAGAAAAAAAAAAGAGAAAACCAAACAAACATAAACAAATGTAACTGGCAATAGTAATAAAACTAGCTAGTTTTATTACCATTGCCAATTACATTTGCTTATGTTTGGTTTTCTCTTTTTTTTCCCTTTGGCTTAGAGATTGTGTTTTTTTTTTTTTACCATTCTGCTAAATCTTTTGTGAATCAGTACTGCTTGGATCTTGATGAAGGGGACATACCACGAAAGTTTGTCCTGAAAAACTGTATGTTAGTGCAAATAAAAAAAGGATCACAGGCAGTACTCAATTGTCTCTGTCGCAAGTGCACTAATATGGCTACAATCCCCTCAAGCATTATTTGTAATGATGATGCTATTACTGCTCAGAACAGCACATTTTTTTTTCTTGGCATAATGTAGCTCAACCTGCTTTTTAGTGGGTTTTTAAGATCTGCCTGCACCCTCATGGATGAATTTCCTACTCTCTGTGTAGTGGTAGCCTCAGAGCTGCTTGACAGTGCTGGTATAGAAAGGTTTTCACTTTCTGTCGGAAGGCACAAAACCTCTTTAACCACTTCCCACAAATCGACATAGGTCTACGTCGGCTGAAAGAAGTGGTTGTACCAAGGTGATGCCTGCAGCTAAAGGCATCATCCCAGTACCATTTTTTAGAGCCGGCGGTCGGCTTTTAGGTGGTAATGGTCGATGCGGTTTGGGAGCCGCTCGGTTGTTACCCCAGCGATCAGGAGGGGGCGCCCCCCCTCCCGCCGCCTTCTGCGGCTCTGCCCGGGTCTACCGTCCCACCGGTAGACCCGAGCAACCAGCCGGCGGAAGTGTCCCGAACAAAGCCAGATTCAGCTTCTATCGGGTCTCTGATGATGTAACCCAGAAGCGGAGTCCATGACATCACGTCCAGGTTAATAGAGGGGGGAGGTATTACGCTTCAGGTAGAATAAATACTTTAAAATAATAAACCAATCTGATAGTGGTATTGAAGCTCAAAAAATTGTGATGTGTAGTTTCAATTTAAATTCATAATACTGTGATATATAAAAAGGGATCCCCTGAAGAAGCCACGTGACCGGAAGTGGCATAACGCGTAGGGCGGTATACCGGAAGTGACGTCAAACACGGAGTTAGTGTCCGCAAGAAAGTTGTACTCCATTTTAAGGCTGGAAAATTTTCTTCTATATGTGAGTGCAATATATATTTTATTTAATAAAAGATTTATTAGACATACTGCACTATATGAGCACTTCTTTTTAAGATATCGTGGAGCACCCTATGTGGATTCACTCCGATCCAAAAAGGCCAGATCTATCCCCTGAAATAAGGAACAGGTATATATACTGCGCTAACCCTACGGGTCAGAAAAAAGTGCACGTGCAAACGTGTACCCCCTCCTTTTGTTGGGTGGTTATATGCTGGAAATAAATATGATGAATATTAACCACTGTGAAGTGCACATACAACTCCGTGTATCAATAAAAAATTTAAGAAACACAAATAAATATAAATATATAAAATATAAATATACAAGAAACTGTGATTATGAGTACGCAAGGATAAAAAACAATAAAATTTATAATAACATGAATAATAGTCCGTGGATGATTAAACTTAAAGTGCCAAAAAACGTGCTCATATATCTCTGAAGTGCTGGGATGGTTCGTGCAGGACGGTGATTCTTAGGGCTCTATCACTCTGTGCCAAATGGGGTAAGGTATCGCACTTACCAGATGGTGTGGATTCCACTGGCGTACACCAAATGGAATCTAACAGGCTTAATGCTGCTGCTCCTGTGTATGGATACGTGGGTGGACGTTTCTCCTTATGGACATAGGATGGACACTCCTCTGCTGCCACTTCCAGTAACGTCTCCTCTTAACTTCGTAACTCTAGAGGAGGTTCCATGTGTTACGAAGTTAAGAGGAGACGTTACTGGAAGTGGCAGCAGAGGAGTGTCCATCCTATGTCCATAAGGAGAAACGTCCACCCACGTATCCATACACAGGAGCAGCAGCATTAAGCCTGTTAGATTCCATTTGGTGTACGCCAGTGGAATCCACACCATCTGGTAAGTGCGATACCTTACCCCATTTGGCACAGAGTGATAGAGCCCTAAGAATCACCGTCCTGCACGAACCATCCCAGCACTTCAGAGATATATGAGCACGTTTTTTGGCACTTTAAGTTTAATCATCCACGGACTATTATTCATGTTATTATAAATTTTATTGTTTTTTATCCTTGCGTACTCATAATCACAGTTTCTTGTATATTTATATTTTATATATTTATATTTATTTGTGTTTCTTAAATTTTTTATTGATACACGGAGTTGTATGTGCACTTCACAGTGGTTAATATTCATCATATTTATTTCCAGCATATAACCACCCAACAAAAGGAGGGGGTACACGTTTGCACGTGCACTTTTTTCTGACCCGTAGGGTTAGCGCAGTATATATACCTGTTCCTTATTTCTTGAGATCACTCTTATATGATAGTGAGATTTGAATACTTGCTGCTTCCCTTAAACATTGAAAATTGTACATCTAGGCGCGAGTATATTTATTACTTATTTATTACAGATCTATCCCCTGTCTGCAGAGTGACCAAGAGGAGAGGTGTACCATTTTATTAAAAGGTGCATTCCCTTAATTCTTGAGGTTAGCAGCTAGTACACACCGAGGGGGTCTAAAGAATAAAGAGCACCCCCTTTTAGCACTTGGTGAAAGGTGGAGGGATACAGTGAAGTATTAAGAAGAATCTATGCCTACAATGGGCTAATTGAATTGATTTGGACATTTTTTTGGACACTTCAAGCACTTTCTTTTATTTATAAGCACCTTATGGAATCACCTTGGTTTATATAAATTGAGGAAGCACCCGTCACTTTATTCACCTTCATCTGTCATATTGTTAATTTATTTATAGTTTGAAGATTTTTGAGGATATAAGCACGTGGACACTTTATGTATATTGTGTGAATATTGAAATCTTATACACTTTTATTGTCTATATATTGATTTTAGATCACTAATATATTGTATATCCACATTTTTATATATCACAGTATTATGAATTTTGATTGAAACTACACATCACAATTTTTTGAGCTTCAGATTGGTTTATTATTTTAAAGTATTTATTCTCCCTGAAGCGCGATACCTCCCCCTCTATTAACATCTTTATACTGTCTGGTTTAACAGAACTGGTATACACAGCTTAAAGGAGTTTTTATTTAAATTCACTAGTCCTTTGGACAGCACGAGATTCACATTACATTAGAATCACGTCCAGGTTACTCGGCAGCACAAGGCGCCGAATTTGAAAAGTGACAGTATTCAAAAATGCAGTTTTTGGCATTTTGAATACATTGAAGTGCAGTGGAGGGGTCTAGGGTCTTTTAGACCCCAAATCCCTCCATAAATAGTACCTGTCACTGCCTATTGCTGTCACAAGGGATGTTTACATTGCTTGTGACAGCAATAAAAGTGATCAGATTTTTTTTTTTTTTAAAAAAACCTGTGCTAAAATTTAAAAAATAAATAGAATAAATAGGAAAAAAAAATTTTTTTTAAAGCGCTCCCGTCGCCGTGAGCTCGCGCACTAAAGAAAACATATACGGATGTCGCGCCCTCAAATTAAATCGTTGTTCAAACCACACATGTGAGGTATTGCCGCAATTGCCAGAGCAAGAGCAATAATTTTTAAAAAAGAGCTACTCAGTAACTCTAAACTGGTAACCATTAACATTTTTTAAAGCATCGCCTATGGAGATTTTTATTGACCATAGTTTGTCGCCATTCCGCAGGTGTGCACAATTTTAAACCGTAACATGTTGGGTATCTATTTACGCGGCATGACATCATCTTTCACAAAATACAAAAAGAATGTGCAAACTTTACTGTTTACTTTTTTTAAATGCAGTGAAATGTATTTTTTCCAAAAAAATGGCTTTTGAAAGACCGCTGCGCAAATACCGCATGACAAAAAATATTGCAACGACGGCCACTTTATTCTCCAGAGTCTTTGCTAAAAAAAAATATATATATATATATAATGCTTGGGGGTACTAAGTAATTTTCTAGCAAAAAATACTGATTTTAACTTATAAACAACATGTGTCAGAAATGGGCTCGGTCCAGAAGTGATTTCTGCCACACTGTCACACTGCCATATGCGATACGCTGGGGGTGTCAATGTAATGTTAACGACACCCCCAGTTTGATCGCATATCGCAGTGCGATCGTGCAGTTCGCACAGGATTGGATCGCACAAGTGTGAACCGCTGTGCGATCCGATCCTGATGCGGCTTTCAAAAAGGGTCCCTGTGCGTGTTTGGTGCGGCGGCGGTGCGAATTTAGCCATACAAAGTGTATGGCTAAACTCGCACCGCACAGCCGATCGCATGTAATGTCGGAGCAGTGCGCTCCGACATTACATGCGAACCCCGCACACGCACAAGTGTGAACCGATGCTAAGGGTTTAACTTTCTTTCTATCCCAACTGCAATGCCTATTTAGAAAAATGTTGTTTTTCTTTTTATAACAAAAAAAAGTTCAGTTGCCCACTGTTTGGAATCATTCAAGCCTGCTAGTAAAACACGGCAATAAAAAAAAAAAAAAAAAAAAAAGTCAAAGCATATGTAAAGACAACGTTATTATTATTATTCTTTTATTTTTTAGTTTTGGATAGAGTGCGGAAAGATCATTAGAGCCATTGTCATTGTTTTCTTGCAATCTGTGTCACCATTTTGCAATGTCACCCATTCTTTTTGGCCTAATTACCATTTAGACAGAAAGTAAGACGAAATCTAAAATTTTAGAGTTGCTATCAGAGAGGTGATGGGAAATCATTCATGGTTATAAATGTCCCACTTACAGCTTTATAAAATGGGAATTTCTCTTTGTAGAGAGACTTCCTCTCAATTCCTGTTGGGCCTCCAAGACAGAGACAGCAAAAAAAAAGGGAAAACATAACTTAACGCAGTAGTAAAGTCCCCATAAGAATGCTAAAAATAGTCTCCCTGCAGATTTAAGTCCTAATGTGCTAGTATGCACCTCAACCGTTCACTCATGAGATGGATTATGGGAATTTTTTTTGTCATGGTCCCTGAAGTGTGAGGGACCAGATCGCACTATTTGCGGGTAAATCAGGCAGCTAGGTGCGCTGCGCGGGCTGCTGGAGATCTCTCTGGAGCAGGAGCTGTGTAGCTCTAAGCGGCCATCTTGGTTCCCGGCAAGCCACGCCCCCCGATTACGGGAATTTTAATGTACATAGAGCAGTGCACTTGACCATACCTAATTCCATAGAAATTGAAGGAAGAGGAAAAAAGATAGATTTGAGAGCTCAGGGAAGATATTAAAAAGGGAGCAAAAAAAAAACACAGAAACAAATTCATAAAATAGATTACATTAAACATTAAACAGTGGATGTATATAGATTATTATGGAGAGTAAGGATATAATTTAGTGTCACCTAAAGGATCATTTGGAGTCAACACTACATCCATGTGATAGCAGCTGATACAACTATAAGTGCTTCAACCAATTAGCACCATATTGATGGTGAATGCATTAAGTACAGTGTTACATAGTCATAAACCCTATTTTGAGTTTAACAAGGATTAAATAAATATTTGGTGCGGTGAAATATACAGTTAGATCATAACTACAGAGGGTATGGAGCTAAATAATGACAAAATTTGCACATGAAAAGAAGTTGATACCACACAACTAAACGGTTAGCCCAGAATATTTTAAACCAATCTGACAATAGTATGTGTGATGAGATTTATAACCTTTACAAACTACTGGAATTGCAAGCATTCAAAGATGGTCATGGAGCATGCCTATAGCAAAGAGGGAAACTATTACTTTATGCAAATTTTTAATCTGACCCTAAAAAGACTGCAACCACACAGGTGTTTTATGAAAATCCATTGGTCACGCGCCTGCAACACTACAAATATGCTGTTGCCAATATGAAATGATTGCTACAACCATGGGAAATTGGTCACAAAACACATGGGTGGGACTATTGTGTTCCAAAGTGGGTCACTCTAAAAAGTCAATAACTACATTTTACACCTTTGTAAGTGAAACATTACAGTGCCTTGCAAAAGTATTTGGCCCCCTTGAACTTTTCTACCTCTTGCCACATTTCAGGCTTCAAACATAAAGATATAAAACTGTAATTTTTTGTGAAGAATCAACAACAAGTGGGACACAATCATGAAGTGGAACGAAATTTATTGGATATTTCAAACTTTTTTAACAAATAAAAAACTGAAAAATTGGGCGTGCAAAATTATTCAACCCCCTTAAGTTAATACTTTGTAGCGCCACCTTTTGCTGCGATTACAGCTGTACGTCGCTTGGGGTATGTCTCTATCAGTTTTGCACATTGAGAGACTGAAATTTTTGCCCATTCCTCCTTGCAAAACAGCTCGAGCTCAGTGAGGTTGGATGGAGAGCGTTTGCGAACAGCAGTTTTCAGTTCTTTCCACAGATTCTCGATTGGATTCAGGTCTGGACTTTGACTTGGCCATTCTAACACCTGGATATGTTTATTTGTGAACCATTCCATTGTAGATTTTGCTTTATGTTTTGGATCATTGTCTTTTTGGAAGACAAATCTCCGTTCCAGTCTCAGGTCTTTTGCAGACTCCATCAGGTTTTCTTCCAGAATGGTCCTGTATTTGGCTCCATCCATCTTCCCATCAATTTTAACCATCTTCCCTGTCCCTGCTGAAGAAAAGCAGGCCCAAATGATGCTGCCACCACCATGTTTGGCAGTGGGGATGGTGTGTTCAGGGTGATGAGCTGTGTTGCTTTTACGCCAAACATAACGTTTTGCATTGTTGCCAAAAAGTTTGATTTTGGTTTCAACTGACCAGAGCACCTTCTTCCACATGTTTGGTGTGTCTCCCAGGTGGCTTGTGGCAAACTTTAAACAACACTTTTTAAGGATATCTTTAAGAAATGGCTTTCTTCTTGCCACTCTTCCATAAAGGCCAGATTTGTGCAGTATACGACTGATTGTTGTCCTATGGACAGAGTCTCCCACCTCTGCTGTAGATCTCTGCAGTTCATCCAGAGTGATCATGGGCCTCTTGGCTGCATCTCTGATCAGTCTTCTCCTTGTATGAGCTGAAAGTTTAGAGGGACGGCCAGGTCTTCGTAGATTTGCAGTGGTCTGATACTCCTTCCATTTCAATATTATCGCTTGCACAGTGCTTGGGAAATCTTTTTGTATCCAAAGCCGGCTTTAAACTTCTCCACAACAGTATCTCGGACCTGCCTGGTGTGTTCCTTGTTCTTCATGATGCTCTCTGCGCTTTATAGGGACCTCTGAGATTATCACAGTGCAGGTGCATTTATACAGAGACTTGATTACACACAGGTGGATTCTATTTATCATCATTAGTCATTTAGGTCAACATTGGATCATTCAGAGATCCTCACTGAACTTCTGGAGAGAGTTTGCTGCACTGAAAGTAAAGGGGCTGAATAATTTTGCACGCCCAATTTTTCAGTTTTTTATTTGTTAACAAAGTTTGAAATATCCAATAAATTTCGTTCCACTTCATGATTGTGTCCCACTTGTTGTTGATTCTTCACAAAAAATTACAGTTTTATATCTTTATGTTTGAAGCCTGAAATGTGGCAAAAGGTCGAAAAGTTCAAGGGGGCCAAATACTTTCGCAAGGCACTGTATTTAAAGGGGAATTTTGTTACCTCTCTTACGGACATACCCATGGTTTGAGATAAAGGTACCCTCATCGTTCAAGTTTCTCGGTTCCCTTTACATACACTATATTACTAAAAGTATTGGAACGGCTGCCTTTACACACACATGAACTTTAATGGCATTTCAGTCTTTGTCTGTAGTGTTCAATATTGAGTTGGCCTACCCTAACAGCTTCAATTCTCTCACGGAAAGGCTGTCCTCAACGTTTAGGAGTGTTTCTATAGAAATGTTTGACCATTCTTCCACAAGCGCATTTGTGAGGTCAGGCACTGATGTTGGACGAGAAGGCCTGGCTCGTAGTCTCTGCTCTAATTCATCCCAAAGGTGTTCTATCAGGTTGAGGTCAGGACTCAGGAAGGCCAGTCAATTTCCTCCACCTCAAA
Source organism: Pelophylax lessonae (assembly GCF_965119305.1). Taxonomy (NCBI): domain Eukaryota; kingdom Metazoa; phylum Chordata; class Amphibia; order Anura; family Ranidae; genus Pelophylax; species Pelophylax lessonae. The sequence continues at coordinate 239,213,452 of NC_138770.1, read as the reverse complement.
CTCGCTCATCCATGTCTTTATGGACCTTTATTGCCTAATAAAAAACTGTTATATGGAGTTATGCTGTGGGAGCCATTATTGTCTTTACATGAGACTACTGGGACAGAAGAGAATAAGGAAGCATCCGCTTGACTAAGGATCTTTCTTACAGTCTTGGTTACTGTGAATGCTGGTTACCCTCTAGTGGAGAGATCCATCTGGTGAGTGCAGCAAGGAAGAGGGGAGCACAAGTGAGATATGGACACACCGCTCAGTTGCTTGAACCTCAACAGGACCTTTCTCACCTTACATGATTTCTGAAGATTTCTACATTTTTCTATGAACTTTAATTAAGCACTTGTCACTTTTTTTATTTAACTACTTTATGGACTTCATGTAGTATCACAAAGGGATATACCTACTATAGCACCTTTTCCTTATGTTGTAGCACCTGAATATCAACTGGTTGCACGCTGGCACTTTGATTGATTACAGTTGTTATTTATTTATAAATATTGCCTTTTATATTTTGCATATGTTGCAATGCACTTAGCACTTTGTAGCTTTATCATTTTTTTTACGACACATATAGTAACATGTATTCTACAGTTGTTGCTTATTTGTTAGTATTGCGTTTCATTTATTTGCATATGTTGCAATGCACTTTGTACTTTGTAACTGTAGCAGTTTTTCCAGGCATTGGGCCTGATGTGGGTCTGCCATTGTCACTGGTAAGACCTCCAGCCCATTTAAGTTGAATACCCAAGTGTGAGATTTGTATCAAAGACCATTCCGGCATCTTTGGTTTGTTTTGTTTATTTGATAATGGGGATGGGAGAAGGGAATGAGTGGGATACTCCTCTGGCTCAACTAGGTAAAACTGGGACACTTTGCAGAAAAATGCCTGTTAGCGCTGTCTTGACGCCAGCTGAATGCCGACCAACGCTTACTGGCGCTTAAAAAATGCTATCTTGCTGGATTGTGCTGGAACTTGGCTTTTAACCCTTTGGTTAACTCAAAAGATCCTGTACTGTAGTGAAACTTGACTCTTGACACTGCGTTTAGCTCAAAAGTCCTGTGAACAGCTCCTTCCAGCCCTTCACTGGCTGAGGTATCTCCTTGTAACTGCTTGTGCTGCTGCAACTCTCAACACTGTACACTGCACACTGCACGCTGTACACTTAACTCTTCAGGGCCCAACCGCTGGTTCCTTCTTTACACTTCAGGGTCCTCTCAATAGGCACCCCCTCTGACACTTCAGGGTCCTCTCACTAGGCACCTGCTCTGACACTTCAGGGTCCTCTCACTAGGCACCCCCTCTGACTCTCCCCTCTCAGCTAGGCAGACCCCCAGGGGCAGTTACAATACTCAAAAACTTGGAATGCTTTCCTGAAACTGGGCCTCTCAACTCCGCTAGTCCTCGGCACACGGTATCCTCTCTGCAGCACAGCTCAGCTCTCTCTGTACTCTCAGACAAGCTGCCCAGAACACCCGATCCTTCTGACAGGAGGAGAGATAGCCGTACTCTCCCTCCTGGGACTCTGTGTCCCACCAAAAACACTGCGTCATGCGTTTCCCTCAAACTTATACCCACTCCCAGAATCCTGTGCGGCAGAATCTGCCTTTCTGGGGTAGATACAGGCCTGGATGTGCCACTGATTGGATTTCCTCCACTGCCCAATGAGAACCCTTCTCATGGAGCCAGTCGGGAGACTCCCCAGTCTCAATAGCAATACCTGAGAGACATGACAGCCCAGCTGAAAATCATGGCCCTGTTGTTAGGCAGCCAAAGCCCACTATACTTTGCCTAGCACCCACCTTGTAGGGTGCTACATAAGTTAACTATTTTCTGGTTTATTATATACATTTTCACATGACACATGTTTTACAAGCAGCACCATATCCACTTACCCCCTCTTTTCTCATTTTCTGACATCTACCTAGGTAGTTCTCAGAGGAGGCAGCAGCTTTAGGAACATACAGTATATACAGTATCTCACAAAAGTGAGTACACCCCTCACATTTTTGTAAATATTTTATTATATCTTTTCATGTGACAACACTGAAGAAATGACACTTTGCTACAATGTAAAGTAGTGAGTTTACAGCTTGTATAACAGTGCAAATATGCTGTCCGCTCAAAATAACTCAACAAACAGCCATTATTGTCTAAATCGCTGGCAACAAAAGTGAGTACACCCCTAAGTGAGAATATCCAAATTGGGCCCAAAGTGTCAATATTTTGTGCGACCACCATTATTTTACAGCACTGCCTTAACCCTCTTGGGCATGGAGTTCACCAGAGCTTCACAGGTTGCCACTGGAGTCCTCTTTCATGATGACATCACAGAGGTGGTGGATGTTAGATACCTTGCGCTCCTCCACCTCCTGTTTGAGGATGCCCCACACATGCTCAATAGGGTTTAGGTCTGGAGACATGCTTGGCCAGTCCATAACCTTTACCCTGAGCTTCTTTAGCAAGGCAGTGGTCATCTTGGAGGTGTGTTTGGGGTCGTTATCATGTTGGAATATTGCCCTGCGGTCCTGTCTCTGAAAGGAGGGGATCATGCTCTGCTTCAGTATTTCACAGTACATGTTGGCATTCATGGTTCCCTCAATGAACTGTAGCTCCCTAGTGTCGGCAGCACTCATGCAGCCCCAGACCATGACACTCCCACCACCATGTTTGACTGTAGGCAAGACACACTTGTCTTTGTGCTCCTCACCTGGTTGCCACCACACATGCTTGACACCATCTGAACCAAATAAATGTATCTTGCTCTCATCAGACCACAGGACATGGTTTCAGTAATCCCTGTCCTGAGTCTGCTTGTCTTCAGCAAACTGTTTGCGGGCTTTCTTGTGCATCATCTTTAGAAGAGGCTTCCTTCTGGGATAACAGTCATGCAGACCAATTTGATGCAGTGTGCGGCGTATGGTCTGAGCACTGACAGGTTAACCCCCTCCCCTTCAACCTCTGCGGCAATGCTAGCAACACTCATACGTCTATTTTCCAAAGACAACCTCTGGATATGACGCTGAGCACATACACTCGACTGCTTTGGTTGACCATGGCGAGGCCTGTTCTGAGTGGAACCTGTCCTGGTAAACTATTGTATGGTAAACTGCTGTATGGTCTTGGCCACCATACTGCAGCTCAGTTTCAGGGTCTTGGCAATCTTCTTACAGCCTAGGCCATCTTTATGTAGAGCAACCATTCTTTTTTTTCAGATCCTCTGAGAGTTCTTTGCCATGAGGTGCCATGTTGAACTTCCAGTGACCAGTATGAGGGAGTGAGAGTGATAACACCAAATTTAACAAACCTGCTCCCCATTCACACCTGAGACCTTGTAACACTAACGAGTTACATGACACCTGGGAGGGAAAATGGCTGATTGGGCCCAATTTGTACATTTTAAATTAGGTGTGTACTCACTTTTGTTGCCAGCAGTTTAGACATTAATGGCTGTGTGTTGAGTTTTTTTGAGGGGGCAGCAAATTTACACTGTTATACAAGCTGTATACTCACTACTTTACAGTGTAGCAAAGTGTCATTTTTTCAGTGTTGTCACATGAAAAGATATAATAAAATAATTACTAAAATGTGAGAGGTGTACTGATAAGGAAGCAAGATGGAAGAGAAAACTGTTGTCTTGTATAACTTCAGCCTCAAACCCGGTCACCATGTGGATGTGGAGGTCTTCATCCCGGAGGGCTGTAAAACGTGTTCTATAAACTTGGGAAAAGAGGATCAGAATTATGTGCTACACTTTAATCCACGATTTGACTTTGGAGATGACAAGCGCTTGATAAACTTAAACTCATTGCAGGACGGTGTCTGGGGAACGGAAACAAAGGAATCCTTCTTCCCCTTCAAGGAGGGGTCAGACACCACGATTTGCTTCAAGTTTGAGAAAGACAAGTTCATCATACAATTACCTTCCGGAAATCCTCTCTCATTTCCACTCCATTTTCCCATAGAGGAGATTTCATACTTGTCCCTGATATGCCTCCAGCTGAAGTCCATCAAACTAAACTGAAGTATCCCACAATAAAGGAGCTGCCTGTCCCACGTGTCCATATCCAGGCTCTGTGAAATGACCATAGTAGATGAAAAAGAGAATTCTTGTATCCTGTTTTGTAACCACCATCCCTCTAATCTGCATCCTTGCTGCTCATGTAGACATACATTGTGCTTTGCTCTGTTCATTTACTAGAAATTAATTTCATCCACATTTCAAATAAAATCTAATGAGCTCTAAAAATATGTAACTACAGGGAATACAATAAGACACGTGGCCACTCACTAAAACTAGAGGAAAGGCGGTTTAACCTTAAAGTACATAGGGGGTTCTTTACTGTCAGAGCAGTAAGGATGTGGAATTCTCTTCCGCAAACAGTCGTATCAGTAGGGAGCATCGATAGTTTCAAAAAACTATTAGATGGGCACCTTAAAGACCACAACATACAGGGGTATACAATGTATCTTGATCTTTAAGGATAGTTTACAGACGGGTATGGTGCCAGCAGATTGGAAAAAAGGCCAACGTAGTACCAATATTTAAAAAGGGGCCGAGGTGTATCCCGGTTAACTATAGACCTGTCAGCCTAACATCTGTAGTCTGCAAGATTTTGGAGGGGATGTTAAGGGACCACATACAAGACTTTAGTAATGAAAACAATATAATTAGTAGTAATCAGCGTGGATTTATGAAAAATCGTTCTTGCCAAATCAATCTATTAACCTTCTACGATGAAGTGAGCTGCCACCTAGATAAAGGTAAGCCTGTGGATGTGGTGTATCTGGACTTTGCAAAGGCCTTTGACACCGTTCCCCACAAACGCTTACTGTACAAACTAAGGAAGGTAGGTATGGACCATAAGGTGAGTACCTGGATAGAGAACTGGCTCCAGGGGAGAGTCCAGAGGGTGATGATTAATGGGGAATACTCGGATTGGGCGGGTGTGGAAAGTGGGGTCCCCCAGGGTTCGGTCCTGGGACCAATCCTGTTTAATTTATTCATAAATGATCTAGAGGAGGGGATATCTAGTACAATCTCAGTATTTGCGGATGATACTAAACTAAGCATGCCAATATCTTCTATGCAGGATGTGGAAACCTTACAAGCGGACCTGAACGAAATAACGGGGTGGGCAACTACATGGCAGATGAGGTTTAATGTTGATAAATGTAAAGTAATGTACTTGGGGGCCAGAAACCAGAAAGCAAGCTACTCACTAGGGGGGGAACCTCTGGGGGAGTCTAGGATGGAAAAAGACTTGGGGGTACTGGTTGACAACAGGCTTGGCAGTGGCATGCAATGCCAAGCAGCTGCAAGCAAAGCCAACAGAATATTGGGATGTATAAAAAGGGGGATTCACTCCAGAAATAAAGAGATTATTCTCCCGCTCTACAAGACTCTGGTCCGGCCACATCTGGAGTATGCTGTCCAGTTCTGGGCACCGGTCCTCAGGAAGGATGTGCTGGAATTGGAAAGAGTCCAGAGAAGGGCAACAAAAATAATTAGGGGAATGGAGGACATCAGCTATGAGGAAAGACTACAAGCACTGAACCTATTCTCTCTAGAGAAGAGACGTTTAAGGGGGGATATGATATCAATGTACAAATACTGTACTGGCGACCCTAGCATAAGGAACAAACTATTCAGAGTAAGGAAATACAATAAGACACGTGGCCACTCACTAAAACTAGAGGAAAGGCGGTTTAACCTTAAAATGCGTAAGGGGTTCTTCACTGTAAGGGCGGTAAGGATGTGGAATTCTCTTCCACAAGCAGTCGTATCAGCAGGGAGCATTGATAGTTTCAAAAAACTATTAGATGGGCACCTTAAAGACCACAACATACAGGGATATACAATGTATGGTTAAAAGCAAACACACACACACACATCATAGGTTGAACTGAATGGACTGATGTCTTTTTTCAACCTCACTAACTATGTAACTATGTAACTATGTAATGTATGGTTAACAGCAAACACACACACACACATCATAGGTGGAACTGGATGGACTGATGTCTTTTTTCAACCTCACTAACTATGTAACTACTCACTTATGTGAGATACTGTATATATATATCTATATATCCTGCTCAAAATGTAGCAACTACACAAAAAATTCCATCTTTCATTTATTAAGTGGCCATAACCACAAGTGTATTTTAGTAAAAAATTGTGTTTTATTGAAACATTAAGGTGCACAAGTTTGGATTTCATCTTAAAATGACTTTAAAACTATTAAAACAAAATAGTATAATGTTTTTCTTTTTTTTCTACATTTGATTGTTACATGTTAAAAGTTTAGAGTTTAAAGTTCTACAGGTAAAAAAAAATGTACATTTTTTTTTCTTTGGAGCCCGTAAAGTATTGCACCCGCGATCAGTGGAGTGGGTGTAATGTCAGACTCTTGCAAACTGTCAGTACACTGTCTGCCATACCTATGATATGGGCAGGTATTTACTGAAGTCCAGGAAGCTCAAAGGACTCTGAGAGTGCTCACCAGCACGCTCGCAGTTCTTTGCAAATTTCAAGTTGCCCAGAAGACCTACGGTAGTTGTAGTTCATTCATTCACAGGACTCTTTGAATGAATTATGCAGATGTCTGTGCATAGCCCAGCTCGACCTTCCCTGTTTTCAAACTGTGACAACGGGTGTGGGGAGAGGATCCGGGGGTGAGGTGGTAAATGCTCAACACTTATCATTTAAGTGATACCCTTTATTGGCTAAAACCTGTGCCCAGATAATGCACACTAAAGAATTTACATATTCTGAGCAGGCAAATAAAGTATTTTAGCCTGACAAACCTCTAGATCTATAATCATTGTAGAGAAAATCATTGTCATATTCCACAACATAAACACAGCCTTTTAAAAATGAAAAACAGAGCTTTACAGGCTGACAGTTTTCTAATGTAACACATAACAGGTTTTTCTAAGCTGCTAGAAACAGGCTGACACTAACTTAAAAGTAAAAGCGTTTGTTACCCTAAAAAAATGGATCCTGTTCCTTTAAAGCATGTTATACAGCACAGTGCTTGTGCTGTATAATTTGGCCCCTTCTATCATCTAAAATACTGAGCTGATCCTGCTTAGTTCTGCCCTCCCCTCGGTAAACTGACCACCGTTTATCATGGCTGCTAAGCCCTGACACCGTGATCAGTTTACATGCCTCCGTGATCTGCAGTTCTCCTCCCCCACGTCCTCTCCCCCATCTTCTCCCCCTTCCTCCCTGCCTGTTGTGTGACAGCGTCTGTCCCTCCACTCCTGCGGCTAAAATAACATTTACATTTTTTAAAAATCCTCTCTGTTTCTTAATCCTGTGTTCCCCTGTGTGTGAGTTTTATTACAAAAAAAGCTGTCTATACCTGATGTCAAAGTGCCGCTCGGCGCTCACGTGACCAGTTTCCTCTCCTCCTCTTCTCTCAACTGACATCAGCGGGGGATTTTTGGCCCCTCCTTCTGCACCTGTCAGATGGAGAGAGGAGAGAGAGAGAGACTTTTTTTTTTTTAAACGTACACACACGGGCACACAGGATTAGAAAACAGAGACAATTACATAAAAAGCTTATAGCGGCTTAACAACCACTTCAATTGTGATCTGTGGGATCATTTAGAAAGGAATCACTTTACGTTACAAGCAGCTAGAGAGGTCAGGAATGGCTTTTCTGTAGACAAAAACAAACTGTGCAGCTTTGACCAAAGTTGAATATTGCCTTTTATTATACAGGTAGGTGAAACCCATTTAAATACCTCTCAAAGCCTGACTACAAAAATTCCTAGAGATTGCATTATCCTGTCCTGCCTTGTTGCTAAAACATTACTAATGGACTCCTAACTCTTACTGTTCACCTCCACTATCATAGGAATGAGCTCTTTCTCTTATTCAAACCCCCCCCCACGTGCACTTTATCCCCATTGATGGGTAACTCAGTGTCTGAGAGCATGCTCTTGTGATGGTGCTCATCTATACTATGCATGGTGACTGGTATTTTCAACACTGGATAAATGCAGGCATGCTGTATTTTTCCACAGCACACTGTGTGTCACCACATGTCATCACACCGTAGTGCAACACACCACACAGCAGTGAAGTGCAGTGTTGCCAACCGTCAGTATTTTTACTGGCAGCCAGTTAAAAACAGGCACTTTTCTCCTGCCAGTAAATGCCAGTGACAGGAAAAGGTTGCCAGTAACAAATACAGCTGTGACGCTCGGCTCAGAGGAGGCTGAAACCATCCAAGTGCCTGCTACAGTGTGTTCAAGCAGCGCTGGCGGAGGGTGGGTCTGACGGAGGTGTTGCGTTCTTATGGTGCAAGGGAGCCAAACGGGTTGGGTAAAGCCTTGTGTGCAGGTCTGTGGGAAAGGAGCAAGGGAAGCTGGGAGCAGGACTGTCAGTGCTGTTTGGACTGGAGTGGACTGAGGGGACCACCTGGTGTAGAGAGAGACTGTCATTGTGACTCAGGAGGGGACGTGTCATGTCAATGAGGTGTCATCTTCATCTGTGCTGCTGCACACTGCTGTCAGGTTCACTGTGAGTCAATTTCATGTGTGTGTGCCTGCCTATTCTAATTTATTTCCCTCCTGAGTCCTATTCCTGAGCTTCTTACTTCCTATATCAAAAATAAAATAAGAAATATGTTGTTTTGCCTTAATATCTACCTTAAAGGATAAAATAACTTTTTAGAAAAAAATTATAAATGCACATTTTTTTGCAGGACAAAAAATGTGCATTTATTATTTTTTTTATTTTGGAGCCTGTGAAAGCATTTCACCAGTGATCAGCAGTTTGCTGGTGCCATGCATGTCCCCAGCAGATCTGCCAGTGTATCTGTGTGCCCGTATATCCCATACATCACGTGAAGAAGATCCCCGCTAGCTGTCAGACTGGGGAGGTGCGGGGGCCGGTTTGTTCATAACATGTTACAAGCTGAATATGGGTGTAACATGTAACATGTTATGAAAGGTGAACTTATCCTTTAAATCAGATTGCTAATTGCATATTGTACTTGTTTGTAGCCTAAATACTGAAATTTGCACTTAAAACTGTCATTTTGGAACTTTAGGAATTACCAATAAAAATTTGCCTGTGCCAGTGAATTTTGAGTGACGTGCCAGTAAATTTCAATCTGGTAGGTTGGAAACACTGGTGCAGTGACATATTCCATGATGCTGGGATCATGCATGTTCTGGCCTCTGCAGCAGAAATGCCCCACTACAGAAGCATTTTTTTTTTGTTATTTTTTATCAGGTTGGCACACTAAGTGCAAAAACAGATAACTAATGCTATTGAAAAACAATATAAACTTTGACTCCTATAACTATTACAGTCACATGTAATCATTTGATACAATGTAAATATAAAACATGACCTCATTTCCAGCATTGTATAAGAGACCTTCACATTTATTTATCACATATTAAAAACATATTTAGCATAATTATTTTTTTCACTAGGATGTATAAAAATGACCCCTTTATACAGTATGTGATTATTTGTGCTTTTTTGAGGCATGTATTTTCTTTTGTAGCCTCAGCACCATCCAGTATGTTTGTTGTTTGCTCTGATTTTATGCTTCTATAGGGGTTGAGTATACCTATGCACAGATATTATAATGTAGTTCAATGTCAAATTGTTTTTGTGAAATAGAGATGGTCAGGTCAGCCAGAGTTCATTTTTCAGGTTCATTTTGAATCCTATCTTTACAAAACCTGAACTTAGCAGCGAATCCCATGAAAATCTATAGAGGGGAAATCTTGATAATAGATTCTGACCATTTTCAAGACTAATATGCAGGCTATATTGAGTAGGGTTCTGGGGAGCAAGCATAAATTACATACAAAAGGTTGGGGGAGGGGGGCTTTTTATTGCCACTTTGAGGGCAACACAGATAAAAAAACAATCTTTTAAATTAAATGCTTGGGAAATGCCTTTTTTTTTTTGGTCTGATTATTTTATTAACAACTGAAAGACAAAAGAGGAGAACTACAGACGATGACCACGGCGACCATCCTTTCTGCGGGTGCTGTCTGAAGGGATGGGGGTCACGTCCTCGATGCGGCCAATTTTCATGCCTGAACAAGCTAGGGCTCTCAGTGCAGACTGGGCACCAGGGCCAGGGGTATTGGTTCTGTTTCCTCCAGTGGCACACAGCTTGATGTGAAGAGCTGTGATGCCAAGCTCCTTGCACCTCTAAGCGACATCTTGAGCTGCCAACATAGCGGCATATGGAGAGGACTCATCTCTGTCAGCCTTGACCTTAATTCCACCAATCACACGGCAGGTTGTTTCTTTGCCAGAGAGATCAGTCACATGCATGAAGGTATAACCTGTTCTCCCTTCTTTTCCTTACCCTTACGTGGAGCCATTTTTCTACGTCTTCTCGAGGAGCCGCTACAGGAAAGGAAGGAAGAGAGGTGGAGGGGGCAAAGGTGGGAATGCCTTTTAAGTGATAGTAAACACAGCTTGGACACCTCTAGGAAAATCTTCTAAAGGGGGCATTCACTGTTTCTACAGCCAGTGATGTCACCGGCCGCATGCACTCTGAAGGGATGGCAAACTCATGCCATCCTTTCAGAGTTCTGTGCCACAGCCGTAACACCCGTGCACGTGCACATGCGCAATACTGACGTCATTGGTGCTCAGCTATTTAAATGGATGGAGCCCGCAAACCTGTAAGGAAGGCTGGGTGAAGATGGAAGCCTTGGCAGAAGTGACAACATGCCAAAAGAGGGCATCATTTTAAAGTAAGTCTTTCATAATGTACCAGTATGCAATGCATATTGGCCTATTATCCCCTCAACTTGCAGGGAGAATTTTTTAGGGTTTTTTGTATGGAAGAGTTTACTATCACTTTAAGCAGTATGTGGTGTTATAGAACAATATGACTTTCACAACACTAAATTCTGGCATCACGTATTTTGGATGGGTGCTTGATTTTTAGTTTTTAAATTTAGCTTGTCTTAAGTACAGCAGCAGCAACCTGACAGTCCATTTTAGAACTACTTTTTATTCACATTTTTCAATATCTACCTTGAGAGATCAGACACATGTAATATTACGGTTTGCAATTCTTTATATTGTTTCAATATTCTTTTAGTTTTGAAGCATAGCACCACTTCATATTTGTAAACAATTACATTTAGATAACCCCCATTATTCAAAATGTCAGGCAGATCTAAAGTGAGAAGCAAAGATTCTGCACACAGAGGTAGTAGAGGGTGAGAAGATTCTGCACACACAGCAAAGTGGTAGTTTGGCTGTGCCATCTGGAGGCAGGGAACGTCTGCCTTTCCTTTGGCTAAGAAGCCTAGTTATATAGGTACAGGATGTGTAGGAGGCAGTTGAGTAGCTGACCCCTTTCATGAGTTTATGGTCTGTACTACACCATCGTGCCATGTATCCCTGCTATCCATCAGTATGTGGAACATAATGTGTCTCTGTAGCTAGACCACTCTGTCAGTGACAGGGTTCACATGACCCTGAATACAAGGACCAAAAAACATGGACAGGGATGCTGCAAATCATTTATGGTCTTCTGACAGGTGGACAGGATGCTGGGCAGAGCACACTCTGAAGCTGTTGATGCCAATATGTGTCTTGCCCTATAGTGACAGCACAAACATCTGTTCCCCCTCCTCCTTACTGACCTCATACTCCAACTCCTCAGAACCAGCATTCTCCCCAAGCATTCCAGAGCATGTACAGCATCCCAGGCTAAAAGGTGCCATGCTGCCATCGTTACCAACTTAATCAATCTCTCTTGACCTAGATCTGGTAATCCAGCACAATAAAGATGCCACAAAATGTTTCAGGAGGAAAATCTAAGGCCATAGGCTGCCCACCCTTCCACAGGCAGGTAGAAAGTCAGGCAGCAACAAATTGAAGAGGGACATTTTATGGCCATGGTGAAGCCCAGAAAGTTGCAAAAATTAAGTGTAGAATCCTCTGATCATAGGCTTCCTGCCCTTTTCCAAATTAGGACCACAAAAAAAAAAAAAAAGGATAGGCAAGATGCTGCCACATGGAGGTAGTAGATACAAAGCCAAAGTGACAGCTTCCTTCTTCTGCTCCTTCCTCTTTTCTTCATGCCCTTCCTCCTCCCTTCCCCTTCTCCACCTCCTCCTTCCTCCCCTTTATCCTTTACCTTTTTCTCCTTCTCCCCCCTGCCTCCTTCTTTCTCCTCTTTCCTTTCCTCCTCCTACCCTCCTCCACCTCCTTCTTCCCTCCACGTTTCCTTCCCTAATTTCTGCTCTGGGGAGCTTTTAACACACCAGTAACTCATCATCAAGGATGCCTGCACAATTTTGGCCCCTTATGAATAGGCAACTAAAATAGTGAGCTGGGATGAGGTAGGAATTAATAACATAATCCATTTTTGTTCCTCCTAGAGCACACATCGATTTGCCTAATAGACAGGATCAGTCACAAAAATGATTCACTGTAACTACTCCCATTTTTAGTTTAGTTTCCGACTTGGGTGGTCCTACGTTAACATATCCCCACTCACCATCATTTTTTTTCAATTTTATTATTTATGTAGCAGGTGCCTTCGGTCCCGCACCTCTTGCTGGCCGCAGCCAGGACTCACACAAACACTGGCAGGCTCTTTGCAGGGAGAGTGTGCCTGTCAGCAGCTGTGGGGGAATTCCCCCCTCCCTCTCCTCCTCTCATTGGCGGGGGGGGGGAACCAATGGAACTCCAGTACAGGAGGAACAAAGCATCATGGGGCAAGAAGTCCAAACACAAATGGCCCCATAGCAGTTCCTGGGGACAAAACTACACAAACCAGCTGCCCTCAGGAGAATAGAAAGAAAGGACACCAGGCTGACTGGGAGCTAGTGAGAGACCATAAGGTAAGGGAGAAGAATGGACCCAGGGGAGAGGTGCTGCCTCCCGGGTGTGCCATTCCTCCCACAGATCCATGGCTGATCGGGGACTTCCTGGCTGAGAGGGGGATCCCAGGTGAATACTCCAGGTGCACCTGTACAGATGGCATGAAGCGTTTCCGTTGGTAGGTAGCTGGTCGGGCTACCTGAAGAACTTGACTGATCCAGGACACTTTGCTTGGGCCTTGATCACAGGTTTGGTGAGCGGGCACTTGCCCATTCTTACAGAGATACAGAGACACTGCATGCAGACAAAGTTGCCTGTGGTTACCTACACTAAAAAAACACTGTGCTGCACTCATCCTCTGCCAGGCAATAAAAGTGTTCTTCATACTCCAGGATTTACACAGTACACTTTGCATCACTCCTACCAAACAGAATTTCTAAGTGCACCAACTAAAGTGGCTAACTGAAGATTCAAATCCTTCTTCTTCCAAGGGTCTGAAGCTATTGGTGCCAAATGGGCACAAACACATACCCAGGGCTCAGTATATGTAGTGTATGATGATAATTAGATAATTGATAATTATAATTTGGGCGTTACATTATTGAATGCTGCATTAGGTACAGTGTTTATGGTTTTTGTGGGCCTGTGGTGTCAGGGAACAGAAGGGAGAGGTCTGACATAAGGGAGGGTCATTCCTCTGCTTTTCTCCTGCCTGAATATATAGAGCCCAATTTAGGGAGAGTGGTGACCAATCTGTTACAGAGTTTGCCATTTTGTGATAAAGATAAAAAGACAAGGCACCTCTTTTGCCATTTTGTGACCTGTAAATTGTTAAAGTGTTTTGCCGCTGCTCTCTGGGTTACTCGCCTTGACGAGTCAGTTGAAAGGAACCATACAGTTCTATTGAGTTCTATTACTCCTGATTTCAGTCATTATTACATAGTTTACTTATTTGAGATACATTTGTCTAATGTTCAGCTATATTGCTTTTGTTTGTTTCTTTTTCTAAGAAATTTCACAGTAAAGACCATTTCTGTGTTTTACTATAACATGGGTCTTTCATTGGTGGTGTTTGCACTAACACTTACGCCAGGTGTGCCAGAGGGGATGAGACTGTTCTTGGGTTTGAGAGGTGGAGTACAGAACCAAATATACTCAAGTGGCTCCTGTGGGGGTAGCACTACATTTTCATGTTTATTTTTTATTTTTGTCATTGTGGGGCAACCTTGTCAGGTCAAGCAAACATGGGCAGGGGTGGCAGTTAAAATATTTCATTCAAAGTTGTGTTCTGTTTGCTGGAGCTGGCAAAGGAATATGATCCCAGTAGACTGTTCCATGGCAAAAAATGCTGGGGTAGACAAAGATAATAGTACCTTGAACCATAGATGGTGAAGAACTGGTGAAAACGGCCCCTTCTTCCAGTTCCTGGCCTGAGAGGCCCCACTGTAACACATTCCCAGTCTCCACAACTTTTTTTAACACAAATTATTTACGTATGTACAAACTTTAATACTTTTTCTTTATGCTTTTAAACTGAAACACAAGTACAAATGGCAGTGCAAGTTGTGTAAAAACATTGGCAGCTGGGAAGGATGCTGCAAGGGGGACGAAATTGGATTCTGTAGGGGCTGCCATATTTGGTGGGAGACTCATTTAAATCCCCCTTTAGTCTGCATTGGTCTTTCAGTTCTGTCCTTAAAAATACAATCCTATGGCCATAGGCTGCTGCTCTTCCCCAGAATGAAGCCTTTAAACTCAAAGTAGCACTCACCAATACCACCATCTCCAGTAGCAATCTCTCCATGCCAGTTTTTTTTTTTTTTTTTTTTTTTTTTTTTTAGTCATAGTCCACTATTGTTATTTTTCCTATAAAAAATGTAAGCCAATATAGGAGTACCTTCATTAAAATGAGGGGCAGATCTCCATGAGGATTTTTTTTTTATTGAATTTAATCTGATGACCCAGAGCTAACAATCATTGCAGTGCTGGAAGTTCACAGCCAGGAAGAAGGCGCAGCATCCCAGCAGTGAAGATTTCTACAGGTTCCAGCTGCCTGCATGATGTGGTACATACTTAATTACAGGTTAGTTGGGTCACTAAAGCTGTAGGACCAAAATACTATTTTTAGCTAAGGGACCAAGCCCTCCTATTTCAAGGCAACCCAAAGATACCAAGCCATTTAACATGAAAGAAAGAAAGAAAAATAATAAATACTTTACTATTTATTATGCCATTGCTACCAATAGGAATGGGCTCAGGTGTGTTTGGATCCTAGTCCCAAACCACCTGAGCAATCCCGACAGGAAGCCGTCACTGCACACAATCAATCAATAGCAGCGTCTGTATGTGCAGCTGCAGACTGAGAAATGTCTCACTGCCTATGATTGGGGGTGTGCTGTGATGGCTTCCTGGGGGGGTTGCTCAGGTGTGTTTGGACTAGGATCCGAACATGCCTGAGCCCATTGCTATTGGTAACTAGGGATGATCGAACTTTTGAAAAGTTCGGTTCGGCCAGAACATCCGAACTTCCCGAAAGTTCGGCCCGGATTTCAGAACCCCATTGAAATCAATGGGACCCGAACTTCGGTAATCAAAAAACACCATTTTTAAGCCCTAAAACCCAATAAATGCCCCTAAAAAGTGCCTAGGGTTCTGGGTCATGCCCCATTAACTATTAATCACACAAAAAAAAGTTCTTAAAAATTGTCATTTTTGATAAAAAAGCCAATTATTGAAAAAAAAAAAAGAGAGATTTTTTGATTTTGGATTTAGTATCTGGGGGGTCTAAAAATTGTACATGTGAAGTTTCAGCTCTGTAGCATGTCCAGGACCATGAAAAAAAAAAAAGATAATTTTTCAGTAGAACAGGGATGTGGGACCCTCCTTTAACACCTATATGATCTTTTTTTCTGGTTCTGGACATGCTACAGAGCTGAAACTTCACAGGTACACCTTTTAGACCCCCCAGACACAAAATCACACAAAAAAAGTTCTTAAAAATTGTAATTTTTTTATAAAAAAGCCAGTTATTTTTAAAATTAAAAAAAAACAAAAAAAGAGATTTTTTGATATTTACTTTGGATTTAGTATCTGGGGGGGGGGTCTAAAAAGTGTACATGTGAAGTTTTAGCTCTGTAGCATGTCCAGAACCATAAAAAAAAGATTGTTTGTATTAGAAAACTTTCAGCTCAGGGGGTTGGCTTCGCTGCTGTAACACCTTGCCGGTTTAAAAGAAGGCATTTTTTTGGGTTCTTTGCAGTCAGGAAAAATATCTGAACTTGTGTATAGTGGTACTGTGCACAAGTTCTGATGTTTTGCCTGCCTCCAAAAACCCCCAAAAAATGCCAGCAAAAACACACCTGGGCATTTTTTTTTTTGACGCTAGAGTTTTTTTGGCATTTTTTGGGGTTCTTTTGAGGTAGGCAAAACATCTGAACTTGTGTATAGTGGTGTATATACACACATACATATATTTATATACACACCTAGACATATATAGGTGTGATAGTAGCAGAAATATATGCTTGCGCTAATGAAATCATTTACAGTAATATATTTCTGCTACTATCACACCTATATATGGCTAGGTGTCTATATACATATAATTATGTGTGTATATATACCACTATACACAAGTTCAGATGTTTTGCCTGCCTCAAAAGAACCCCAAAAAATGCCAAAAAAACGCTAGCGTCAAAAAAAAAATGCCCAGGTGTGTTTTTGCTGGCATTTTTTGGGGGGTTTTTGGAGGCAGGCAAAACATCAGAACTTGTGCACAGTACCACTATACACAAGTTCAGGTGTTTTTCCTGACTGCAAAGAACCCAAAAAAATGCCTCCTATTAAACCGGCAAGGTGTTACAGCAGCGAAGCCAACCCCCTGAGCTGAAAGTTTTCTAATACAAACAATCTTTTTTTTATGGTTCTGGACATGCTACAGAGCTGAAATTTCACATGTACACTTTTTAGACCCCCCAGATCTGAAATCCAAAGTAAAAATCAAAAAATCTCTTTTTTTTTTTTAATTTTTTCAATAATTGGCTTTTTTATCAAAAATGACAATTTTTAGGAACTTTTTTGTGTGATTTTGTGTCTGGGGGGTCTAAAAGGTGTACCTGTGAAGTTTCAGCTCTGTAGCATGTCCAGAACCAGAAAAAAAAGGATTGTATGTATTAGAAAACTTTCAGCTCAGGGGGTTAGCTTTTCTCCTCGGTTTTCACACCTTGCCGGTTTCAAAGCAGGCATTTTTTTGGGTTCTTTGCAGTCAGGAAAAACATCTGAACTTGTGTATAGTGGTACTGTGCACACGTTCAGATGTTTTGCCTGCCTCCAAACCCCCCAAAAAATGCCAGCAAAAACACACCTGGGCATTTTTTTTTTGACGCTAGAGTTTTTTTTGGCATTTTTTGGGGTTCTTTTGAGGAAGGCAAAACATCTGAACTTGTGTATAGTGGTATATATACACACATAATTATATGTATATAGACACATAGCCATATATAGGTGTGATAGTAGCAGAAATATATTACTGTAAATGATTTCTTTAGCGCAACCATATATTTCTGCTACTATCACACCTATATATGTCTAGGGGTATATATACAGACATATATGTGTATATATACCCCCTATACACATGTTCAGATGTCCTGTCTGACATCAAACATGTCCTCAAAAAAGCACTGGCAGTGGCAGCCCCTGCAGCATAAAAAATGCTTGGCTGGTGAGAAGCCATATTCCTGTGCCGAAGCAATTCAGAGAAATGATCATTTCTCTATAGCGGTCACCCTGCTATGGAAGGGTTTTGTCACCCTGCCATAGCAGTCACTGCCAGTTAACCCTACACTACACTACGGTCCCCTTACACTTAACACTTTCCCTACAGAAACTAAATTTTTGAAGCTAATTTAAGTGTAAAGGAGCACTCTAACTACACTAGATATCCCTTTCCTCACACTAAAAATAGCTAAATGACACTTTTAAAGTAAAATTAACAGAACTGCTTCCACTCTCTTCCATGTCCAGTATAACAATGCTAGGAATATGGCGGGGGCGATCTTATATACTGGGGGGGGCGTATTCACTAATGATTGGTCTAGGGACCCCCTAGTCACTCCAATCACATTCCTAGCATTCTCCTGCCCCCTCAATTGGCTTTTGCTAATGGTTCTGGTCCAATCACGGGCTTTTAAAGCCCATTTCCTGAAGCATTGCATTATCGGCGGTTCTGGTTGCCGAATTCCGAACTTTTTGGGCAAAAAGTTCTAAATTCGGCCGAAACTCGAACACCCAATGTTCGGGCCGAACCGATGGTCGACCCGAACCGATGGTCGACCCGAACTGTTCGATCATCCCTATTGGTAACAATGGCATAATATTTGACAGCTTGTAAAATGGGCCCTTGTGTGGCATGGAAACATTTTTGATATTATGCCTCTCAAATAAACAAAGGTTTTACTTGAACCTTATATTGATGTGATGACTTTTTTTTTTATTCAGATTCTACTAACTGTAGCTCTCTGCAAAGCTTCCAACTTATACTTAACAGCCAGAGCTACTTGCAAATATTTAGCTGTATATTACTGTATATATTATAAAATACAGCTATATAGTAATATACTGTTATTGTGTGGCCGGAGATAATCTCTCCTGAGATATCACGGCTACATGATACCCCCTTAACCAGTGGTGTATTTAGTTTTGTTCTGCCCTAGGCCTGACTAAACTCGTGCACCCCCCTAATTTAAATGTGACCCCCCCCCCTTTCTGCCAAGGCCACACCCCTTGTGTATGTTTAATTACAATACATTTTGCTAAATAAAACAGGATTAACTGGCATTAAGATGTTCCTATAGAGAAAAACCTAAGACAAATCAGCAGGTTGCAAAAACCATGAGCAAAATAAGTATATGTTCCAGCTTTACTTCTCATCCAGAAGACTACAAAAGCCTTTTATGCCACAGAGGAGAGTAGGTAGAGCATTAGGCTGCTGACAGGGGAGGACTGGGCCAGGGGGCAGGGGAGCAATTGCCCCCAGGCTGCTCTGATGCCCCGTAAAAAGGCTGCACCGCCTCTGCCACAGACATGCCTAAAGGATTTCAGGTGAAGAAAAGTTAAAAGTCCCCACTGCTGACCTACTGAGTGCGCCAAGAAGACCAGGACAGAGCGCAGGCCTCCCACCAGCATGGATGGTGTAAACTGTGTCTGAGCAGAGGCCTGTTCTGTGTCCCACTGGGGACTCTCCTCCCCTAGCACCTAGCTAGCCCCGAGTAAGCTTTCCCAGTTCCTCCAAACCGCCCCCTGCTGGCCAGGTCAGGAACCTGGATTTGGCCGGTGAGTAAAGAGTACCTGGAGCGGAGCTTCAGCCTAGAATGGGGGTCAGGAGGAGGCCGGGAAGAGGGGAAGTGGTAGGGGGGCTGAGTCACTGCACTGAAGGGCCTCTGGTTTTTACTTGCCTCCTGGGCCAAAATTTGCCAGTAAGCCCCTGGCTGCTTAGACCTGTTGCCAGTGCCACACTTACTAGTATTGGCAGCCGCCAGTTGTATTAAGTGAGGCCACTGGTCTGTGAAAACTTCAGGCCATTCATCGGCCGCCGGTCAATATTATCATACTGGAAGCAGTGCAGCCGCTTTATGGGGTCACCAGACTGATTTCCCTTTCAAGGTCCTACCACCAGGCCAAGCCCGGCCCATAAGACTGGCGCTACACTTCAATTGTAGCGCAAGCGGTGGGGACTCTTTCATGCAGGAGGTGGCTGTTTTTTTCATGCAGGGTGCCTTTTTTGTCGCCCCCCCCCCCCTGCAAAGTGCCACCGTAGGCCTGGGCCTTGTTGGCCTAGGCCAAGATACAGTGTTGCCCTTAACTTTTGACCTTAGGACCTACAGTTCTGAACTTATCTGTGTGGCTAAAAAAAGTATTAATGCCAAATGCTACCATTCCCACAATATTGTAGGCAACTGTTCAGCCTTTTGTACCTGGTTCAATCCAAAGATTTGTGAAAAATGTCAGAAAGAATTTGGATGGGAGAGCTCTCACGCATCCCACGCACGTGAATGTACTTTGCAGACAAGCTACTTTTCCTTTCATGGTAACTTCTTGATCTTTCTGAATAATGTGTATGTGTGAAAGACATTTGATATTCTTAGTGAGTGCTTGTGAGACCATTATATTTTATGTGGAGATAAGAGTAAGGCTTAGATTAATCTGTCCTTAGGCAAATTTTATTCTTGAATATTGACAAGAAATTCTTTGTTCTTTTCTATTGTATTTTAAAAGTTTTTATACACTGATTTTCAGTGACAGACCTTGAAATGAACTCTTCAGCTGTAACCTATTACCACTATTTGACACAAGAGAAAATATTGGTAAATTATACAGTGATAAACAATACCTTGGCTATTAACTCTTTTTGAATTTGCTTGTTGTGTGCTAAACAGAGCTATTTTAACATTGACATTCTGATATTCCTCCTATCAATATCCTTTATCACCCCATCCTTTAATCTACCAACGCCGTTACCTGGAGAGAATAAAATATGTCCTGTGATGGGAAATTCTTATCTGTTTTACATCATCAAAGTGGGATTAATTAAAAAAATGGCTTTGTTTTATTATTCTAGTGCACAGGAATGTATACAGTTTACACTATTTAAAGTTACCTATCTTTACTGATATGTAGCAATTAAGAACTTTGAACTAAGCTCATCCTTTTGCAAAGCTCTGTTACAGTATACAGTAAAACCTTGGATTGGGAGTAACTTGGTTTAAAAATGTTTTTCAAGACAAGTACATTTTTTTTATAAATTTTGACTTGATAAACAAGCGATGTCATGTTATACAAGTAGTGTCATGTCACAACTGAGTATAAAAGAGAAGAAAGTGTAGCAATATGGTTACATTTAATGAAGATACAACATTTAGTATCTCACATGGTTGATGCATAAATGAGGCACATCTAAGTATACAGGCATCCTGGGTAACCCTGTCCACATAGACCATCCTCCTCACCGCCATCGACGTCATCCCTTCCACACTGCGCTCCACAAGCACTTCAAGCCTCGCTTTCAGATCGCTCTACTGCAGGGAAGTCTTCCCGGTCATGATTGCAGACTGACAGCGGTGAGAGCCAGCGGTGCGAAGAATGGTCTATGTGGACAGCTTTACCCCAGATGCCTGCATACTTAGATGTGCTTCTTTTAATCATCAACCAAGTGAGTTGCTAAATGTTGTAACTTCATTAAATGTAACCATGTTGCTACACCTAGAGGCGCCTCTCTTCTCTTTTATACTCTGTAGCTCCTGCTGGATTTTGCTTCTAATCCCCTTGTGCAGGCGGCCATTTGTGGATGAACATTTTACGGTTACACAACCTATCACATTGTTATAATCTTTTTATATGTACTATAAACTGAAAGACTTATGAATAAATGGCTGTGGAACGAATCATCTGAGTTTCCATTATTTCCTATGGGGAAATCTTCTTTGATATAAGAGTCCTTTGGATTACAAGCATGTTTCCCGGAATTAATTATGCTCGCAATCCAATGCTTTACTGTATTTGGATTATTGGCATTTATTCTTCAAGAATTCCCCAAGATCTCTCTGAGCTCTGCTAATTTACAGAAGTGTGATAATCCTAGAAGTAAAATCTTCTTTAAAAGCAAGCTATAAAAGTTTGTTGTGTGGGACATCACTGGGAGTGAACAGGCAGTAAATATAAATATACTGTATTGTACAGCCACTTTAAAGAAAAATTACACTTTTGTTGTGATAAGTAATATTATCTCCATATTAGCTATACACATTATAAGGGTTATAAGGGACTCCAACCTATTACTTTTTGTCTTTACCTTACATGTGAATTATGTTCAACTCTTTCCAGTATGCCGAGTTGGATAGTCTGTATGCCACAACCACATGATCAGTCCAAGTATTGTTATAGGAAAAAAAGAAGTTATGTAAATTACTATGTCAATCAAGTTAGCATAATATTTAGTTTTGTACACATGCAATAGGCCATGTGAAGCTATAGTTACAAGTAAATTACATCTGATTTCTTTTTTTTTTTTGCAGGTTTGGAAACTAGACATGTGCGGTTTGTTTTGTTCCGAATAAATATTCAGATACATTTTTCGTTATTCAGATATGTCCGAATATCCAAATTATAACAAACAAAGTTTACTGAATGCTCCAAATAACTAAACTAAATTCATCCGAATTTCTGAAATTCGAATTGAAATTCGAATCAAATTTTACATCGAATTCCATTAGATTCGAACTGTAAACATATTTCTGAAATCAAAGACTGAGTGTGTTATTAGAGTCTTATTTGAAAATAATGCTGTTTTTGTTAAGCCAAAGATAAAGAGTCATTGCAATCATTTGATTTTTCTTTTGTTTGTTCACTTTCCTGCATTTGAATAAAAAAAAAATCAAAAATTTTAGATTTAACCGATTTGAAATGTAGAATTTTAGATTCAACCGATTTGAAATTTATCGATTCAAATGTTTCTGATCTAAAAAATCTGTAAATTAAAAGAAAATTCTAAACAAACATAAAACGAATTTCAAATATAAAGTCTGAATATGACTTGAACTAATCAACCAAACTTAACTAATCAACCAAATTTACCAAAACAAAATAACTAGATTAAAGAATCTAAACGAAATGAAATGAGACACATTTTTTCGTCATGTACATGTCTATTGGAAACTCATAGATGGTTGTAGATTTAAAAAAGAGAGGTTTTAATTGCAGTAAACTACAAAGGCGCTGTGTTACAATTATTTATGTAACAATTGCATTTTACTTTACATTTCAGCACTAGGTCACGCTATCTGTGGTTTCAATGCTGTTCGGAGGCCAGTGATGCCTGAGGGCTGAGACTCTGGTTTTTATGTAATGTGTTCCCATGTAAAGTTTTCAGGAAAGAAAGCCACTTTCAATTCCAGAATCTCCTCCTGCTCTCTTCATGAGTAGACTGCATGCATTCTAAATTTCCATGCAAACCCTGAGGTGCAAAACAAGAATATGAGACAAAACAAAATAATTTGATACAATTGTTGTGAATATAAAAAGGCTTTCTGAGGGCTGACTTGCTTCAATATGCACATTTAAATTCAACAAGGAGGGTGTGCAGGGACATAACTATAGGGGTCGCAGGGGTCACAATTGCAACCAGCCCTATGCTTCTTGGGGCCCATACAGCTCCCCTGTTAGATTTGTCTACACCCCGATATGAAGGGCAGCTTATAAAAGAGCCACTCCATTTTTCTCCTGCAGAAGCCAGGAGAAAAATGGAGCTGCTCTTCTATATACCACACTGCCGTCCCTCCTATCTAGCCTGGTGTTTCTGGCAGCTCTGTTCCACAATGTTGACAAGCAGTCAATGGATCCCCTCCTAGTTTTGCCCCCCCTCCCCAACTCTGGCTCCTGCTTTTTGCCTCCAGGCTGCCCAGCAGATGGTAAGCCACAGCAGATCTCTGTGTCACAGCAGATTCCTGAGTCACAGGAGAGCTCTGAATCTGAGAGAATACATTGTGCACTGCCCAGCCCAGCACCTAAGCCAGTATAGTGTATGTCAAGGTGTCATTGTCCCCCTCTTAATACATTGTTCAGGTATCCCTCTACTGTCACACTGCCCCCCCCTATCTGTCATAATGCCCCCTGTCATAATGCCCCTTCTGTCACACTGCCCCCTGTCCTGTAATGCCCCCTCCTGTCACACTGCCCCCACCTTGTCATAATGTCCCCTCCTGTCACAATGCCACTTCTCTGTAATAATGCCCCCCTCATGTCACACTGCCCCCCTCCTGTCATAATGCACCTCTCCTGTCACATTTCCCCAACCTGTCATAATGCCCCCTCATGTCACAATGCCCCATCCTGTAATTTTTTCCCACCTCCTGTCACACTGCCCCCCTCCACAATGCCCCCTCCTGTCACACTGCCCCCCTCCTGTCATAATGTCCCCCTCCTGTCACACTGCCCTCCCTCTCATGTCATAATACCCCTATCCTGTCACACCGCCTCTCTGTCCTGTCATAATGCCCTTCTCCTGCCACAATGCCACTCTCCTGTAAAAATGCTCCTTCCTGTCACACTGCCCCCCTCCTGTCATAATGCCCCTTTCTGTCACACTGCCCCCCACCTGTAATAATGCCCCCTTCCTGTCACACTGCCCCCCACCAGTCATAATGCCCCCCTCCTGTCATATTACTCCTCTCCTGTCATAGTATCCCCCTTCTGTCACACTGCCCACCCCCTCCTCTCATACTGCCCCCCTCCTGTCACACTGTTACCCTCCTGTCACACAGCCCCCCTCTTCTGTCATAATGCCCTCCTCATGTCACACTGCCCAGGAACCCCTCTTCTGTCACACTTCCCCCCCTTGTCACAATGCCCCCCCCTGTTGTCACACTGCCCTCCTCCAGTCATCATGCCCCCCCTTCTGTCACACTGCTCAGGTACCCTTCTTAGATGTGATGGCTGCATTTGTTTTCTTTTTTATACTAGATGTGTTACTACATTTACCACTCTCCTTCCCTCAGACTGACCATGATGCTCTCCAAAGGTCCCCCCTGTTCTCCTTTATCCAGAGTGGGGGCACTCTAATACAGGAGGAGTGTTACTGTGTGTGGCAGGTTTGACGGGAAGATGGTGGTGGTGGTGGTGGGTGGGAGAGCAGCAAAATGCATCTTCGCCTGTGTGGACAAAAATCCTTGAACTGGCACTGTATCCAAGTTTCTGGTTTTCTGCTGCCCCAATGTGCTCTGAAGCACTGCTGGTTTACCCCCTCCCCTCTCCCGCCGGCTTCTGCGGGGGATTACTTTCAGGATGGAGAGCAAGGGAAAGGACAGATAAATATGTAATTTACCAGCCCTTCCTTGTCTAAATGGACATAGTGAGTAATTGGTACCAATCACTCACTGTGTCCATTCATAACTGAAGCATAGTAAACTGTGTTTGTGAATGAACAGGAATCTGTACAGAGCTATTCCTGTCCATTCATTCTGTGCAGCTGAGGCTGCAGAGATGGAGATTGAGGGCTGTATCCTCAATCTTCTTTCTCTGTCTCAAGGGTGAAACATCAGAGGTCTGTTTACACCCCTGATATTTCACATAGCACTCCAACAGGGCTCCCGAAAAAATACTAAAATATAATATTGTAAAAAAAAATAATAATAATACTTTTTTTAATTATTTCTTACCAGTTCATTTTAAAAACGACTAATCATGCCCATTACACTACTGACCCCATCCACTGCTCTACTGACACTATTCACAGTCCTACTGACACCAGTGGCAGAACTACCAGGGTTGCAAAGGTCACTTTCGTGGGTCCTGGCGTTCCAACACCTTGTGGGGGGGGGTCCCCAAGACAGAAGAAAAGGGGGCCTGCTGCAAAACATGTGAAAGGGATCTGCTGAGGGACCTTAATAAAGGGCCCTGCAATAGGAGTAAAGGGTCCCTGGATCAGTGGAAATGGTTCCAGATGGAGGTCATTGGGCCCTTCATGGTTTCTTGCACCGGGGCCCCAAAGGTTCTTGGTATGCCTTTTTTATGGATAGGACCTTATCGGAGTTCAAACGTACTACTCCTTATACATGATGTTCTACAACTGTAGACAGCCACTTGTTTTTACCAATTTCCTCTCAGAAGATCTCATCAGTTTGCTATTCATTTTCAGGACTCAGCAGTCTATGTACACTCCCTGTCCTTGACCTCTGTCAACCTACTAGTCTGCAGTAGCCCACATTACACTATTTTACTGGCAAGTTTTTTACTTTTTGAAGCAGGTGTGATATCTTTGCATGCCCCCTGCTCCACAACTTCCTGTGCTATTCTTAAAGTGGTTGTAATGAAAACCCTAAAAAAAAACATTCTCCTCTCTCTTTAAAGCACAAGATGTAACACAGTGCTTTTTCCATGTCAATTGTCCCTTTCTAAGTTGTACAGTACCTGGTTGATCCTGTCTGTTCCTGTCTTCTCCTCTGGAAACTGTCAACGTTTATCATGGCAACTGATCTCTGATAGCGTTTATGTGCCTCCGTCATCTCCTCAGTGTCTCTGCATCTTCCCCTCTCCCCCTCCCTCTCTCTATGTCTCTTCCGTAGTCTGTGTGGGAGCCAATCTCCTCCTGCCTAGATAGAGCAGTAGAGATGTATAGAACTGTTCGCCGGCGAACAGTTCCCGGCGAACTTAGCATGTTCGCGTTCGCCGCTGCCGGCGAACATATGCGATGTTCGGTCCGCCCCCCATAAGACATCATTGAGGCAAACTTTGACCCTGAACTTTACAGTCAGCAGACACATTTCCAGCCAATCAGCGTACCTCCCTCCCACACCCTCCCACCTCCTATAAATAAGCAAGGGCAGCATCCATCTTAGATCATTCTGAAGCAGTGTGTGTAGTGAGAATAGGGAGAGAGCTGCTGCTGCTGCTGCTGCTGTTAAGCTAGGGACAGTTAGTCAGTGTTCCTGGTCTTGCAGTGTTCTTGGTCCACTACTGCTGTAATATCAGCACCCCAAAAAGCCCTTCTAAGGGCTGGTATTTGTGTTTTTTTTTTTTTTATATATATATATATATATATATACCTAGCGTCCCCAAAAGCCCTTTTAAGGGCTGGTAATTGAGTTGTTTCTTCATATATATATATATCTATATCTATCTAGTGTCCCCAAAAGCCCTTTTAAGGGCTGGTAATTGAGGATTTTTTTATTTATATATATATACATATATATATATATATAGTGTCCCCAAAAGCCCTTTCAAGGGCTGGTAAGGTAATAGATTTTTTTCTTTATATATATATATATATATATATATATCTATTGTACACTGCAGTTGCCTGCCCGCTGTGTGTGAGAGGCCACAGACCTACCACAGACTGTACTGTGTGCACACCACACTCATTTCGGGTGGCACAGGCACAGTACCTGGCATTTTAAAAAATATTTTTTTTTTTCTCTGTCATAATTGCAGTGAGTGCTGTGTCAGGTCCACAGAGTGCACTGTACCCACTGCAGTGCACTGCCCACCACTGATATATATACGTTGGCACAGCATCTTGTTGCAATAAATTGAAAAAAAAAATATTTTTTATTATTGCAGTTGCCTGGGCTGCCAGTGACTGTCAGGTCCACAGAGTGTACTGTGCCCACTGCAGTGCCACTGTGTGCCCACCCACCACTGATATATAAGGTGGCACAGCAGCTTGCAAAGTAAAAAAAAAATATATATTTTTTTAAATTGCAGTTGCCTGGGTGCCAGTGACTGCTGTCAGGTCCACAGAGAGTGTACTGTGCCACTGCCCACCCACCACTGATATATAAGGTGGCACAGCAGCTTGCAAAGTAAAAAAAATATATATATTTTTTTAAATTGCAGTTGCCTGGGTGCCAGTGACTGCTGTCAGGTCCACAGAGAGTGTACTGTGCCACTGCCCACCCACCCACCACTGATATATAAGGTGGCACAGCAGCTTGCAAAGTAAAAAATATATATATATATTTTTAAATTGCAGTTGCCTGGGTGCCAGTGACTGCTGTCAGGTCCACAGAGAGTGTACTGTGCCACTGCCCACCCACCACTGATATATAAGGTGGCACAGCAGCTTGCACTCATAGTACAACAGTAACAACACATTAAAAAAAAAATGACAGGCAGAGGCAGGCCACCCCGCAAGGGCCGTCGTGGTCGTGGTGCTGTGATTTCCTTAGGCTCTAGAATAATGCCCAGTGTTCAGAGGCCACCACAGCCCCTGAACTCAAAAAATTCTGAGGCCATAGTTGACTGGCTTACACAGGACACCCAATCGTCTACAGCTTCCGCTCGGAACCTTAATGCACCATCCTCCTCCAGCTCAGCTTCGGGCACCTCTCAATTTACCACTCGCCAGCCCGCCGGCACCACCACCAACACTAGCACCACAGCCGCTTCACTTGATCCGTCAGAGGAGTTATTTTCACATCAGTTTGAAGAAATAAGTGATGCGCAACTATTAGTGCCAGAGGATGTAGATAACGGGGATATGTCTCAGTCAGGCAGCATTATACACATGGACGTACATTGTGATGATGATGATGTTGTACCTGCTGCTGCTGCCTTTGCTGAGTTGTCAAGTGAAGCGGCTGATGATGACGATGTGTCTGTGGATGTCACCTGGGTGCCTGCTCGAAGAGCAGAAGAAGAGGGGGAAAGTTCAGATGGGGAGACAGAGAGGAGGAGGAGACGAGTTGGAAGCAGGGGGAGGAGGTCATCGCAAGGAGCTAGTGGCGCAGTCAGACAGCATGTAGATTCGGCACCCGGGGTCAGCCAGACAGCACGCCAATCAACGCAAGCTGTTGCCACCACCAGAATGCCGTCCTTGCAAAGCTCAGCAGTGTGGCATTTTTTTTGTGTGTCTGCCTCTGATATCAGCGATGCCATTTGTAACCTGTGCCAAAAGAAACTGAGTCGTGGGAAGTCCAACACCCACCTAGGTACAACTGCTTTGCGAAGGCACATGATCTCACATCACAAACGCCTATGGGATCAACACATGAGTAAAAGCAGCACACAAACTGAAAGCCACCATCCTCCTCCTGGTCCAGCATCTTCAGCCACATCAACCACTGCTGTCCTCCATGCCCCCTATCAACAACCCGCCCCTCCGCCTCTCACCTTCAGCAGTTCCTGCTCGTCACCTGCCCACAGTCAGGTGTCTGTGAAGGAAATGTTTGAGCGCAAAAAGCCAATCTCGCAGAGTCACCCCCTTGCCCGGCGTCTGACAGCTGGCTTGTCGGAACTCTTAGCCCGCCAGCTTTTACCATACAAGCTGGTGGAGTCTGAGGCCTTCAAAAAATTTGTCGCTATTGGGACACCGCAGTGGAAGGTACCCGGCCGAAATTATTTTTCACAAAAGGCAATCCCCAACCTGTACTCTATTGTGGAAAAAGAAATCATGTCACGTCTGGCACACAGTGTTGGGGCAAGGGTCCATCTGACCACTGATAGCTGGTCTGCAAAGCACGGTCAGGGCAGGTATATAACGTACACTGCGCATTGGGTAAACCTGCTGGCGGCTGCCAAGCATGGAATGCGTGGCTCTGCTGCAGAGGAGTTGGTGACACCGCCACGACTTGCAGGCAGGCCTGCTGCCACCTCCTCTACTCCTCCTACTCCATCCTCTTTGCTAACCTCCTCGGCTGAGTCCTCTTCTGCTGTTGCGTCTTGCTCCACACCAACTGCACCCCCCAGCTCCCCAGGGGCTATTCCACATGCCGGATACGACAGTGTCACGCTGTCTTGGGGTTGACTTGCCTGAAAGCAGAGAGTCACACCGGACCAGCACTACTGTCCGCCCTGAATGCACAGGTGGATCAGTGGCTGACCCCGCACCAACTGGAGATCGGCAAAGTGGTGTGTGACAACGGGAGCAATTTGTTGGCGGCATTGAATTTGGGCAAGTTGACACATGTGCCGTGCATGGCACATGTGTTGAATCTGATTGTGCAACGTTTTGTGCAGAAGTACCCAGGCTTACAGGACGTCCTCAAGCAGGCCAGGAAGGTGTGTGGCCATTTCAGGCGTTCCTACACGGCCATGGCGCACTTTGCAGATATTCAGCGGCGAAACAACATGCCAGTGAGGCGCTTGATTTGCGACAGCCCGACACGTTGGAATTCAACACTGCTAATGTTCGACCGCCTGCTCCAACAAGAAAAAGCGGTCAACGAGTATTTGTATGACCGGGGTGCTAGGACAGCCTCTGCGGAGCTGGGTATTTTTTTGCCACGCTACTGGACGCTCATGCGCAATGCCTGTAGGCTCATGCGTCCTTTTGAGGAGGTGACAAACCTAGTGAGTCGCACTGAAGGCACCATCAGCGACATCATCCCATATGTTTTTTTCCTGGAGCGTGCCCTGCGAAGAGTGCTGGATCAGGCCATAGATGAGCGTGAAGAGGAAGAGGAAGAGTTGTGGTCACCATCACCACCACCAGAAACAGCCTTACCATCGATTGCTGGACCTGCGGCAACACTGGAAGAGGAGTGTGAGGAAGAGGAGTCAGAGGAGGAATGTGGCTTTGAGGAGGAGGAACACCAACCACAGCAGGCATCCCAGGGTGCTCGTTGTCACCTATCTGGTACCCGTGGTGTTGTACGTGGCTGGGGGGAAGAACACACCTTCAATGACATCAGTGAGGACGAGGAATTGGACATGAGTAGCTCGGCATCCAACCTTGTGCAAATGGGGTCTTTCATGCTGTCATGCCTGTTGAGAGACCCTCGTATAAAAAGGCTGAAGGAGAACGACCTGTACTGGGTGGCCACGCTACTAGACCCCCGGTATAAGCAGAAAGTCTGTGACATGTTACCCAATTACCGGCAGTCGCAAAGGATGCAGCAGCTACAAAATAAGTTAAAAACTATGCTGTACACAGCGTATAAGGGTGATGTCACAGCACAACGGGAATCCAACAGGGGAAGAGGTGAAAGTAATCCTCCTCCTACCACCACAACCACGCCGGCAAGGACAGGACGCTTTACAGACGTCTTGTTGATGGAGGACATGCGGAGCTTTTTTAGTCCTATGCATCGCCACAGCCCTTCGGGGTCCACCCTCAGAGAACGACTCGACCGACAGGTAGCAGACTACCTTGCCTTAACTGCAGATATCGACACTCTGAGGAGCGATGAACCCCTTGACTACTGGGTGTGCAGGCTTGACCTGTGGCCTGAGCTATCCCAGTTTGCCATTGAACTTCTGGCCTGCCCCGCTTCAAGTGTGCTGTCAGAAAGGACCTTCAGCGCAGCAGGAGGTATTGTCACTGAGAAGAGAAGTCGCCTAGGTCAAAAAAGTCTTGATTACCTCACGTTTATTAAGATGAATGAGGCATGGATCCCGAAGGGACTGACAGTGGGGGATGCATTTGACTAAAAAAGGCCTGTTGATGACTGAGATGCCTTGGCCTAAAAATGGTCCACACGCTGCTGTATATAATCATTCTCTGCATGCCGGATGACTTACGTGACGTCTCCGCCACCAACTACGGTTCAAGCAGCAATGTTTTAGTGCACTTTCTGCCTTAAAACCTCAATTTTTCAGGCCGCTGCTACAGCAGCGGCTGCAACAATACCTACTTTTTCATGCATGTGTACATGCCTAATTTTTCTGGCCTCTGGTGCTACACTGTGGCTGCAAAAAAACAAAAAAAAAGGCACATACATGTGTCAATTCCCCTTCGTGATCGTTACCTTGTCGTGGTGAAGGGGCTTGCGTATCACAATGAAGCGATCACCTCTAGGATTGTGTTGGCACACCCCAGATGATAAGGTCGTTGCTTCATTGTGTACAGACCAAAAGCGATCCGCAGGATAATTTTTCATAAAAAAAAACATTCATTTTCTTTCATTCTTTCTGCGGAGCTGGGTATTTTTTGGCCGCGTTACTGAATGCTCATGAACAATGGCTGTAGGCTCATGCGTCCTTTTGCGGAGATGACAACCCTGGTGGTCAGTCGAACCCAAGGCAACATCATCGACCTCATCCCATATGCGTTTTTTCTGGAGCGTGCCCTGCGAAGAGTACTGGATCAGGCTGTAGATGAGCATGAAGAGGAAGAGTTGTGGTCCTCATCACCACCAGAAGCAGCCTTGTCGTTGTCAATTGCTGGACCTGTGGCAACGCAGAGAGAGGAGTCTGAAGAAGAGAAGTCAGAGGAGGAAGGTGGCTTTGAGGAGGTGGAATACCAGCCACAGCAGGCGTCCCAGGGGGCTTGTTCTCACCTTTCGGGGACCCTTGGTGTTGTATGTGGCTGGGTGGAGGAAGAGACCTTCAATGATGTCAGTGAGGACAAGGAACGGGACATGGCTAGCTTGGTATCCAACCTTGTGCAAATTGGGAGTTTGCGGTTGTGCAAATGGACTGACTGACTGTTAAACGGGGAGTTTGGTCTGTCAGAGTTTGGTCTGTCACTGTGAAGCGGGCAACGGGCGTAACCCTTACACTACTTGACCGATAAAACATCATACCTGATCGTATTCACACACTGGATGTTTTAGTGCTGGTTTACACTGCCGCTACCACTAAAGTAGCGTCGCTTCCAGTGCGACTTTGGCGCGACTTAGCGCGACTTTGGCGCGACCTCATCGCGAGGTGACTTTTTATTTGG
The DNA here is from genome assembly GCF_965119305.1 of Pelophylax lessonae. NCBI lineage: Eukaryota > Metazoa > Chordata > Amphibia > Anura > Ranidae > Pelophylax > Pelophylax lessonae. The sequence goes on along the minus strand of NC_138770.1, from coordinate 239,181,463 downwards.
CCAATCACAGTATCATGTTTTGTTACCGTCACCTAATTTCCTTTTCCTGTTTTTTGTTTTACATATTTCCCCATGTGTGCAGTGTTGTCTGTGTCATAGCTCAACTGATAGGCATGTTTGCCTTGGCATATCATATTTCAGCTTGCCAGAAAGAAAAAAAGACAGCTGGAAAGACACTGCATTAGTTTTCTACTAAAAATCATAAGAAAAATGCTGTTTTTTTTGGGTTGTGGACATACTACAGAGCTGAAACTTGACAGGTACACTTTTTAGACCCCCCAGACACTAAATACAAAAAATGACATGCCTGCCTAAAAAAATGCCCGATAAATGCCTGCAAGAGAAAAAGACAGCCGCAGAGAAGCCGTATTCCTGAAAATATAAGAAAAATGCTGTTTTTTAGGGGTTCTGGACATGCTACAGATCTGAAACTTGACAGGTACACTTTTGTGACCCCCCAGACACTAAATACAAAAAATGACATGCCTGCCTAAAAAAATGCCCGATAAATGCCTGCAAGAGAAAAAGACAGCCGCAGAGAAGCCGTATTCCTGAAAATATAAGAAAAATGCTGTTTTTTAGGGGTTCTGGACATGCTACAGAGCTGAAACTTGACAGGTACACTTTTGTGACCCCCCAGACACTAAATACAAAAAATGACATGCCTGCCTAAAAAAATGCCCGATAAATGCCTGCAAGAGAAAAAGACAGCCGCAGAGAAGCCGTATTCCTGAAAATATAAGAAAAATGCTGTTTTTTAGGGGTTCTGGACATGCTACAGAGCTGAAACTTGACAGGTACACTTTTGTGACCCCCCAGACACTAAATACAAAAAATGACATGCCTGCCTAAAAAAATGCCCGATAAATGCCTGCAAGAGAAAAAGACAGCCGCAGAGAAGCCGTATTCCTGAAAATATAAGAAAAATGCTGTTTTTTAGGGGTTCTGGACATGCTACAGAGCTGAAACTTGACAGGTACACTTTTGTGACCCCCCAGACACTAAATACAAAAAATGACATGCCTGCCTAAAAAAATGCCCGATAAATGCCTGCAAGAGAAAAAGACAGCCGCAGAGAAGCCGTATTCCTGAAAATATAAGAAAAATGCTGTTTTTTAGGGGTTCTGGACATGCTACAGATCTGAAACTTGACAGGTACACTTTTGTGACCCCCCAGACACTAAATACAAAAAATGACATGCCTGCCTAAAAAAATGCCCGATAAATGCCTGCAAGAGAAAAAGACAGCCGCAGAGAAGCCGTATTCCTGAAAATATAAGAAAAATGCTGTTTTTTAGGGGTTCTGGACATGCTACAGAGCTGAAACTTGACAGGTACACTTTTGTGACCCCCCAGACACTAAATACAAAAAATGACATGCCTGCCTAAAAAAATGCCCGATAAATGCCTGCAAGAGAAAAAGACAGCCGCAGAGAAGCCGTATTCCTGAAAATATAAGAAAAATGCTGTTTTTTAGGGGTTCTGGACATGCTACAGATCTGAAACTTGACAGGTACACTTTTGTGACCCCCCAGACACTAAATACAAAAAATGACATGCCTGCCTAAAAAAATGCCCGATAAATGCCTGCAAGAGAAAAAGCCAGCCGCAGAGAAGCCGTATTCCTGAAAATATAAGAAAAATGCTGTTTTTTAGGGGTTCTGGACATGCTACAGAGCTGAAACTTGACAGGTACACTTTTTAGACCCCCCAGACACTAAATACAAAAAATGACATGCCTGCCTAAAAAAATGCCCGATAAATGCCTGCAAGAGAAAAAGACAGCCGCAGAGAAGCCGTATTCCTGAAAATATAAGAAAAATGCTGTTTTTTAGGGGTTCTGGACATGCTACAGAGCTGAAACTTGACAGGTACACTTTTTAGACCCCCCCAGACACTAAATACAAAAAATGACATGCCTGCCTAAAAAAATGCCCGCTAAATGCCTGCAAGAGAAAAAGCCAGCCGCAGAGAAGCCATATTCCTGAAAATATAAGAAAAATGCTGTTTTTTAGGGGTTCTGGACATGCTACAGAGCTGAAACTTCACAGGTACACTTTTTAGACCCCCCAGATGCTAAATCCAAAGAAATTTTTTATTTTTATTTTTTTTTAATTTTTCCAATAATTGGCTCTCTATCAAAAAATTATAATTTTTAAGAACTTTTTTTTGCGTGATCCCTCTCCGGCATGCCACAGTCCAGGTGTTAGTCCCCTTGAAACAACTTTTCCATCACTATTGTGGCCAGAAAGAGTCCCTGTGTGTTTTAAAATTCGCCTGCCTATTGAAGTCTATGGCGGTTCGCCCGGTTCGCCGGTTCGCGAACATTTGCCGATGTTCGCGTTCGCCGTTCGCGAACCGCGAATTTTAGGTTCGCGACATCACTATAGAGCAGTGCTATTCCCCTGAAGTTACTCCTCCCCTTCTCCTCTCCTACGTGTAAAAATCAGTTTTTGCTAGGAAATAACTTAGAACCCCCAAACATTATATATTTTTTTGACGAGGCCCTTTAGAATAAAATTCTGGTTGTTGAAACTTTTTGTGTCACACAATATTTGCGCAGTGGTTTTTTTAAATGCAATTTTTTGGGAACAAAATACACTTTAATTAATTTTTTTACACACAAACACTATATAATACCCACTTTTTTGTTCAAATATAAAAGATGATGTTATGGTGGGTAAATGGATATCAAACATGGCATGCTGTAAAAATGCGGATGCCCATAGAATGGTGCCAGATTACGGTACCTAAAAATCTTTATTTTTTTTTTTTTTTTTTTCCATAAACAAATTTTTATTTTGTTAAAAGCAAGATGTAACAAAAAATGAACACAATACAGTGAATTGGAAGATAATGAACCCACATAATATCAAGATACATAATAGCACAAAAAACTTATGAGATCACGTGGTTACAGACACAAGAAGACATAATCAAAACAAAAAACTTATAAGGTTGAAGCACTCTATTAAAGAAAGGGATGAAGCTTCAAATATTCTGGCAGAGAGATGTGTTGAGAAAAAATTATTGGGGATTAGTGTCCATCTGATAGGGTGGGTGATCTCGTTTGTTGTACAGTAAGTAAGTTTGATGGGCAAGTTTTATTGCGGACAGAGGGGTTGCCGCAACGGTTCATGAGTCTGCTTCCTTCATGTGTCTGAAACAAGGGAGCTGGCTTCTTGGTAACCATCTGTGGGAGTGCAGAAATATAGCTTGTCAAAGAGATAGGAAAAGGTAGGTAGAGAGGAATAGAAAAGAGAGAAAAATAGAGAAGAAAATATTGGGAAGGTGGGAGAGGTGAGAGAAAAGAAAAAAAAAAAAAAAAAATGTAGGTATAAAGGGGGGGGGGGGGGGTGAGGGGGATTGGAGGGGTTTGTGGGAATGAGGATCAGGAGAGGAGATCAGAAGGGAGTGAATCTAATGGTGAATATGAGCATAATTTCCCTGCTCTTATTCCTCCGGGGAAACCGGCTCCATAGTAATATTAAAATCTATGGATTCAAATTAAGGAGAGCTGATGAAGGATTTGTATTCGTCTGTCTCTTTGTAACGGATCCAGTCCAGCCATTCCGCAGAGAACTTGGATATTTCTTCCCTTGAGATAGCTATCAGTTCTTCTATTTCTTCAATTCTATTTAGTCTGCGGAACCATTCTTTGAGTGAGGGTATATCAGATGTGCGCCAGTGGCACGGAACACAAAGTTTGGCAGCATTCATCATGTGTCGCGCCAATACTGTTTGAGGGTAGTTGGAGGTTCTAGGGGAGTAATTAAGAAGAAATTTTTCCGGGGTGAATGGAATTTCACTGGATGTGACTTTTTTTATGGTTTCCTGCACTTTTTCCCAGAAGGGTTGCAATATTGGGCATGCCCACCATATGTGAAGCATGGTACCCGGAGACTCAGTGCATCTCCAACAGGTGTTGTCGACTGTTGGGGCAAATCTGTGGATTTTGTCTGGCGTCCTGTACCAACGGGTAAGGATTTTATATCCATTTTCTTGTGCAGTGACATTAATCGAGGTGCGATGGGGTGAGCGACAGATCGTTTCCCAGTCTTTTTCGGAAAGGGATAATTGTAGGTCTTTCGACCAAGCAAGGGCAAAAGTGGCAGAGGATGCAGACGGGGCATCAAGAATGTGACCATATAATTCTGAAATTATATGTCTTTGAGGAAGGGTGCGTTCACATATGGTTTCCAATGGAGACCGGGGTCTCGACCATAATGTTGGGTTGCCTTTGGAGGAGAGGAAGTGGCGTACTTGAAAGAATATCCACAGTGGTATGCCTGGGGGGGGTAATGAGGAGTTAAGTCTTTCCCATGAGATGGGTGCTCCATCTTTGTAAAAATGTTTGGCTAGAACTTCCTGGTGCGGCCATAGGGAGCGCAAAAAGCCGGTAGACATGCCTGGCGGAAAGGCAGGATTTAACCTAAGGGAGGTCAATGGACCACAACGGGGATCAATTTTCATCTTCTTACGCCAAGCATCATGAATGAGTAGCGGGGGCCCAATAAAAGGGTGTATTTTGAGAGGTTGAGGTATGTCTGACAGAGGAAGCCACGGTAGAAGATGTAGCGGAGTAGTTGTCCAGACATTTTCCATCTTAACCACCTCTTTTTGGTCGGCATGGAGGGTCCAATCAACTATTCTGGTGAGAAGACAAGCTTTATAATAACTGGTCACATCTGGCAGGTTGAGACCTCCTCTATGTTTAGGGGCTGTAAGGCGGGAAAATTTAATCCTCGGTGGTTTATCTTGCCAGATAAAAGTCCGCCATGAAGTGCGTAGAGAAGAAAAAAAGGCTGAAGGTATATGTATGGGAATTGTTTGGAAAAGGTATAATAGTTTGGGGAGAATGGTCATTTTAAGAATAGCAGCCCTTCCGAACCATGATACCTGAATGTTTCTCCATAATTTCAAATCTGTATTGATAGATGACAAAAGGGGTTGAAAGTTGGAAGCATACAGATGTGACAGGTCGCGAGGGATATGTATGCCTAAGTATGGGAGTGTTGTGTTTGCCCAAAGAAAAGGGAAATTAGATTGACACCGACTAACCTCAGCAGAAGGAAGAGAAATGTTTAGGGCCATTGATTTTGAATGGTTAACTTTAAGGTTGGATAGAGAACCATAATATTCCAGGTCTTTCATTAGGTTCGGGATAGAAATGTGCGGTTGTGACAGAAAAAGGAGCATGTCGTCCGCAAACGCAGCTACTTTATGGTTGGTATTACTTATCTGTATACCATGAATGTTAGGGTTTTGGCGAAGCATGTTCAGAAAGGGTTCGAGGGACAAAACAAAAAGGATGGGGGAAAGTGGGCATCCCTGTCTTGTGCCGTTGGATAGGCGGAAGGCGTCCGACAGGTGGCCATTGACCCTGACCCTAGCAGTTTGATCTGTGTAAAGCGCCTGAATGTTTGATAGCATCCTAGTTCGGAATCCAATGGACTCCAGGGTCTTCATTAAGTAGTCCCAGGCCACCCTGTCAAACGCCTTCTCTGCATCCAAGGAGAGAAAGAACCCAGGGGCTTGTTTTGTGGTCAACCAGTGGTGAATGTTGAGGGCCTTTGTGGTATTATCTCTCGCCTCCCTACCAGGAATAAATCCAACCTGGTCTAAGGAGACGAGAGACGGCAGAAAGGGGAGTATCCTATTAGCCAAAATTTTGGCATATAGCTTGGCGTCAACATTTAGAAGGGAGATTGGTCTATAGCTTGTAACCAGGGAAGGATCTTTTCCTGACTTCGGGATAACAGAAATATGTGCCTCCAGGAGTGAGGGTGGGTGGTTAGGGGATGTGGCTAAGCTCCCAAACGCACGGAGAAAATGTGGTGTGAGAGTATCAGCAAAGCAACGGTAGTACTGAAGTGTAAGCCCATCCGGGCCCGGGCATTTCCCCGGCTTCATTTCTTTAAGAGCGCGGTGCAGTTCTTCTCCAGTTATGGGGGCTTCCATGGAAATCGCATCGGACTCAGAAATGGGACTCATGCCGTGATCTTGGAAGAACTTATCCAGTTGAGCTTTTCTGGCTTCTGAAGAGGGTTTAAGAGCAAGTGAGTCAGTAAGATTGTACAATTTCCTGTAGTAGCACTCAAATTGCTTTGCAATGTCAGGGTTAGAGTGGTGGTCCTTACCAGAAGCATCTCTTATGAGGTGTACTTGGGACGATGTATGCTGTGGGCGTATGGAACGTGCCAAAAGGCGACCACTTTTATTCCCCTGCTCATAAAATAGTTTGCGGGAAAGAACGAGTCTGCGGTGAGCTTGCAAGCCCAACTTATCTCGCAGTTCAGTTCGCACCGCGGTTAGTTCTGATAGAGTGGATTGTGCCTGCGAATGTTTAAACGATTTTTCAAGTCCTTCGAGTTTGGAATAAAGATCCGTGAGGTCCTTCTGCCGGGCCCGTTTAAGTGTTGCTGATAATGCAAGGAATTCTCCCCGGATCACGCACTTGTGCGCCTCCCATTGGGTCAGTGCTGAGGTATCTGGGGTATCATTCAGATTAAAATATTCTTTCAAGGTGTTTTGAATCCTTGTGGTTGCCGCCGCATCTTTTAGGAGTGAGGTATTAAGTCTCCAAGACTTACATCTTGTCTCCACTTCTGGAAACAGCAAGGTTAAGGTGATAGGATTGTGATCTGATAGCACACTGGTTTCTATTGAGGAAGAAGAGAGGTAAGGAAGGTCTGGTTGGGATAGAAAAAGGTAATCGATTCTAGAGAATTTCTGATGAGGTGAAGAGAAAAAGGTGTAATCCCTAGTATCTGGATGGGTCAATCTCCATGTGTCATGGAGTCGGAGGGATTGGAGTTGTGTGATGATTTGTCGCAAAGCCTTGTAGGGGAGGACCGAATTGCCTGTGGAGGAGTCAAGTAAGGGGTTCAGAGGGGCATTGAAATCACCTCCAAGAATTAAAAGGCCGGATGTGAAATCTTGAAGCTCCTGTAAGGTTGAGCGAAAAAAGGCCACCTGCTTGGTGTTAGGGGCATACACATTTGCGATTGTAATTGGGCGGGAGGCAAGAAGTCCCTTTACAAAAAGGAATCTACCGTTAGGATCTTTTTTAATGTCAATCAGTTTAAAGTCTAGTTGACGTGCAAGTAGAATCGAGACTCCTCGTGATTTGGTGCCTTCTGTCGTGGAGTGAAATCCCGTAGGGTATCGTTTGTTGGAGAGATAAATTGGGTCACCAGTTCGAAAATGGGTTTCCTGCAGTAAAATAATTTGTGCCCGGAGTCTATGGGCTTCTGATAGTGTTTGCGAACGTTTTTCTGGCACATTTAGGCCATGTGCGTTCAGCGAGAGAATTTTGACGCGGTTTTGTATTTGTGTTAACTTGGGGTTGGTCATGATGAAAGGAGAGTATGGAAAGGGGAGCTAATTCGGAAAAGGAGGGAGAGAAAAAAAAAAAAAAAAAAGGGGAGGGGGATGAGGGGGGGGGGGGGGGGTGAGGAAGAAAGGAAAGATCAGGAAATTAAAGATAAAGAAGGAAGAAGTCGAGATATGAAAGATGGAGGAGTTATTAGAAGTATCAGAAAAGTGATATAGAAGGAAATGCCCCCAGAAAGCTTACCAAGATTACCGGGAAAGCCTTATTCTAAGGGGCGAGGAAATGCGCACTTGGTGCTAGGGGTCAACGGGGGCCCGGAGTGAAACACTGGCACCCGTTGTGGTGCGGGGAGGGGTCTTAGAACAGAAACCAGATAACCGTGGGACTGCACGGCACTGGGGGATAGCAGGGTAATGTAAGGATAAGAAAAATAATAATTTCGGTGTCTCTAGAAGCAGATAAGAAGTGATTTGAACAGTGACAGATACAGATAATGGTCTTGTAGAGCCATAGTCATTAGAGGGTCTTCTAGGAGTCTGTATGGAGTGCCTAAAGAAGAAAATTGTCTCGGGAGGACCTAGGGGTCTGTGCAGTACGAGGTTGTGAAGACCCCCACGCCCATATTGGATCCAGGTCAAATGAAACGGTGACCGGCTCAAGATGGGCGCAGATCGGTGATATATAAACAGTGCAGTATATCTAAACTGTAAGGAAGGATGTAACATCAAAAAAAAATTGCATAACATTTAAGGTATTTGAATCAACCTGGCAAAAGACAGTAACAGTGTATAAACCTTTAACCAAGTATTTAAGATTGACAAAGAAGTTCTGGTGAGCCTGGATGTCAAAAAATCTTTATTAGTAGTGACGCGTTAAAGCCTTTTTTGGTTACTAGTTTAGAGTTACATAGCAGGTCTGTTGCCAGAATTGTTGCTCATGCTCTGACATTTGTGGCGATCACGGTTTATATATGCATGCGTCACAAGGGATGAACAATCAACTGACTGATCCTTCCTGAAATCAAATGACTGATGATTCCTGCAATCGACAGTCAGATCCTTCCTTGGAACAATCCCTCCATCAATCGATCCTTCCTACTATTGACTGACTGATCCTTCCTACAATCAACCAACCATTCATTTCTGTAATCAATCAATCCTACCTTCGATCAATCCTTTGATCCTTCTATCGATTTACCAGTGGTTCCTGTAATAGATCGACCAATTCTTCCTGCAATCGATTGACCAATCATTTCTGCAATCGATCGACCAATCCTTCCTACAATCGATTGACCGATCCTTCCTGCAGTTGATTGACTGATCCGCCTGTGATTGATCGACCAATCCTTCTTGCGATTGATCTACTGATCCTTTCTTACTTTGATCCTTCCTGCGATTAACCCACCAATTCTTCCTGCAATAGACCAACCTATCGTTCTTGGAATCATTCGATACTTCCTTCGATTTGTCGACTGATCGGGTTGACCAATCCTTCCTGCGTTCAATCCCTCCTTCAATCGATCCTTTGATCCTGCAATAAATCCACTGATGCTTCCTGCAATCGATCGACTGATACTTCCTGCGAACACTTAATCCTCCCTTTGATCAATCTATTTTTTGATCCTTTTTTAATCGACCAATGATTCCTGCGATCGATCGGGTGATCCTCCCTGTGATTGATCGACCTATTGTTTCTGTGGTCAATCAACAGATTATTCCTGCAATCAGTCGACCAATCCTTCCTGCGGTCCATCATCTTATCTTTCCTGTAATTGATCGACAAATCCTTCCTTGCTTTGATCCCTCCTGCGATTGACAGACGATCCTTCCTCCGATCAATCGACCGATCCTTCTATTGACCAATCCTTTCTTGTATCGATTTATCTATCCTTGTTTTGATCCATCCTTCCTTCCTATCTTTGATCCTTGCTTCATTATTTCTGTGCTAACATTTTTGCAATAGAATTTATCCTTGTATCAAGGGTGCGATTCCCAAAACCTTTAAGTAAGTTTAGCCATCATCCCAGAGAAATATTGAAGGAAGTTTTGGTGCCTCAGGCCAAGTAGGATTGGGACTTTATGGGCTAGTATGACAAGGTTGTGTATTTATATACAATTTATTGAAAGAATAACAAGAACAAAAAATGGTAATGAACATTGGTTGGTGTATGGGTTATAGACCCATAGGTGATAGTGAGTCAAGAAAGAAGGTAGGTGACTAAGTGATATGGTGACAATTGGTATGTCTCTCTGTCAGTCCACGCCTATGGTTTCAGCGTGGAGTCTGTAGGGAGAGATATCTTGGATTTCCTACGCGTTTAGGCATTTTAGGTAAGTTGCCTTTGTCAAGGAAGGTTTGTCCACCATATCTGGAAATATAGTAGATAAACGGTTAATAAGTATTATGCTTCCTGTGGGTGGTTTCCATTGATCGCATAATATGGTACATACTTGTTTGAATAGTGCCTGCCCTTGAACCTTGCTTCTGGTCCTTTAGTTTTTCACACAGGAATAAAATGTGGATACTGCTGCTGTGGTATATAATATGTGGTTGGTGAGTATTTTAGGCATATAATTTAATTTATGTCTTATACGTATATGTAACCTTTAAGGTACTTACTGTAGTATAGTACTTAAAACAAACCAGTAAGGTGTCAATCCAAGACCTGTCCAGTTTGTTCTGGTAGTGACAAGAAAAAGAGTGAGTATTTTAAGCATGTAATTTGTGTCTTGTAAGTATATGTAGCCTTTAAAGGTACTGTCAGTGTAGTACTGAAACAAACCAGTAGGGGATCAATCCAAATCTTGTCCAGTTTGTTCTAGTAGTGACAAGAAAAGGAAGCTAATTATGGCTTGTGGAGATCAAAAGACCATCAATGCATGTAATAGCATTGTGGGTGAAACTCACTGTTAAAGTATGGAATAGGTATCCATAGTAGGTGATCCAGAGCAGCAGGTCCCGGGCGTCCGCTTGGTCCCTCAGCTGGAGGTGAGTGGCGCCCTATTGTAATTCCATGGCCTTTTATACCCTCCCGCGCATGCGCAGATGTGCGCATCGACGTGGCATGGGTCCAGTCTCGACTTCCGGGTGACGTGGCGTGCGCCAGCAGCAGTATCCACATTTTATTCCTGTGTGAAAAACTAAAGGACCAGAAGCAAGGTTCAAGGGCAGGCACTATTCAAACAAGTATATACCATATTATGCTGCCAATGGAAACCACCCACCGGAAGCATAATACTTATTAACCGTTTATCTACTATATTTCCAGATATGGTGGACGAACCTTCCTTGACAAAGGCAACTTACCTAAAATGCCGAAACACGTAGGAAATCCAAGATATCTCTCCCTACAGACTCCACGCTGAAACCATAGGCGTGGACTGACAGAGAGACATACCAATTGTCATCATATCACTTTGTCACCTACCTTCTTTCTTGACTCACTATCACCTATGGGTCTATAACCCATACACCAACCAATGTTCATTACCATTTTTTGTTCTTGTTATTTTTTCAATAAATTGTATATAAATACACAACCTTGTCATACTAGCCCATAAAGTCCCAATTCTACTTGGCCGGAGGCACCAAAACTTCCTTCAATAGAATTTATCCTTTTCCATATATCGTACTATAATACCTGGTTGATCCTGTCTGTTCCTGTGTTCCTGTCAGTAAACTGACTTTCCATCATTCTGCTCTCTCTGCAGCATCTGTATTGCCCTCTATCCCCCTGCTTTCTTGTCATTTCCATGGTCTGTGTGAAGCCCCTCGTCTCCCCACCCCTACCCTCCCATCCTAAAACTGAAACGAAACCAGCAGAGAAATATGAGCCCCTCCCACTGGAGTCCCTCTGCAAGGGAGAAAGACCCAAGAAAACCATGGGACTGCAAAGAAGCACTGCTGGGAAAAGGTATTTAGAGATTATACTGCTGAGAAAAAAACACACTGCCATTACTATTGCCCCATAAGAGAACCTGTCATGTCTTGTGGAGACTTTACAACCACTTTAGTCTTATGGCACAGTCGGGTGCAGAAGACCAGCAGCCCGCTCGCACTCCACACCACATGTATATTCAAAGAAAGACGGGTCGTGCATCAATGAAGTTCTCAAACTCAAGTTAGTTTATTGAGCTTGCAGAAGCAGCATGGAGCACACACTGCAAAATTCCCCCTTGAATCCAATACATGGAGACACTGGATGTCTAAAAGTAAGCATATTACATATGTTCAACACAACAGGCTTGACAAATTAATTACCAATTAGACATGTGCAATTTGATTTGAATACAAATTCAAACTAATTTTTGGTTATTCAGAGATTCGGACGTATCCAAATCTCTGAATGAAAAAGTAACACATAGTAATGAATTTCATTGAACTCCACTTGCCGACTGCCTAACGCCAATCTACGTCGGCAGTCAGCCCCTCACAGGCAAAGTGACGTAGGGCTACGTCACTAGCTTGTGAGGGTCTAGGGAGCGAGCGCGAGCCCCCGGAGGCGCGCTCCCGCTCCCGCGTGGTCACGGACCCCCCCGCGCGTGTGACCAGCGAAACCGATGTCCGCCGGTCACTCGGCGATCGGCGGGGGAGAGGGAGAAAGTCAGGCGGCTTGTGTAAACAAGCCACCTGTCATTCTCCTCGGTGTATGAAGGCTGATCATACGGTTCTACTATGTAGAACCGTCGATCACTCTTCATACATCTGAAGCCACAGCCAATCACAGTAGAAAGCACGCCCCTAGGGACACAGACAGCCCCTCCCTCTCTAATAAAGTTAACCCCTTCACTACCAGTGTATTTTTACAGTAACAGTGCATATGTATAGCACTGATTACTGTAGAAATGTCACTGGTAACCCCAAAAGTGTCAAAAATGTCAGTCAAGGGTCCGATCTGTCCGCCGCAATGTCGCAGTACCGCAAAAAAAATCGCAGATCGCCGCCATTACGCGTTAAAAAAAAAACAACAAAAATGACAAAAATATTTCCCTTTGTTAGTAAACGCGATAACTTTTGCGCAAACCAATCAAAATACGCTTTTTGCGATTTTTTTTACCAAACATAGGTAGCATAAAACAAATTGGCCGAAAATGTTAAAAAATTTTGATTTTTAAATTTTTTTGGGGGGGATTTTCATATAAAAAAATTTGAAAAATATTGCTATTTTTGCAAAATTGACGCTCTTTTTTTGTTTATAGCGCGTGATCAAAAAAATCGCACAGGTGATCAAATACCACCAAAAGAAAGCTCTGTTTGTGGGAAAAAAAAGGACGCCAAATTTGTTTAGGTACAGCGGCGCACGACCGTGCAATTGTCCGTTAAATTCACGCAGTGCCGAATCGCAAATTACCCCCTGGTCGGAATGGGGGTAAAATCTTCCGGGGCTTAAGTGGTTAAAATTAGTTTTGTTTATTCATTTTCTAATGAATTCCAACTTTTCAGAACAATTAGAATATGGATCGGTTCGAAAAATAATGAACCGATTAAAATTTTGTGTGAAGAAATAGCTGGTTACTAAGCAGCAGGCAAGGAAGCTCCTTTACAACCATGTGTTATCACCTGTCAGCTGGCTTCCCCATTGACAGATGAATGTAAAGAAAAGAATGTCAGCAAATGTTCAGCAATAAAAAAAAGTAGAAAAAAAAAACGGCGTAGGGTTCCCCCCCAGTCCATACCAGACCCTTTGAAAGGTCAGGAAAGGGGAGGGATGAGCGAGCCCCCCTCCCTCCTGAACCATACCAGGCCCCATGCCCATACCAGGCAACATGGGGGTCAGGTGCTTTGGGGCAGGGGGCTTTACCTTGTCCCCATGTTGATGGGGATAAGAGCCTCTTCCCGACAACCCTGGGCTGTGGTTGTCAAGGTCTGCAGGCTTACCGTAATCTGTAAGCCGCCTTTAACAAGGGGGCCCCCTGATCCCCACCATGTAAATGAGTATCGCGTACCCATTCACCAAAAAAGTGTCAAAATGTAAAATACACATGCGACAATTTTTTGACAAATATTTATTAAAAAATAAAAATAGTGTCCCCTGATGTAAATCCATCATTAATCATGCTGCCCGCTGACCTGGAAAAAAATTATAAAAAACCTACCTGCCTCCTGGGAGGCCCCCCGCCATATGCTCGCTCTGCACTTTTACATTTCTTAAACAGGCAGACTAAGAAGGCCCCTCCCCCAGGCACTATATATAAGGTAATTTTCATTTTTATTGTTTCGCTTAAAGTGGGGTTTCCGAAGGACCTGGTATGGACTGGGGGGGGGGGGTGCCATTTTTTTTTTTTTGCATTTTTCTTTCTATTGCCGGGTAATGCTTGCATTCTTTTATTTACATTCTTCTGTCAGTGGGGAAGACCGCTGACAGATGATGAGCCATGGTTGTTAAAGCGGAGTTCCGGGCACAGATGTCATTTTTTAACAAACATACCCCCGGGACAGTCAGGGCTAGCACATTCCACAATGGCTAGCCTCTGATCTGTCCCGGTTCGCACTTACCTTTTAGAAGAAATACTTACTTATAAAATTTCCTCCACAGCGTTTCCATCTCTCTTGTGGGCAGCTGAAGCCGGCGCGGTCCTCTTCTGCGTCTTCTTCCGCGTCTTCTTCTCCCAGAATGCGCCGCACCGGCCCCTCTCGTCACTTCCGGTGCTGCGCCCGGAAGTGACGTGCGGGGCCGGTGCCGTCGCATTGATTCCTGGGAGCGATGACGTTCAGCTCCCAGGAATCATTGCGAGACAGGAAGTGACAGCGGAGCCGCGGCGCTGAGGGAGGAAGTACCCTGAGGTGAGTATTTACGATCTTCAATTACAAGGTGAGTTTAAAAAAAAAAAAACCCTAACTATCCAATTCCTTTTCAGGTTGTGCAGAACTAGCGGACGGGCACAAAAAAAAAAACATTGATTTTGTGCCCGGAACTCCGCTTTAAGGACACAGGCAGCCAGCTTCCTAGCCCCCTGCTTAACAACCAGCTATTTCTTCACACGGAATTCAAATCAGTTGATCATTTTCTGACCGCTCCAAATTCTAATCATTCTGAAAAGTTTGAATTAGTTAGAAAGTTAATAATGGAAACACATTTTAACGAAAACCAAACAAATTTTAATAAAAACTAAACTAAACTAAATTCTGAAACAAAGCGAAAACTAATTCTATAACGAAACAAAATTAGTAACATAATGAATCTATCCAAAACAAAACACATTTTTTTGTTCTGCACATGTCTAGTAACAATTCTCAGCCCTCAAAAACCTTAAAAACAGGTAATGAGACATTGATGCATTTCAAACCGTATAGGGCAAGGGAGATTATATTTCTCTAAAGGAACCCTAGAGTTCTCTCTTAACAATATAATTGTATTCATTTATTAACTTGACCAAACTAATACCCCAATCCAATAATAACTTCTTAAAAACAAAAGAAACACAATCCGAGCCCCAATTTATTATGTTCTCTTCTTGGTGTGTGTGTATACAGACAAAAACATTGTGTTTACATTGTATTTATATTTGCTTACTGTATCTAAATCTGAAAATTTAACTTGAATTTGGAGACAAAAAAGGTAAATTGAATTCTGAATATTGCTGCTCTTTCAGCTCCACTTCCTCCAGCTTCTGAGAATAAATACAGGGTCAAAGAACAAAACCTTCTTATTAAGAAGAATGTATAAAAAACAGGATTTTTTTCTGAAACCTGATTGGACAATTGAAAGCTGACAACTTCACTAAGCTAAGTGAAATGTTGCTCTCATTTTTTTCTGCCTGGAAACTCCATGCTCATTGTCTCCATGCACACTATGGCTTTTTCAGGAGTTTAAAGGCATATGAGCTTACAGGCTAATTTTTTGAGCAGAGAGTACAAAAGAAAAAAATGGAAAAATGAGGGGAGGTTTTGTGGAAAGCAAAAAAAACCACTCACAAATAACGCCCAAAAAAGGTCATAAATGTGCAATAAAAACGAGTGAAAGAGCAGAGAAAAACACAAGCTGCTTCAAGCTTTTAGGCAAATGCCTGTAAAAGCAGCTTTTTCATTTTTTAGCTGCAGTAGCTTTTCATGTGTGGATTGTCGTCAGTGCATGGACCCTTGGTATGGTACAACTTCTTTAATTTACTATAACTTATCCTATTTTCTGAGCTGTGCAGCTATGATTCTGCACTAAATATTTTACACTCTGTGTATGGCAAAGGCACGTTTCAGACGAATAAGCACTCTGATATATATATATTTATGGAAAATAAAAAACAGTTGCCCAATTTATATTCAAAGTCAGCTTTTAGATATACACAATAGGCAACCTGACTTCTTTTTTCAAACATTTTTGTGCTGTTTCTGATAGCTGCTAAAATGGTCAGAAAAGCGAGTAAGATTTTCAAAGCTAAAAAGTACCAGTGAGCTGTGTATTTGCATTACTTAAACTAGATGGTTAGACATTTTCCCTAGAAAGTGGTTAAGAATTTATTTTAGAAGCAATGGAGATTGTAATCTCGTCAGAGATAGGATAGTTGCAGAGATTTTTTCTTTCTTTTTTTTTTCACACATCAAAGCAGAAAGAATATTTCTGTTTTAGTAGACTGAAAAAAAACCTCTTGGGCAGAAATGATAATTATGACTTTTTAATCATAAATGAAAAGACTCAATCATAAAAACTTTGACTATAGGCCGAAATAAAGGAGATTTTTTTTCAAAGTTTTGCAAAGATAGCCTCGACTTTCACTCTTTCAGTCTGTGGAGAAATGGAAATTTCTCAATTAGCCTGGGAAAATTAAGCCAACTCAAGTAGATGTTACTCTTTAAATTTGTATGCAGTCAATTTCAACTAACATAAGAGAGTATGGCCTTAAAGAATTCCATGGCACTGCTCGGGCAAAGGCCAAAATGTATAATAAAAGAAGATCCTGTGCTTTTCATCCAGTATTTTTCATGATCTAGCATTTTAACATGTATAACCTGATAATGTTTTTAGCAGGGGTATGTGTTATTTAAACATATACTATATTGTCAAAAGTATTGGAACGCCTGCCTTTACCACAACATGAACTTTAATGGCATCCCAGTCTTAGTCTGTAGGGTTTAATATTGAGTTGGCCAATCCTTTTGCAGCTATAACAGCTTTAACTCTTCTGGGAAGGCTGTCCACAAGGTTTAGGAGCGTGTCTATAGGAATGTTTGACCATTCTTCTAGAAGTGCATTTGTGAGGTCATGCACTGTTGTTGGAGAGAAGGCCTGGCTCGCATTCTGCACTCAAATTCATCCCAAAGGTGTTCTATCGGGTTGAGGTGCAGGCCAGTTAAGTTCCTCCACCCCAAACTCGCTCATCTATATTATTATTGGAATTTATAATTTGGCATCTGGCTCAAAGATGAACTCTAGCCAAAGTTTAGTTTTTTTCTTTTTGAAAAAGTTTAGAGTTTTTTGTTTTTATTCCCCCATCCACCTTGAATGTGTGGATGAGGAAATTGACAGCATGTTTTAGGGAGATTTCCCTTCACTTGTAATCCTAAGGACATAAAATGATATAAGAGAAATGTCCATCCCCTCTCCCCCCAAAGTGGTGGTAAATCTCACATTATTTAGTTGTCACTGGAAAAGGCTCAGTGATTAGGAGATAATTTTCTGTCTCAGGGACATTCACTGGGACAAAAATGGTGAGAGTAGATGTTCCAAACGATGTAAGAGGCAGCAATGAAATACTTTAACCATCTCCCGCCTGCCGTATATTAAAATGACGGCGGTCAGGATCTCCTCTCCTTATGGGACGACGTCATGTGGCTCATTCCTTCTACCTCAGTCAACGGGTTGCCTTAGTATTAAACTGGCAAGTAGGAATATCATATCCACATAGGATACATGATTGCAGGGGGCAGAGGAACTAAATTATAGTTTGCCAACTTTACCTTACAACACCTAAACCTACTGACAAATAGAAGGGTTGGGCAAACTCTAACCATGTTCTGCCACCAATATGTCTACAGTGTGGATCAATATGTGTGAACCAAGATTATGGAAAATATAAGTACTGTATATAGAATACATGAACACTTACAAAGACCAACAGGCTGTTTAGAAACCACGAGGATCCAACTGCATTGCATTGGAAGGCAGGTCTGCAGTCTGGAACCTATTGTGTGCCATCCTTGGCAGCCAAAGCCAAGTAGGCTATGCAAAAATCTAGCACTGGGAGCATCACAAGACCTCCTGCTGTCAAGCTCTTTTGTCTCCTCCTCCCATGCCAGTCTCCAGGACTTCCTCTCCCATCTTCTGGAACTCTCTACCTCAATCTGTTTGACTATCTCCTACTCTGGCCACCTTTAGGCGAACCCCTAAAAACTCATCTCTTCAGGGAAGCCTATCCCCCAACTAACAGCTGAACTTTTAACTCTTCCATTAGCTCATACCCCACAATTATACTATTTTGTACTACTTGCCCCAGCCTATTAGATTCTAAGCTCTTGTGAGCAGGGGCCTCTTAACCCTCCTGTATTTTATTGTATTGTAACTGTACTGTCTCCCTTTGGATTGTAAAGTGTTGCGCAAACCGTTGACACTATATAAATCCTGTATACTAATAATACCAACAGTCACATGGCAATTTACCAAACTAGATGATCCACAGAAAAAGTACTGTATATAGTGGGTTGTTTAAAAACTACGTGGAAAGGATCCAGGGATATAAAGCAATATAAATTGATTTTGCTAGTATGCAATAGGTGATGATGAACAAATTATTATTGAAATAATAAACAGATGTGCTCATCATTCTGACAAATAGTGCATAGGTACTGTATCTATTACTGGGAAAATGAAGCCCAGTGTCTCGTGATGTTACTTTATAATTTAGCAGTGTATTAATTCCACACTACTAAAATTTATTGGCAGGAAAAATTTATGAAATGTACACATAAATGAATCCTGGGATAAACTAAGTCCCTAAATAACTACTACTGCTTGGGACTTAATCCCCATACATTACTGCATACTGCTTTTAAAAATGAATGCACAGATCAAGAAACCACTTGAGAAAATGCAATGGATTTATTGTGTAATGACCTACTAGTCTTGTATATAGTAAAGCTTAGTGAAATCTATGGAATTTAAGTTTTTATCAATGGGTGTTACTGTATATACATGTTGTATCTATATGTACATGGTGGCAGCTAAAAATACATAGCACATATGCAAGCTATTTTCCTGCTTTGCTTTGCTGCATAGTGATCATTACTGTCACTCTGTCTATGCAAGTCTATCAGTCTGCTCAGAGAGGCTGAAAGGAATAGATCCTCTATGGCTCATCCTGTAATCTCAATACGTGTTGTGCAGGGATGTGAAAGAGGCTGCTTTATAAACAGATATCCCTTAGATGGAGAGTTTGAAAATGTGAATATGACAAACAATCATAAAAATAAGAAATAGAACACATACAGAAATATTACATATATCAGTATCTGCGGTATTGCTGTGGAAGGGTCGACTGACCCCATACCTTTTTTTGCTAAAAACATAATGGTTTCTCATCTGATAAACTTCTTTCCCATATAAAGCTATCTGTACAGATTGACAGGTTATGTAGAAGATGTTGTAGTGTTTTGGGGTAAATCTCTATTGGTATGAATTGGTGGAATGCTACAATATTTAGCTGGATTGGTATAATGTTTTGCCAATAAAGATTGTTTATACAATATACGGTACTTATTTATGCGCAAATAAGATTGTCTGTAACCATTCCTGGTGTGGTTCAGTTTTGAGATATGTGGTTGTGGGGGTATGCAGGCAGGGAGCTTATCGGAATCTGGAAGCCCCCTTTAACAAATGGGCCTTCGGGTCCTGACCCTCCTATGTGAATGAGTATGGAGTATATAGTACCTCTACCCATTCACCCAAAAAATGTCAAAAAGTAAAAAAAAACACAGAGACTTTTTTATTTTTAAAACATTTTTTTTGTGCCCCCCCCCCTTTTCCTGACCTGCCAGGCTGCATGTTCTTATAGGTGTCTATTGTGGTTATTTTGGGGGGACCCCATGCTGCTTTTTTTATTTATTTTGGTGGCACATTGACAGCTGATGACTCATCGGTTGTTAAGGATGCCATGGCCAGCTTCCCGGCCTCATTCCTTAACAACCAGCTTTTACTGCGCCCTAATTGGGCAAAGCTTTGCCCAATCAGGGCGAAGAATGCACTGTGCAGCACACACCCACAGAACAACCTGCAAATTGGGGTGTTCCCCAAACGGGGGCACAGTCAATGTTGGCCACAACTCATGCTCGGACTGAACCATTTGCCCAACTCCAAAAACAAATCCAACTTTTATCCTATGAAGGAAAGCAGGGATAAAATTGACATATTTTAGAGATTAGTGGATCAAGATCTAGTAAACTCTGCTGAAAGTATCAACCTTAGCTCCACACATGATATATTCAGTCTTAGCAAATGAGAAAATCAGATTTTGAAATCCTTGAAGAATAACCCTATAATTACAATTATAAATGCTGGCAAGGGAGGAGCCATAGTGGTCTTGAATGCTGATGATTAATTGAGTGAAACACTGAGACAACCCACAGAAACATAACACAGACACTGAGGTGATCCCACAACCAGCTACAAGAATGAAGTGGAAAAATAATAATAATAATGGGTTCTTTGGCAGCAGGCAGCGGCAAAAGCTTTCTTCATGTTTTTAAAGTGTTGCGGCAAATCAGGACATATGTTTATCCTTACAGGGTTAGTGAATATATGCACAATGTCACCACTCTGTATACAATATAATGTGTAAAAGTTGATTGGTTTCTTTTCAAGTCTATTTTTATTTCTATCAGAGATAAGTTGTTCATTATAGCCACTTTCCTGAAGAAGAGTGCAAACGTCAAATTCTTAAAGTAAGCAGGGGGAGAAAAAAATGGAGGGAGGGGAAAGGCTGCAGTTCTTCTTTAAAGTTCAACTCTGTCTGGAAGTTTTTCATCATCAGTAATATTGTGGTTATATTTTTGTATATACCGACCAAATGATCTGTATACCAAATTAGTATTTTTAAATCTACATTTGATTTATTTTATGATGTACTTATAAAGCATTGTGATTTTTTTTAAATTGAATTTGAAGTCTCTGCCCCTTAAAATCCCATTTGAGGGTTTAATCAATTTTTAGCCAGGACTGTTACAACTATATTTGCCTCTATGATTAAACCCCACATTGGATGAAATGTGTTGGAGGAGGGTTCCCCTATGGGTGGAGACGAAGCTGAAGCCACTTTAACACAGTTGTGCTTGGTAGTGTGCTTGGACAGTGTGCAGGCTGGTGCCATTTTGTGGTAGCACTTTATAGAGATGACACAGTTAGCCTCTACCACCACTACCCTAAGTGACTGCCCTAAAAAACATGTTAACTACAACCAGTGGCAAACATGTTCTAGTCAGAGAGCAAGAATTTTCAAATGAACTAATACATCAACAGATCTAAAATTATAGAAAGACTCTCTGGCACACCCCAATCACAGTTTTGTCTTACATTGCTTGTGCACCAATCCTCCAATGCAGATATACAGTATTTCATCAGTTGCCTAATTAAAGCCAAAAGTAATGCAGTGGTTTGCAGGGTGGGCACAATTGTTAGGCCTTTCTCTGACAATTCAAAATTGCCAGTCAAAAGAAGTTATAAGTCTTGTTTAAAATATCAGAAGAAAAAAAGTCTTACTCCAGATCGGTAAATAATTCAGTGATTCTCAAAGCTAATGGCAAAATATGTATGAGCTCTTTCTGATTAAAAGAATTTTACTTTCCAGCTCCAGTTTCATCCTCCCGCTGCTCTTAATTAAATATTACTCTAATGGCATAATTCTGTTTTAATTTGCGTGGTCATAGGGAAACGTGTGCCCTCCTGAAATGAAAGCTTTGTTTGTAACTGAATTTAGGATAGTTAATGCTAATATTGATGGGGACGTTATTCCTTATATTTATGCCCAGTTACTGTACATTGGTGACAATATTATCAAACATTCTTAATGCAAATAATGAGTTGTACATGTCACAGTAATTGTGTATAAATGTTGATTTTACTAACACTCAAACAAGCTTATTGATTAAATCAGGGTACTAAGCGATGTAGATATTAAAGAGCAGTAAACCTAAAGCTGGCCTTCACCCTCCCGTGGAACATCCCTTCTTTACAGCAGCCCCCCGCACCCCCACCTCCTCAGTGCCGATTTTGAGCCCTTTTTTTTTTTCTTCTTACCACTATTTTCAGAGTTAAAAGGCTCAGCCCACCCCACAATTTCCAGAATTCGCCTAGGCAAATGATGTGATGCCCCTGGTGCATCCTGGGATGCATGATGTGAAGTCTCGGTTAGGAAGAGGGAAGCGCACCTAGCGGCTCCTGCACTCAAAAGAGTCTTCATATGTCACAGGCAACATGGCAGCACTGAACCCGTGCAGCCACTGAAGAGAGGAGGATCCCAGCAGCTCAACACTGGATTTACTGGCTAGGTGAGTATCCTTACTCTGCAGAAAACAGTAGAAGGTAAGCAGGGGGAGAAAAAAATGGAGGGAGGGGAAAGGCTGCAGTTCTTCTTTAAGCAACCAGTAAGATTTCTCTTAACTGTAGGAGGTTTAGTAAAACTTTAACTTTGATTTGTTGTTTTGGACTACACGCCATCAATGTTTCTTATGACACCATATTGTTTACATCTGGAGAGATAATGGACATTTTACCGAAAATAATTTAGAGTTTAACTAGACCTTACCCTACCCCTTTAAAGAGAACAAAGATGTATGAGACTTTTGTAAATAATATACTATAAAGCTTGATATAACACAAACATTCATTGCAAATATAACAAAATGTCAAACAGCTGAATACACTAAACAGTGGAAGGTATATAAAGGCACCTCAAATGCATTACCTCCACACACACACCCAACCACAACATTCTGACTTAAAGTGGAAGTAAACCCATCCATTTAACAGTTTCAAAAAACAGTTACATTTCTGGCACATGCCAGGAATGTAACACTCCCATTGGTTGTGCTCTCAACCAAAGCATTAAACCATCCAATGGCTGGTGTCATAAGTGATCACATGTGCAGCATCATGGCAGTTTTACATTAAACAGAGGCTAAGATGGCAGCTTCCTTGATTGAAAATGATAGGAGGGTATACTTCTACTAAGGGCCCTTTAGTCTCTTTGTTAAGTGGAAGCTCCATGTACCTTTGAGTGATTACTTCAGCTCCAACAATAAGCTGAGTCCCAAAAGTTAGGAACAGAGCTGAGATGTGAGAGGAAAGAAAAGTTGATTTTTAAATTAATATTGGCGTTAATATTGGCGCCCTCATCTTGCGTTCCTCTTCAGCAGAATGTGTGGCAATGGCTTCTTTAGCCTCCTATTGCCATGCCAGACAGGGATGAAAATTTTTGGCCACTGGAATCTTTAACATTAGCTGGTTGATAAAGAGCAGGCCGAGAAGCCGCCAGCTGCATCCCTAATAATGGATGATTCATTAGCTGTCAGCAAGGTTCCCCTCTGACAGATAAATGTAAAAAAAACATTGCTGGCAATAAAAAAATTGTGACCTTTAGGTCTGGTATAAATTTTGAAGGGAAACACCACACCCAAAATCCATACCAGACCTTATCTGAGCATGCAGCCTGGCAGGCCAGGAAAGGGGAGGAATGAGAGAGCGCCCCCCTTCTGAACTATACCAGGCCACATGGGGGGGTGACATCCCCTTGTGATGTCACCAAACCAACCCCCTGCTCCAAAGCACCCTCCCATGTTGGGGGCATGTGGCCTTGTATGGTTCTGGAGGGGGGTGCTTGCTCATTCCCTACCCTTCCTGGTCTGCCAGGCTGCATGCTCTGATAATGGACTGGTATGGATTAAGGGGGGGACCCCACACTGTTTTTTAAAAAAAAATTGGTGTGGAGGATTTCAGGTCTGGTATGGATATTAAGGGGGACCCTTGCACTTTTTTTTTTTTGATCGAATTTGTGTTTAAACCCGATGACATGTGCGATTCAGATGCCCATAGAAGGCAATAGCAGGGAATTCACATCTGACCCACACCACAGTGCTCAGAAAGTGCACAGGACTTTTTTTCAATTCACAGGGACTTTGCACTGCTGCTGTACTGCATATATGTGAGCTGGCTCCATAAAGAAGGCTGCCGATTCACATGTAATGCAAATTGGATGCGGTTCATAATGCATGCATTTTGCATATATGCGAACAGAGCCTAAGCTTCATTGCAGCACACAGACCCCCTGGATAGGCCACCATAAATTTCTGCAATGTCCACTGGCACCAGCTTCTACCTGGCTCTCCAGGACAATGTTCAGATGATGAAGTTTTACCCCTGGTGCCCCAGTTTAGGTTAGCATGTTTTATATGTTCTTGTTGAGGACTGAGAGGTAAAACATACTGGGTTAGACTGTTTAGTGACCTTTCCTGAGGTCTGCAATAATGCCCATAACCCATGGTTTCTAGAGCACTGCCTTACTCCCGGTAATCCTTTAAGAAGTTTCCATATCCCCCTGGTGAATATTGTTTTTGTGCCTATTTTCCTGGCATCCACTGTTTTTTGTGTGTATTTCTAGCAATATCTTCTCCCTTACCCCCAGTTGTAAATAGTTACAATATAGAAGGGGGCATGGCCGGGGCACAGTGAGTATGGCCGCATAGCTGCACAGCTCTGCAAGGGAGACATCTGCCGGGGGGAATTACAAAATGATTGGGCTCTTAGAACGAGCGATTCCGGGTGTAGGAGCTGCGGACATCCATGGGGACCATGTCCAAGAGAAGAAAGGACCTGAGGGAAACCGGGTCAGCCGGCGGATTTATTTTCCCTATTGGCCCCGCGAGGCAGCCAAGATGGCGCCAGCGGAACCTCTGCCTCTCCACACAGCCTCGTGAAAGGAAAGATGGACACAGGCACAGGTAACAAGAGCTCACACCTCAAAAATGCTTATAACTATAGTACCAATTCTGGATCCTCATCCAGCTCCAATAGTCCCGCTAAGACTAAGCTCAAAATGTCACAGTTACATGACTCCCCACCAGAGTTACACGCATCTACCCTGTCCATGGATGACAGTAGAATTGCATGACTCCATAAAGGCCTTCCCAACAACTAATCAGCCAGTTCTAGATTCAACAATAAAAGACATGCTTGTGTCATTGAGAAGCACAATTCATACCAGTATGATGTCCATGATGCAACAATTTAAATCTGAAATTGGTGAAGTCAAGGATAGAGTAATCCACATTGAAAACAAGATGGGTAACTTTGCCCTCAACATTCAATGACCTAGTGGATGCTCATAATGAGAGGGAGGATGATTTTGACTGGATCAAATCTAAACTGGCAGATTTAGAGGACAGGTCATCAAGACGCAATAATGTCAAGATCTGAGGGATCCCATAGTCAGTTAAAAATTATGACCTACATGCCTTTTTTACTAAAATGCTCCAAGAGGTCCTTCCAGACCTCCCCTTGGAGGAGCTAGCCATAGGCAGAATCCTCTGGCTTCCTTAACTGAAGCATCTACCAGAACGTCTACTGAGAAATACAATAGCACAAATACATTTTTATAGATCCAATGAAAAGCTGATGGCCTTCACCAGAAAGTCAGAGAGCTGGCCAGAATGCACGCAGGGCCTCTCCTTCTTTCCTAATTTATTGCAATACACACTTTAACATAGGAGAAACCTGGCTACGGTCACAAAAGCACTGAGAAACCATGACATCTCATATAGGTGGAATTATACAGCAAAGTTACATATCACCAAAGGCAACTATTTCTACATATGTTCCTCCTAGGACAAAGGCCTCCAACTCTTATGAGAATGGGACATTATCACCCATCTGACCTCAGCTCCAGATAACCCTTCACAACATATTGCACACAAGAAAATGTTTCAGGAGCTCAGCTATACACACCTTGCTAATACTTTGCTGTTGCTTAATTGAGCCATTACCAAACTTCAATCACCCCCAAGATCTAGCAGATTATCTCTGCCCAGATTCTGGATGGAATTGTTAATTTATATATCAAGCGCACGAGACACTAATTTTGACTTTGGTGACAACAGCTTGTTAATTTTCTTATCTTTTTTCTTTTCTTATTTTCCTTCTCCCTCACGCGACTCAATTGTGAAATTTCCAGTTTTATATTGACTATTTCTTTTATTTTTCAGAAGTGCTCAGATCCTCTGGTCAATAACCTTCTCAATACAGAAAATCTGCCTCACATCACCACGGAACCTCTTCAGATAAGAACTCAAATTAAAAGACACTCCACTCTCCAGAAACACCTGAAGATATAATACACCCGCAGCTACATATCCTCTTGAAATCAGGTATAGTAATCCTTTACATTCAGAATGCCATTAAAAATAACATCCATGAATATTAAGGGCCTTAACAGCCCAGCAAAATGCAATATGCTATGGAAAGAAGCCAAGTGCCACAAATGTGACATTTTATGCCTACAGGAGACACACTTCAGCTCCAACAAATCTCCTCCATTCTCTAATAAACATTTCCCACATATATTCCAATCCAACAATCACACAAAAAAAAGGAGTACTTATAGCAATTGAGGACACAATTTCATTCAAGCTCATCTCTCAACATCAGGATGAGCAGGGCCGCTACTTAATGCTCGTATGCGGGATAAATAACAGTGTTTATACGTTAACCAACCTGTACCTACCGAATACTCACACATTGGCCTACCTTGATAAGCTCTGGAAAAAACTTTACAAACACAGTCAGGGACGTACTATATTGTGCAGAGACTTTAACATTTTCCAGATAAAGACCTAGATGTGGCATTAGCAAATGGATCTCAATCCTTAAGAGCAACCTTGTCTAACTTAATTTCTTCCTCCCACCTCTTTGACGTTTGGCGATGCCAACACGCCTACAAAAATAATTTTATCTTTTTCTCTCATGTACACTTATCCTACTCTTTTTTGGCCTTCTATTTGAATTTAGTTTCAGACCCATTCACGTTGTGGAATGCCCACAAGGCATATATGAGAGGTATTTTGTTGAAAATGAGTGCTGTGGCTAAAAGGCTGAGAACACGGCTGCTAGATAATCTACTCACTAAAATACAATAGCTTGAACGCAATTACATACAGCAACCTTCAGCTCATGCCCATAAATTATCCCAAGCTAGACATAAAACGGAGGCAGCTATTGCTGTCTCAGTCAGACTGCCATTTGATAATTTTGAAATTCAATAACTAGAAACAGAGCGGGCAAGCTCCTAGCCAACCAAGTTAGAGAAAAAATTGCTAAACAAAAAATCCCCTTCATAAAACACCCAACCACAAATGTAAAACTTCAAAGCCCCTTTAAGATATCGCAGACGCTTTTAACACATACTTTAAAGACCTCTATAATCTCTGCGATGACAATTCCATTCCTCAACCAACTCCAGAGACCATTACCAATTTCCTAGTCTATATCGTTGCCTAATGAGTTACAAAGTCTGAACCAACTATTCACACTACCTGAAATAAACAAAGTGATCAGACAAATGCCCAACAACAAATCTCCTAGCTCAGACAGATTTTCATAGAATATTATCAATTATTTTCTGAGTTTTTGTCTCCCTAATTATTTTATATATACAATTCAGCCGTGTCATCTGCTTTGTTTCCACCCGAAATGCTATCTGCTACTATAATAATGCTCCCCAAACACGGGAAGGATGCAGTGACTCCAAAGAACTTTAAACTGATATTTTTGCTAAACGTGGACTTGAAAATATACACCAAAATGTTAGCCAATAGAATATCATTACTACTCCCTACACTAGTTAAGCAAGATCAAGTGGGCTTTGCGATGGGTTGCCAAGCACCTGATGCGACAAGAAGGATATTAAACCTCATCCACCATGCGAGCCTTCCCGACTCCTTACACGCGGAGAAGGCCTTTGACAGGGTCCATTGGGGTTATCTGTCACAGGTCCTCCAGAAATTTGGCTTCAGGGGAGAGATAGAAAGGGCAATATTGGCATTGTATTCTTCTCCTTCGGCCTATGTATTTGTGGAGGGATTATTCTCCAAAGGGTTTGGTATCACAAATGGAACTAGACAGGGGTGTCCCCTATCCCCATTAATATTTGCGTTGCTAATTGAACCACTGGCAGAGAACATTTGGACTCACCTTCTAATCTCAGGCATCAAAATAGTGAACCAAGAACATACCAAAACTCTTTTTGCAGATGATGTCCTTGTAACATTGTTCAATCCAGCTGAGTCACTACCTAAAGTTTATGAAACATTACAGGAATTTAACAAGATTTCCAACTACAAAATGATTGAAAACAAATCCCACCTGCTAAGGATTCATATTCCACTGAAACGAAAATTATCTCTCAACTGCCCCTTTCCGTGGAATTAAGACGAATTGTTATACCTAGGCATAAATATCACATCCCCCTTCTCCAACCTATACAAGGCAAACTTCATTCCGTTACTTGGCTCAATAAATAGAGAACTAGAGCATTTAAAAAAACACTATTTCTCTTGGTCAGGGTGACTTGCAGCCATTAAAATGCTAATTCTCCCAAAAATATTATTTTATTTTAGAACCATGCCAATCACGATTCCCAAATCTTACTACCAATCCCTTAAAAAATTGCTCTCCAAGTTCTTATAGCAAAAACAACGAGCAAGATGTTCTCTCAGGACATTGGCTAAGCATAGAAGCATGGGAGGCATGGGGGTTCCAATTTTTAAAGACTACCACACGACCACAATTCTAGAACAATTGAAGTCATGGATATCCCCCACAACTTTCTCACTCTGGAGCCAGATAGAACAAACACATACTGCTTCGGGAGACCTCAAATTTCTTCTACTTATCTCCCCAATAGATGGCTTAGACATACCAATCAGCATATAATGCTGCCTCATCAAAGACGTGGTCATATCACCTCCAACAAAGCTGTAAATCCTCTCGCATAGTCACACTTCCCATACCAATTAACGCATTCACTCATATACTAGCAGACAGCTCCTTCAAACAATGAAAGGAAAGGGGGATTAAATCATTGTCGGATCTGATAGAAAATGGAAAACTAATTAAATTTTCCACTTTAACCTCCACCAAAAGTATTTCCCAAACGCTTCCATTTATATGCTAAATTATCCACATATGTGAACAAATATGCTGTCTCCAATAGAACTGTCTCCAAACCCTTATGGGCCTTCTGGACAGCCAACCCACCTAGAAAAAAGGGTATATCTCTTTTTTATAACTCCCGACAATCCAAAATCACCTTTATTAAATCTTCACCCCTACATAAATGGGAAGAAAATCGAAATACTTCAATCTCCGATACACAATGGATTAATGCTATCAAATCCAACTGCTCCTGTATAAAATGCATAAACCATTGGGAAATTGCTCAGAAAATCCACCTAAGATGGTACCTAACCCCCTACAAAATATCCAAATTCTCTAACAAAAACGACAACACATCCTGGAAGGAATGCGTACAGGTAGGAACCTTGAAACATATGCTTTGGTCCTGCCCTAGCTTGAGGATCTTTGGGAAATCCACTTTTAGACCTATTTCTACAATAACGGGTATAGTCTTCAGTGCAAAAGCCGAACAAGCATTGCTAGGCATAGATATGGAAAAAAAATCATCCACATATGAGATACATCTCCATAGCTATCCTATCAGTAGCCCTCAATTTGATTGCAAAAAATGGAAATCTCCCTTTGTTCCAAGCATATCAGAAGTTAAACAGCACGTTGATGTTATACATGGCTTTGAACGAACAATGGTGTATAATAAAGGTATCCAAAACCAATTCTATGATAGATGGCTACCCTGGCAAAAATATAGAGCTAAACCCAAAAGCAGCATTTACTTCTCTACACATTGAACCCTAGAGCTATTCGTGGAATAAACCTGATGTTTCTATCTTTCCCTAGTTAATCTGGTTTGTTATACCATTGGAAACTACCACTTTACTTAATATAATCTCATTTACTCTATATCTGTTCATACTCTATGTATCCGTTTAGTAACTGAAAGATACATATAATTTGATGTAATATAAATGTTTTTTTTTTTTTTATTTAAAATTTTTAAGCATAACAGAGTATAAAACATGTAAATGCAGATACAATAATCCAACATAGATACAAATACAAATTGAGAATTGGGGGTGAAGGGCAAGCCCTGGGGTGGGCGAAGGTAAGAGGGGGGGGGGGGGAGAGGTCAGAACTCGATGACCTAGTTGAAGGTAGGGGTCAAAGAGGTGCCATGGATATGGGGATCTCGGACTCGAAATGTGTATTCGTCCAGGGGTAAGTCCAAGTCCTTTGAGAGGAAGGTCAGAAAAGAGTTCCATTTGCCATAGAAGGACTGGGCTGATGAAGGGGCCGTAAAGTCTGTATTAAGGCGGTCAATGGATAAGAGTGTGGTTAGCTCTGTTTTCACCCTAGAGACAGGAGGTGGTGTCAAAGAGATCCAGTGTTTCAAGATCACTCGTCTGGCTACCAGGAGGCTGGTAAGGATCCATAGACGATGAGAGTCGGCCGGAGTGCTTGACCATTTTTGCAAACGCTTGTCCCAATAGCCGAACAGGAGCAGGAGGGGGTCTTTCAGGAGAGATAGGTTAGTAACATCTTTAATGAAGGCTAGGACCTGGTCCCAGAACAACGAGATAGGCGTACAGTTCCAAAACATGTGGTGAAGGGAGGGCCTCTCGGTAGAGCATAGAGGACATTTGTGGGCATCCGGAATTGATTTGTCTGAGAGGAAAGGGATGTGAGCCCTGTGGAAAATCTTGAGCTGGGTTTCCTTCCAGGTAGAGTTAGGCGTTAGTCCTAGAGTGGCTCGGAGGCCACTAATTATGTTGGGCAAAGTGTCGTCTCCAGGGAAATCCTTTAGCCAGTTTGAGACGGAAGACGTGAAGGAGGCAGGTGGACACAATTGCAGTAGAGGTTTGTATATGTTCGAGATGGTGAATTTGCCAGAATCCAGAAGAGTATCAATAAGAGATGGACGGAATCTATCCACAGATTTGCCTGAGATCGTGGTAATAAAATGGAAACATTGGTGCACGGAAAAGGAGTCCGATACCTGTAGGTTATGTTTTGCCATAATTTCGGAAAAAGGAATCGGTGCCCCACTTTGGAGACCGCACAGGTGTGCGAAGTTTTGCAGTCCTTTCGTGTCCCAAATCTTATACACTGCATGATCCATGCCAGGGGGAAATGCAGGGTTGCCCGGATCGGGAGATATTTAGAGAAATAGAGAGGCAGTTTCAGGAGCTTGCGTACTTCCCTCCATGCAATAACCATGTCCCTAAGGAGCAGGTTATGGCGGAGTGCGGGTTGCAATTGGGCCCACCTGACATGCAGGAGAGCAGGTAGAGAGTAGGGACTGGACATCTGAGACTCCAACTCATGATTAGAATATCGGGATGTCCGGGATATCCAGTCCAAGGCCACCCTCAGGAGACATGACAGGTTATATAACCGCAGGTCAGGGAAATTGATGCCAGCGTCTCGCCTGGGGAGGCTCAGTTTTTTTGAAGAAATGCAAGGTCTCCTACCCCTCCAAAGAAAATGGGAGAAGGCTCGAGACAGCTCCTGAACGTCTTTATGTTTAATTAGTAAGGGTAAAGTCTGGAGAAAGTAGAGAAGACGTGCAAAGCTGACCATTTTAATCAGATGACATCTCCCCAAGAGAGACAGCGGCAGTTCCATCCAATTTTCCAGTTCCCCTCTTATTTTGGAGAACAACGGGGGATAGTTCAGGGAGTAGATAGAGGAAGGGGTCCTCCCTATCTTGATACCGAGGTATGTGATATGTGTGGTCGCAATTTTAAACGGGGAGTTATTTTCCCAGGAGCGGGGCGTAGCTACCCCCAGGGGGAGAATTTCACTTTTGGAGTAATTGATTTTTAGGCCCAAACATTTTCGAAACGCATCAAAAGTAGAGACGATCGTAGGCACGTCGGCGGAGGGGTGAGAGGTAAACAACAAGACATCGTCGGCGAACAAAGAGATTTGTAGGTCTTGGGAGCCCACCTGTATCCCGTGAAGGGGGGCCTTATTGGAGAGATAATGCGAGAGGTTGAACAGGAGTGGGGATAGGGGACAGCCTTGGCGTGTACCCTTGAACAGACGGAAGTCTTCAGTCATTGAACCACCCACGCACAGTCTAGCGGTCGGGGAGGTGTACATTGAGTTTATGAGATTAACAAACGGGCCGTGGAACCCCATAGTCGTCAGTACCTTACGTAACCAGACAAAGTTGATTTTGTCAATCGCCTTTTCGGCATCGAGGGTGACTATGGCTAGGTCGTTTTCAGGGTGTACCCGTACTTGGTCGAGAACCAGCAATACCTTTCTAATGTTGGCAGTGGCTGAACGGCCTTTGGTAAAGCCTGACTGGGCTGGGTGTATCAGGTGAGGCATGGTGAGTGCTAAGCGAGAGGCAATGAGCTTTTATAACATTTTTACGTCTTGGCAAGTAGGGCCTACCCTCCCAAATGTACGAGTAGACTGCGACGAGGGTAGGGACTATACTCGGTGTGATGGATTTGTAAAAGAGAGACTGTCGGGTCCCGGAGATTTGCTAAACGCCAGATGTCTAATTGTTTGCATGACCTCCTCCGCTGAGATTGGAGCATTCAACATAGCCAAGTGCTCATTACTGATGATGGGGATCCCCGTGCCCATCAAAAACAAGTCGTCGACTGAGCTGTACACCTCATCAGGGCCATAAAGGGACAAATAAAAGTTACGCATGATACGCTGAACGCCAAGGGGTGTGGAGTCGACTGAACCCGTGGGGTCTCGCAGAGAGCCAATATGAGTAGGAGACGAGTGACCTTTGCACATTTTCGCCAAGAGCTTGCCAGCTTTATTGCCGGCCCTGTGCAAGGTCGCCGAGAGGTGTGCTTTGTGAATGTGTTCCAACTTGTCCGCCCAATCGTCAAAATTTTTCTTGGCAGCCAGCCAGTTCTCCCGAGTCGCAGGGGAATCGGTTAGTACTACGTTACGTTGGGCCTCGCGTAGACGTTCGCTCGCCGATTTATAACCGCCGTTCACATGTCTTTTAAAAGCCGCCGCATACGATATGACCTCTCAGGAAAGCTTTGCCCGCTTCCCAAAACAGATGGGGGGAAGTGGAGTGCGCCGCATTAGAATTTGAATATTCAGTCCAGCGCGCTCCAGGAAAGCTTTAAAGTCGTCATTATTGTACAAGTAACCGCCAAACAAGGGGGGCAGCCGGAACATCGGCTAAATCTAGGGAAGTGGAGATCGGGGAATGGTCTGATATCGCCATTTCATGGATAGTAGCGTCTTGTATCAGTGGGAGGAGGGAGTCGGACCAAAAAAGTAGTCTATCCTTGTAAAAAGCTTATGGGGATGGGAATAGAAGGAATATTCACGATCCGCCGGATGGAAATGCCGCCATACATCGGACAACGAGAGAGATTCAATTAACGAGGCCAGGGGAGTTAGGTTGCCGACCGCACGAGGGGACGACGACGTGGGAGGGGAAGATTTGTCCAAAACTACGTCCATGTCAGCGTTAAAGTCGCCTCCAACCAGGCGTGGGACATTTGGTAATGTCAGTTTACGAGCAGAGAGCGCGGTATAAAAGGACTGGTCAAACACATTGGTTGCATATACTGTATGTTGGAAATGACAAATTCTTTGCAGTAAAGCCAGACATGTGTCGACCACTAGAATGGATTTCTAGTGGAAGGCGTTTATGAAATAGGATAAGTACCCCAGCTTTACGGCCAGAAGCTGCCGAACCCACTACCTTTCCTACCCAGAGTTTTTCCATCCGTGCCATATCGTCAGCTAGCAGGTGTGATTCCTGGATAAGAGCGATGTCAGCCCAGAGGCATTTAAGATGCCGTAAGAATTTCATCCTCTTAGCCGGGGATCGAAGACCCTTAACGTTCCAGGTCACTATCGTCATTGTATAGGGAGAGAGGGTGTGTGAGTGCAGAAGCATAAATAGAGCTTACCCATACCCAATGGGAGAGCGAGAGATGTAGCGCATGGTCAGACCCGCCGAGTGAGCATACCGAGAGAGAAACGTTGCCGCCTTGCGAATGACCTCTGAGGGGAGCAAACCAGGGAGGGAATACAAAGGAAAACTGGATGGAGAAAAAGCAAACATAGTAAACATAACAGTAAAATCTCTGGAACTTCACTTTTTTCCGCAAGCGTATACCACAGAGCACAGCTCCCCATGCAGGACTTCCGGGGACGAGGGGGGGGGGTCAACATGGCCCACTCGCAGCTTGTCACCGCAGATATCCGAGTCACGGCCTGCGATAGGCCATAAGGCAGCCATAGCATACGCATTGAGCGTGGAAAAAGGAGTGAACATAAAACAGTACATCAACAGGGCAGTACAATAAAATAAACGCATATATTATCTCTATCTCTACATATGGAAAGTGAGCCGAAGAACCGCACCATGCCAGGCGGCAGGGACCTCCTGGGCATTAAACCCGGAGGATTCAACGAGCCGGACCAGGGCGACCAAAGCTAAACACATCAGAGTACCTTTCCCGTTTTGGGGATTCCTTCCTGGGGCTCCGTTGGACTAAAGGCCTGGAAAAAGGAAGGGATTTAGCCGATGCTGGGTGACCATTATCACCGCGTTTAAAGCGGTTGTATCCCGCTTTTTGACACTTTTACCTACAGGTAAGCCTATAATAAGGCTTACCTGTAGGTACAAATAATATCTCCTAAACCGGCACGGTTTAGGAGATATTTACAGTGCATGCAGCCGCTCGCGCGAGCGGCGCATGCGCTCTGAAGGTCCGGGGGGACCTTCAATTAACTTGCCGGGAGCTTGCCAGAAAAATCACTCCCGCGCGCATGCGCGGGAGTGACGTCATCGCGGCTCCGGCCAATCAGCGCGCTGGAGCCGTCTCTTCCGGCCAATTAGCGCGCCGGAGCCGCCGAACCCGGAAGAGACGACGAGGGATCATGGCAGCGCCCGTATCGATGTCCGGGGGTCCGTGTCGGGGCTTCGTTTTAAGGTAAGTTAAACATAATGGGCTAGTATGCGATGCATACTAGCTCATTATGCCTTTGTCTTGCAGGTTTTTTTTTTTTTTTTAATAGGGTTTACAACCGCTTTAAGCGAGCGGACAAAATTCTCTGCCTCTTCCGGATCTTGGAAGGACAATTGGTTGCCGTTCGGGGCACGAAGGCGTAATGTCGCCGGATAGGCCAAGGTGAATTTCAAACGTTCCTGATGAAGTTTAGAGCATACGTTCTGGAAAGCTTTTTTGTGACATCAACAGAGTAGTCAGCAAATATAAGAATTTTCATGCCTTCGATCTGGAAGTTTGGAGTTTGGCGGAACTTTTGTAAGATAGCAGATTTGTCCGCATAATTTAAATACTTGTCGATAATTGGGCGAGGAGTCTTGCGTTCCTCAGAATAGAGACCCATTCTATGAGCCCGTTCCACTATGCAGGTACCCTGCAGGCCCAAGGCGGCAGGAATCTTCCTAGCACATAGTTCAGGGATGGCTGAGGGCGCAATGTTTTCTGGGACCACAATAAATCTAAGGTTGCTCCGGCGCCATCTTTTCTCCAAATCTTCAAATTTGTCCATAATGAGACGGTTTAGCTTGTCTTGAGACTGCTCCGTACCCTGAAATTGGTAGAATTCATCTTCCACATTAGAGAGGAGACTTTCCACCTCTGTTAAGCTGTGTGAATGTGCATCCAGCTCATTTTTGATACTGGCCATGCCAGCAGCAACAGCCCGCTCCACTGAGGCCGCAATGGTGGGTGTAAGCAGGGCTACCACAGCCTGAGCTATTCTATCTGTGGAGGGGTCTTGTGGAGAAGGGGTAGCAAAGTGTGGCTGCTGGGGGTTGTCTGTTGGCAACAAAGATGTGTCCATGGCTGCAGCATCCGGAAGGGTGCCGGTACAGACCGAGACGCGGCCTCGATTTGTGCTGGGCTCGGCGGCAGCGAGAAACGTTCCATCTGAGCAGAAGAGAAGGGTCGTCACCGAGTCCCTGGGGTTCACCAAGCCGGTATAGGTGGATGGAGACAGGCAGGAGGCTTTGGGCAGGATTTAGATGCAGTTTTGTGGAGTCACACCGCAGGAGCTGCTAGAGGCTCACCTACTCCATGCGGCGCCGGAACCGGAAGTGAATATAAATGTTATACACACTTCTGTATCAACATTTTGTTCTTTAACACATGAGGATACAACTCCTCACTGTACTCAAGTGTACACTGTTTCTCTCTTTCTTTTCTGTTAAATGAAAAATTTCAATAAAAACTATTTGGAAAAAAAAATGCAATATAGAAGATAAGATATTGTAGCACTCACAAGTGAAAATGGCTAGCAATCAGAGAACTCATGCTGCATTTGTAGCCTAATAAATCTTCTTAACACTGCCACCAGATAACATCTAGTGAGATCCCGCTAAAAATAAAAATTACCTACATGTATATCTTACTTCCAGTGAATGTCAGTCAAGTTCCCAATTAAATATAAACCATAGTACTAATCAGTCTATAATAACTATGACTTCACCATCTATTTTGAGGTCCAATATTTGTAGATCGACTGACTGAATCTGGCGCCAGTGTTTCAGAAATATGTCTGGCTATAAAGACAGCACAAAGTAATTGATCTGCTGTTACTTATGGGTGTTGAAGTATCTGTCCTCTATTTTGGCACTTATCTGGTGGACTATAAATGCAATTTGTCTTTATAGACTGCAGCATTTATTTAGACTAGTTCTACTACAAAGTCTCTGCATATCCCACCAGTTTCTACTGGATTTGCTTCCGATCCTTCTGGCATTTTCTTCCTGTTGTCCATGGTGTCTACCATTTTGTGTGCCCATGTAGCCCTGCTGTGGGCACTGGCATGTACTGCAGGTAGGGCAGACAGGAAGCTGGAGGGGGGAATATACTGTTTCAAATTTGTACGTTTTGTGTAAAAAAATAAGCAATTCAGTGGTAGAGACTTGCAGAGAAATTTCAGAAGCTTTTGTGGCACAGAAAAAAAATGTTTCCCCTTCTTGTGCCACCATAGTGCATTGCTTTTGAGCTGGTGT
Organism: Pelophylax lessonae; assembly: GCF_965119305.1. Classification (NCBI taxonomy): domain Eukaryota; kingdom Metazoa; phylum Chordata; class Amphibia; order Anura; family Ranidae; genus Pelophylax; species Pelophylax lessonae. Next base: position 239,145,034 of record NC_138770.1, on the reverse strand, counting down.
TACTGGAGCATGAGCATCTGAGCATCTGATTTCTGTAAAGGAATCTTACTAATACATACAGTATACATTAAATTGTTAAAAGTATTGGGATGCCTGCCTTTACACGCAAATTAACTTTAATGACATCCCAGGCTTAGTCCGTAGGGTTCACTATTGAGTTGGCATACCCTTTTCAACTAAAACAGCTTCAACTCTTCTGGGAAGGCTGTCCACAAGGTATAGGAGTCTGTCTATGGGAATGTTTGACCATTCTTCCAGAAGCGCATGTGTGAGGACAGGCACTGATTTTGGACAAGAAGGCCTGGCTCACAGTCTTCGCTCTAATTTACCCCAAAGGTGTTCTATCGGGTTGTTGAGGTCAGGACTCTGTGCAGGCCAGTCAAGTACCTCCACCTCAAACTTGCTCATCCATGTCTTTAAGGACCTTGCTTTGTGCACTGGTCCAAAACATTTGGTGGAGGGGGAATTTTGGTGTGAAGTTGTTTATAAGGGGTTGGGCTTGGCCCCTTAGTTCCAGTGAAGGGAACTCTTAAGGCGTCAGCATACCAAATACATTTTAGACAATTTCATGCTCCCAACTTTGTGGGAACAGTTTAGGGATGCCCTCTTCCTGTTCCAAAATGACTGCACACCAGTGCACAAAGCAAGGTCCATAAAGACATGGAGGAGTAAGTCTGGGGTGGAGGAACTTAAGTAGCCCGCACCTCAACCTGAAAGAACATCTTTGAGATGAATTTGAGTGGAAACTGTGAGCCAGGCTGTCTCGTCCAACATCAGTGCCTGACTCCACAAATACACTTCTGGAAGAATGGTCAAACATTCCCATAGACACACTCCTAAACCTTGTGGACAGCCTTCCCAGAAGAGTTGAAGCTGTTATATCTGCAAAGGGTGGGGCAACTCAATATTGAACCCTACAGACTAAGACTGGGTCATTAAAGTGATATTAAAGTTCATGTGTGTCCCAATACTTTTGAAAATATAGTGTATTTAAAAACACATCAATAAACCACCCAGGTTTTATGTAAAATGTGATACACATTTGTGCCCCTACCTGTAAGCATGGACGCAAGGCAGGACTAATTATTAAAAAAAGAAGACTGTCCTGCAGAAAGAATAACACTTAACAGTGGTTTGCCATATCTTCCATTCTTCTATACCCATGGTAGTTTCACCAGTTTAACAATGTTTACATAAAGCACGCACACTGCCAGATAACTGTGATATGATCCTTAGCATCTAAAGAAACATCCATTCCATTATCCTGAGTAGCATACTTAAATACATGAACATGCTTTCAATAAATTCACCATCCTGCTGCTGATGGCAGTGTAATGAAATGTAATATCTAGTACACTGAGCACTTATGCAGTCACATGCCAACACAGCAGGCATGAAAATGGCATTGCTTCACTATTTTTATTGTTTTTAATGACTCCACTGTGTTCGGCAGTTTGATTGAACTGTTTTTGTAGAGGAAATCTGTCATCAAAACATTTCATTCAGTAAAACTATGAATAAATCTGCATTACAAATTGCAATTTAAATTCCAAAACCAATGTTTGTGGATACAAACATTTTGTTAAACAAGTAAAGTTATATTTCGGACACGCACATTATCACCATCTCTCCAAATAAGTAGTCTACATAAATTTGAAGATTTTTTGCATCTGTCAATAAGGAAAAGACACACATATCTTCAACAATTCATCTATCCACAGATATATTTAGCCTGCAACAAAGAAGATTGCTAAATACTCCCATATGTCCTGTAGGTGAGTTCAGCGAACATTTCTTTCTGTGTGAGCCCAGGGGAAATTGTACAGATTCAGCTTTTCCACTGAGATGAGCATTAACTACAGGCAAAATTTCCTACATGTAGTTCAATATCTTTGTAATATACAGTATCAAGGCCAGAACAGGATTCAGATAAACTGCCATTGAGAATATGCTAAGGACATATTCCACATCAATCCCAACAGAGTTTCAGCAATGGACTTTCTCTTGTTGAGGCTAGTTATTCTAGTCTTCCGTTGGCCTAGTAAATATTTGATTTCATTCTAGTCTACCATTATAATGATAAAGAACAATTTATGGTGTATTATTTATTTAGGTGGTTGTGATACAGCAAAAGTTGTACAGTACCTTGAGGATTTGCTGCTTTAGATATTGTTGACACAATTTTTCCAACCGTGCTAAAAAGTGCCCTCAGATCTATTAATTTGGAAGCGGTTAAATAATGGTACAAATCTGGTAATTAACCTCCCTGGCGGTATGATTTTTCTGATTTTAGGTGCTGAAAGCGGTACCATTATTTTTCTAGTAATTCTTAAGGACAAGCAGCCCAAACCAACTATTTACATATGATTTTTTTTTACTGTGCGTTCTTCTTTATAACATCTCGGATATGATAAAGTTTGAAACACAAAATCATAAATTATAATATAATAAGTAACTATAAATAAGTTAAAGTATATATATATATATATATATATATATATATATACGTATACATATTTTATATATATATATATATATATATGTGTGTATACATATATATATATATATATATATATAGATATATAGATATACATCTATATATAAAAAGAACAGTAAAAGGCAGGAAAGGGCACTGGGGGGCAAAATAATGTCAATTTATTTTATTTTGTAATGTACTCCAATAGGATTACTATATATCAGTGTGTTTGTGTGTTTTACTTTTCAAATTTGCCGCTGGTTCCACCCCCCTGCGAGTGTCACGTCACAGGAGACGGAAGCCGGGGCTCACAGCATCGGGCGGAAGATCCGGCCGCCGTATGCAGCAGGGACACATCGCGGGGACAAGGTAAGTACCCTCTACCAGGATCCAGCGATGCTCCCTGATGGTACCCCGAGTGTGGCTTGGGGTTACCACTAATGGCACTAAAATTCCACCCTGAGCCACGCTCGGGAATACCGCTAAGGAGGTTAAAACATTCATATTTCTTGTTTTGTAAAATACCTGACCAACACCATTAGGCCTGATGCACACTAAACTTTTTTTATGCTGCCCCTAGGGGTGTCTGGCATTTGTTTTTTCTTGCCTCTAAACATCCATGCATGTTGGCTTATGTGTCCATGCATACATAGGCATTTAGAGGAGTTTAGAGGCAGGGGTGATAAAAAAAAACACAGCCAGTGCATCTAGGAGCAGCGGTGTTTTGATATAAAAAAACCTGAAGTGTCTAAACGCGTCTAAACACATATAAGTGTGTGTTAATGCTAGTCAGGCTTAGTGCTTGAGCATTAATTAATTTAAATGGCCAGAACCAATTATTATTCTGGTCATTGAAATGTATTAAGTGAAGTGATTGATGCGCTTAAATACGTCACACATGTTTAAAAGCGTCAAGCATTTTTTCTGTCCAAATGCTGCTGCCAGGAGAAAAGTAGTCTAGGAGAGTTAGCAAAACGTTCAGTGTGCATGAGGCCTTACTGTTGTGTATTAAAGATTCTTGTTTTTTACTAAATGTATTTTCCAGTTCTCCTGAATATAGACGAGGTTTGTATTTAAGGCTACTGTGTATTGTTAATAGATATATAATGTATATATATATATATATATATACATATATATATATATATATATATATATATATATATATGTGATGTAACAATAATAGGAAACACGTTGCTGGTGTAAAACACAACCTCTTTAAGCAAGTTCCAGGCAACCTCAGCTCTTTTTCAGACAGAATAGCATTTATTGGATCCCAGTAACAGATGACACGTCCAACAAGGTATCTACAAAATAATACAATAATAAGAAGCCCTGTGAATCCCCTTCAGAATACTAGATTCTTCCATTTATAAAAAGTTTAGCAAGGATATACACACACACATCATAGGTTGAACTGGATGGACTGATGTCTTTTTTCAACCTCACTAACTATGTAACTATGTAACTATGTAGCTCCCTCCTAGGTAGGTGCTAGAGAGAAAGTACTGCCTAGTTTGGATCTTTTCTGCTTACCAGAAGGATTGCCAGGTAAAGCTATATTGTTCTCTGCCTACCAGAGAGCAGGATCTGCTAGTGAAATCTGCTCATTGTTCTCCAGTGCAGCTCAGTTTTTCTGAAGTTTTTCACACTGGTCCAATAGGCGGGCATATTGGACAGTGGGAGGGAACCTGGCGAATGAGTACACAGGCATTTAGTATAGCCCTGGTGAGTGGCAGAGGAAAGTGCCTCAGTGCATGCTGGAATACTGTATAAATGCCAAGAGCACATGTGGTCTGGGGCCTTTCAGCTGGAGAGTGGAGTCCCAGAGGTAGGGGGCGGCTGCCTCCTCCTCTGTAGAGGTTGCCAGGTGGTCAACCAAAAGAGTAGAGAGGAACTAAACCTGGAGGTTCTGCAGAGCTGATTGGAAGGGAAAAGTGTGCTGTTCTGTAACATATTGTACACATTTACAGTGTCCCTCAAACATGCAGTTTAAGAAATTTGTGTGATTTTCATATCACCCCCAAAGCTGCATGAAAAGGAATATCTCCCTGCTGTATGTTATTTTAAATATTTGTTTTAATTCTGGCAGTAGCAAAGGTCCACTAAGGCATTGCCCAGCTTCCTATGATTTTTTAAACATTATTAGCTCTTCTAATGGCTAGAACTGACTAACAAAATTCAAATTGAAATAATAAAAATATTTCAGATATTAATATTATTATTTTAGAAAAATCCATTAGCCTAACGCTGAAATACCAAGTTATTGCAATATTTATTGTCCAGTAGAGGTTCTGATCCTCAGTTTCTATGTGAAATTTATATTCCCAGTTGTGCAGCTATATTTCCATATACCAATTCCCCTTACCTGCTATGGGTGTTTTCTGAAATTTACCCAAATTACTTCTGTAAATACATTCTATGTTTACTTATCAGCCTTTTTACTTATTGGCAGTTACAACTTCTCAAAGTTGTGAACAGTACATTGAAAAATAATAGACAAAAAACTGTTTAGAGTATAGGGGTTAGTAAAAAAGAGTGTAAACGGTAAACACATTATTTAAGACGATCTGGAAAACACTCATTCTACTGAAAATATTATTAGGGTATATAGGAACTAATCAGTAACAATTACAACATTAGGACTAAATGAAGCATTAATCTTGAACTACTGTTAACATATTCGGTTGCAATATCTCATTGCCATATCAAGGGAAAAGCAATGTTAATTAGTTAGAATAATGAAATTCAAAGACTTTTGCTTCCTCATTAGTCAGTCAGTAGTCAAACTGTCAGTTATCCAGGCTAACAATTTATAAATGTTTTCTCAAGAAACTCAGTTACTGGATTTAATTTTGGTACTGGGAAAAAAAAAAAACGTTTTACTTTGTCTGTAAATATAAGCTGCTGTGCAGTATAGCGTAGAAACCCATGCCGAATATCCTGCACGTAATGTTGTTTCATAGCTGAGCTCTTCAGATATCCTAGAGAAATCCTCTTATTTTACTTTACCAGTGCTCTGTTGATGTCGCGAAGAGATCCTGTTCTGCTTTTGTACCAGTGGCTTGCTAATATCCTAAAGCAGTGTCAGATTAACAAATAGGCAGAGTAGGCACTAGCCTACGGCCTCCCACCATTTAAGGGCCCCTCGACAACAGATCAAAATAATAATTTGACTTACAAAGTTACAATGAAGCTTTCTTAAAAGGCAACTCCACTTTTGAGCGCTAGCTCTTACCCAAAAAAAATAAATACATGTGATATGTAAACACACCAAACAATCACATAAATGCTTATAAATGTTAAATCAAAAACACTATATCAAATGCCACCACTTACGGGCTAGTGCAAGGTATAAAGTATTGGTGCAAAAAAAGAAATAATCCCCATAAACCCTATGTGCTCATAAATTGAAAAAATGTTGAAATATATAATGTCCAGTGAAATCAGTCCAACAAAAAGCAAAAAATAAGAATTAGGTGCCAGAGTCCTTTACTGATTATCACCCAACAAAATTTGGGGTGAAAAATATAAGTCAAAATTACTCCACATATTCCACATATTAACCCCAAGGGGTTTATCCTGGGAGTTGCTTATACAAGCCCTCCCATCAGGCCCTCATTGAGTGGAAAAAATCCTTTAGTATGTGGCTAATAGGCACAAAAAACTGTCCATTACAAAAATTCATACGCATCAATAATTTGATATGAAACAATTAATAACCATATCTAAGTTCATACCCTGGGGGCTAATTATACCTAATTCATAGATCCAGTGCGACCCATTTTGTGATACTGCTTTGTGCACATATTTTCCCCTCCAGTGTTGATCTATTTTATCTATTGCACAAAATGTGAGCAGACTGGGGTCATTATTATGTTTAAGTCTAAAATGATTAGAGACACTATGCTTTTGAATCCTTTTTTGATGTTAATAAGATGTTCACCCACTCTCCAGGGTGAACATCTAGGTCCAATATTTCCACTATAAATGCCTGTTGTTCTGCCTTGAGTTCGGATTTTTCTCTCAGGGACCATTTAACAGCTCGTAGCACATCATCCTGGCCAATGTTTGTGTAAAGAGACTCCACATCCACAGTGACCAGGATTACGTCGCCTTCAAAGCAGGCCTCTTCTAGCATATTGATAAGTTGTTTACTCTCCTAAAAATATGCCAGGTATGACTGGGCCTTGGTTGTAAATAGGTGTCCAGATATTCTCCAATCCTTGAGAAGATGGAGTTTATTGCGCAGATTATGGGCCTTCCAGGTGGTGTGGTCTAATTTTTTAGATCTTAGATCTGATAGATTACCGGTAGCCTAGGTTTTTCTGGTATGAGATATCTATATTCTTTTTTATTTAGAATACCCTTCATGAGGGATTTCTTACATCTATTTCTATATTTAGCTGTGAGATTACGCTTTAATTTCTCATAAATTGTTGTATCATTCATAAGTCTATTTAGTTCCTTCAAATATTACTCTTTTTTTACGATAACGATGCCTCCCCCTTTGTCGGCAGGGCGTATTACTACTTCCTTCCTCTTCTCTAATTCATGTATACCCACCCTTATGTCTCTTTTAATTCTCCCTTGTTGTTGGTTCATACCTTTTATGTCTTGTTCCACCATAGATTTAAATGTTTGGATACCACCTTAGGGTTAAATATAGATTTATTTTTTAATCCACTATGTTGGTACATTAAGCCCTCAGCTTCATTATTAGATGTTTCTTTTACTGCAAAATGTTTCTTAATATTTAGCTTGCGTATAAACTTCTGTATATCCATATAGGATCTGAACTCATTAAAATATCTATCAGGAGCATACTTTAAACCCAGATCCATCAGCTAAAGTTCATGATCAGTGAATTCTACCCCATTTAAGTTAAAAATGCCTTTCCCTAATATTCTCTGTTTTTGTTGCGGCCCACCCTACATCTTCTAAATCACTTGCCTCCTCGCCTCTTCCTTGGGGTGGTGTAGTGGGGGGTAGGGGTGTTGCCAATATCTGCCCCTCCCCCCTCTTCCCCTTCCATAATTGGATTGGTTCCAACCCCAATATACAATATACAAGTCATATTGCATATGAATGGTAATAAAAAAGACCTTTCCTTTTCAATCTGCAGCCGCTGTCATTTTCTGAAAATGCAATGCAATATGGCTACCTGAAGTTGTTCTGTACACATAATGTGTACTAAACTGACCCCAGAAACATAATTTCCCGTTTGTGTGATTGGCTCACTGATTTTCCCAGAAGTCTGCCTAAGATACAAGTCAGATTTCAGGCATCCCCTGCAACAAAAATTTCATTTTTAGTGAGATACTCCCAATAGGAACACGTCTAAAGGGATGCAGGCCCAGCAGCTTTCCTCATTAGTGTTTAGACATTAATGGCTGTGTGTTGAGTTATTTGGAGGGGACAGCAAATTTACACTGTTATACAAGCTGTACACTCACTACTTTACATTGTAGCAAAGTGCAACTTCTTCAGTGTTGTCACATAAAAAGATATAGTAAAATATTTACAAAAATATGAGGGGTGTACTGACTTTTGTGAGCTACTGTATGTATAGGGTACAGTAATGCTTTCAACTGCCTAGGGGCCTCCGCAGATTTTAATCCAGCATTGTCCTGAAAAGATCTACCTTCCTACTGCAACAGCCTCCTGCCAATATTCTGAATAGATCCTGATCTACTGTACCAGTCCCCTGCCAATGCTTAGAAAAATTGCTGCTCTGCCAGTCCAGTATATGTTGTTGTTAACATGTGTAAGATGGCCTCAGCCTACTCCACTCAACAAGCCACGCCCTTTGATATGTTTTGCCCCACCCACCGGGGCATAGTCATAAGAGTAAATGGCAGAAGCAGCACAGAACCTGCCGATACCCTAAATAGATCATGTCCTTCTGCTGCACCAGTATCCTGCTGCTTTTTAGAATAGATACATACATTGGAGAATAGGACGCTTACTAGTGCTTTATTTTTATATTTATTTAAGAAGCTTAAAAGAGAAAAAGAGAGTGTGAAGCATGATAACATTTTGTTCTTTGTTGTTCACAAGCAGAGAAAAGCAAACAAATGGTACATGTATCTGCCTATTTAACCCCTTTCAGACAAGCCGCTGTCTTTCCCGCGAAACGACAAATGTACATCGCTTTCCAGGATCGCTAGTGGGGGCATGTGCGTGCTGCCGGGGGCATGCGCAAGGGCCAATTGGCTACAGGAGGAGCCAAACAGCGGGTCTGGCAGCCGCAATGTCAGCCGGGCACCCGAAATTGCCTTCCGTGGAGACAGAATGGCGGTCTGCCGTTGTAAACACGGCAGACTACTGTTCTGTCAGTTATGAAAACAGGAATCCTGTGTTCCTCCTATTTAGGAACACAGGTCTCTGTGTTCATGCAACAAGCCCACCCCCCCATCGTTAGAAAGCACCCTCTAGGGACACATGTAACCCTTTGATCGCCCCTGGTGTTAACCCCTTCCCTGCCAGTGTCATTAGTACAGTAACAGTGCATATTTTTAGCACTGATTACTGTAGTAATGTCACTGGTCCCCCCAAAATGTCAAAAATGTCAGTTAGGTGTCTGATCTGTTTGTCGCAATCCCGCCAAAAATTGCTGATCACTGCCATTACTAGTAAAAAATAAATAAATAAAAATGACATAAATCTTTCCCCTAGTTTGGAGACGCGATAACTTTTTCACAAACCAATCAATATATACTTAATATACACTTATTGTGATTTTTTTTGTATCAGAATACATATTGGCCTAAAATAATTAAACATGTTTATTTTTAAATTTCTTTTATTGGGAAGGTTATATAGCAGAATGTAAAAAATATTGTTTTGTTTTTTTCAGAATTGTTGCTCTTTTTTTGTTTATAGCGCAAAAAATAAAAATCGCAGAGGTGATTAAATACCACCAAAAGAAAGCTCTATTTGAGGGGAAAAAGGAAATACGTTTTATTTGGGTACAGCATTGCACAACCACTTAATCGTCATTTAAAGTAGTGCAGTGCCGTATCGCAAAAAATGGCCTGGTCATTAAGGGGGTAAAACCTTCCGGTTCAGAAGTGGTTAAAGAGATCAAGGAAAATTGCAGTTATTAGAAGCCACACTGTTTCTCTCTGTATAAACCCTCCACAAGGTATGTTGCATGTGCATTGCTGGCCTCCAAATATACAGTCTACCTTGAACCTAATTTCCCAAGTTGATAACCGATAAGCCTATGTACAGTATCTCACAAAAGTGAGTACACCCCTCACATTTTTGAAAATATTTTATTATATCTTTTCATGTGACAACACTGAAGAAATGAGACTTTTCTACAATGTAAAGTATTGAGTGTACAGCTTGTATAACAGTGTAAATTTGCTGTCCCCTCTAAAGAACTCAACACACAGCCATTAACCTCCCTGGCGGTATGATTCTGTCAGGAATTCTGTACCAAAAGCGGTACAATTTTTTTCATGGAAATTTGGCGTTATGTATTATAGGCCTACAATTCTTAGTAATTACTGACTTAAACCTGACCAAAACAAGACTCTAGTAGACATCCCAGATGTGATAAATTTGAAACACAAACGCATGAATTATAATCGAATCAATAATATAATTTTATTATAGAATATATAATATATATAATAAAATTATATTATTGATTAGATTATAATTCATGCGTTATATATTATATATATATATATATGTGTGTGTGTGTGTGTATATATATATATATATATATATATATATGTGTGTGTGTGTGTGTATATATATATATATATATATATATATATATATATATATATATGTGTGTATATATATATATATATGTGTGTGTGTGTGTGTGTGTGTGTGTGTGTGTATATATATATATATATATATATATATGTATATAACGCATGAATTATAATCGAATCAATAATATAATATATGTGTGTGTATATATATATATATATATATATATATGTGTGTGTATATATATATGTATATATATATACATATATACACATATATAACGCTTGAGGTAATTGTAGCCGTATTAGTGCACTTGCGACAGAGACAATTGAGTACTGTCCGTGATACTTTTTTTATTTGCACTAACATACAATTTTTCATTTCAGGACAAGCTTTCGGGGTATGTCCCCTTCATCAAGATCCAAGCAGTACTCATATATATATATATATATATATATACATATATATATATATATATATATATATATATGCATATATATATATATATATATATATATATATATATATATATATATATATATATATATATGCATATATATATATGAATATATATATATATATATATATATATATGCATATATATAATATAAAATGTGTTTGTGTTTTGTGCAACGTTTTTTTTTTTTTTTTAAATTTCCCTCCCTAGTTCCGCTCCCATGCAGCATTGCTGCTGCAGGGAATGGAACTAGGAAGTCCTCCTACCGACAGACGAGCGGCGGAGATCTCGGCTGGCGGTCACAGCAATGAGAGCTCATCGCTGGATCGCCAGGATAAGGTAAGACACTCCGCTGCGCTGTCTGCACATCCACCCCGAGTGTGACTCGGGGATACCGATAATAGCAGGAAATTCCTACCCCGAGTCACGCTCGGGTTTACCGCTAGCCTCGTTAATGTCTAAACTGCTGGCAACAAAAGTGAATACACCCCTAAGTAAAAAACTCTAAATTGACCCAATGTGTCAATATTATGTGTGGCCACCATTATTTTCCAACACTGCCTTAACCATCTTGGGCATAGAGTTCACCAGGGCTTCATAGGTTGCCACTGGAGTCCTCTTCCACTCCTCCATGATGACATCACAGAGCTGGTGGAGGTTAGAGACCTAGCACTCTCCCACCTTCCGTTTGAGGATGTCCCAAAGATGATCAATAGGGTTTAGGTCTGGAGAAATGCTTGACTAGTCCAACACCTTTACCCTCAGCTTTAGCAAGGCAGTGGTCGTCTTGGAGGTGTGTTTGGGGTCCTTATCATGTTGGAATACTGCCCTGCAGCCCAGTCTCCAAAGGGAGGGGATCATGCTCTGCTTCAGTATGTCACAGTACATGTTGGCATTTATGGTTCCCTCAATGAACTGTAGCACCCCACTGCCAGCAGCACTCATGCAGCCCCAGACCATGACACTCCCACCACCATGCTTGACTGTAGGCAAAACATACTTGTCTTTGTACTCCTCACCTGGTTGCCGACACACACGCTTGACACCATCTGAACCAAATACGTTTATCTTGGACTCATCAGACCACAGGATATGATTACAGTAATTCATGTCCTTAGTCTGCTTGTCTTCAGCAAACTGTTTTCAGGTTTTCTTGTGCATCATCTTTGAAAGAGGCTTCCTTCTGGGATGATAGCCATGCAGACCAATTTGATGCAGTGTGCGGCGTATGGTCTGAGTACAGACAGGCTAATCCCCCACCCCTTCAACCTCTGCAGCAATGCTGGCAGCACTCATACATCTTTTTCCCAAAGACAACCTCTGGATATGACGCTGAGCATGTGCACTCAACATCTTTGGTTGACCATGGTGAGGTCTGTTCTGAGTGGAACCTGTACTATTAAACTGCTGTATGGTCTTGGCCACCGTGCGTCAGCTCAGTTTCAGGGTCTTGACAATCTTCTTATAGCCTAGGCCATCTTTATGTAGAGTGACAATTCTTTTTTTCAGATTCTCAGAGAGTTCTTTGCCATGTGGTGCCATGTTGAACTTTCAGTGACCAGTATGATAGAATGAGAGCAAAAACAACAAATTTAACACACCCGCTCCCCATTCACACCTGAGACCTTGTTACACTAACAAGTCACATGACACCGGGGAGGGAAAATGGCTAATTGGGCCCTATTTGGACATTTTCACTTAGGAGTGTACTCACTTTTGTTGGCAACAGTTTAGACATTAATGGCTGTGTGTTGAGTTTTTTTGAGGGGGCAGCAAATGTACACTGTTATACAAGCTGTACACTTACATTGTAGCAGTGTCATTTCTTCAGTGTTGTCACATGAAAAGTTATAATAAAATATTTACAAAAATGTGAGGGATGTACTAACGTTTGTGATATTCTGTATACACTTGTAAATTAAGGACATTTCACATGGTTTCTTTGGACTACATAGTTTTATGTCATCTGGAAACACAGAAAAAATGGATGGGATTTATAGATAAGGAATTACAACATCAGCTTGCGCCTAATTCAGAAAAGCCTTGCAACAGTTTTATAAAGATTTAGGACACATGTGCCAGACTCAGCTAATTGTAATTACTGACAGTTTTAGAATTTGTCACTAGAGCTGCAACAGATTAAAAAATAATTACTTCTAATTCACAGATAGGCAAACTGGTGGTAATAAAAGTAGAAGTTCAGTCAAAACCTAAGGCTAGGTTCACATATGTCTGTTGCGAATTCTCTGTCTATTTTCACTACACATTTCCAAAGCAGATGCAACATTTCTGAGTCGGCAGCCACTGGTGCCTTTAACAACAGGTGGTTGTTAAGGAGTGGGCCGCCACGTCCTTAACAACCGATGACTCATCAATGGGTGTAAACCAAACATTTGAGAAAAAAACTGTGTGGTGCCTCCCCCCCATCCCTACCAAGCCCTTCAGGTGGCCCCACTCCTTGTAGCATCATCGATCCAGTGTGCATTGGTCAATGACATCACAAGGGGCGAGGCCACCTGATGATGTCGCCAGGTGGCCCCCCTAAACTATTTAGCAATTGTCTGACAGCGGAGTGGTCAGATGGTGGAATGGGTAGACGGCAGGAGCCAGCAACAGGTGCGGACCCCTTGGTTTTTCTCGGTTCGGCGTTGGTGGCTTTCATGGTGATTGATGCTGGATCTACACCAGGGGACATTAATTTTTTTTAATAAAGGAATTGTCTAAAACTGTCTTTGCATTTTTATTTCTTTTTGATGCTTTTTTGGGTGAATGAGTAGGGGTGCAATGTACCCCTACTCATTCACACGGGGGGGGCAAGATCTGGAGGCCCCTTGTTAAAGGGGGCTTTCAGATTCTGATAAGCCCCCTGCCCACAGAACCCCACAACCACCGGCCAGGGTTGTGGTGAAGAGGCATTTGTCCTCATCAACATGGATTATGGTTTCCAGTATGATCACTATGCGATAGCAATGCAATCAAATGATCACAATGTATACACAACTGTTATGAATGAGTTTCATTCATAACAACTGTGCTTTCTGTAATGATGCTCTGATTGGCCCACAGCTGTCACATGGTACCTGAGACAATCACAGCACCATGTACCATATGATTAGCTGTAGGAAATCGCAGAATATCAACAGAAAGCAAGCTGTCATGTATGGTAACCAATTTATGACAGTTCAATGATTGCTGTTACAGAGTTCATCACTATAACTGCAATCACAGTGTAAAAACAAATCCCTGATCAACTCCCTGGAGTAGAACAGTGTCACTTTTTTTTTTCCTACTGTCACCTGTAAGTATCCCTGATCACTGCCACACTATCCATATGATGACACTGTACTGCACTGGTGACAGTATGTTTAAAAAAAAAAGTGAAAATAAAAAAAACCCAAATTAAATTTTTCTTAATTTTCCAAAAAAGTGACAGAAAATTACAACTTCAAAAAACATACAATGCCTCTTACTAAATACTTTAGACTGTCTAATTTGCAAAAAGGGGTAATTTGGGGATATTTGTACTGTCCTGGCATATTAGGGGCCTCACAAATGCTGTTACTACATCAGGATTGATCAATTTTCAAATAAATATACCATAGTTTGTAGACGCTATAACTTTAACGAAAACCAATTAATATACTGTACATTTATTTGTACAGTACATTTTTTCTACCAAAGACATGTGGCAAAATACATTTTGGCCTAAATTTATAAAGAAATTTGATATAAAAATACAATTACTGTGCTGTGTGTTAAGTTAGGCAGCTAACACTAAAATGGTGTACCCAACCAACATAAAATGATAAAAAATAGGAACAGTGTAGCGCATTATATAAGTCCAAAAAGTTAATATAAAACCATTCCAAACAATTGGTTGTCAAAAGTGTAGATCTTGAATGCAATAACTATTACTTGAAGGTGCAGTATTAACCACCTTAGCGGTAATCCCGAGCGTGACTCGGGGTTGATTTTTCATATCAGGAGCGGTAACCCCGAGTCACGCTCGGGGTGGATTGCAGAGAGCGCAGCGGTGTTCTCTTACCTTATCCTGGCGATCCAGCGATGATCTCTCATTGCTGAGATCGCCAGCCGAGAGTCCCGCCGCTCCTCCGTCCCTCCGTCGGTGTGATCACTTCCTAGTTCCGTTCCCTGCAGCAGCAATGCTGCATGGGAGCGGAACTAGGAAGGGAAATTAAAAAAAAAAAAAAAAAAACGTTGCACAAAACACATTTTATATTTATATATATATATATATATATATATATATATATATATATGCATATATATATATATATATATATATATATATATATATATGTGCATATATATATACCGGTATATATGTGTATATATATATATATATATATATATATATATATATATATATATATATATATATATATATATATATATATATATATATATATATATATATGCAAACACACACATATATATATATATATATATATAAAATTATATTATTGATTCAATTATAATTCATGCGTTATATATTATATATATATATATATATATATATATATATATATACACACATATATCTATATATAATATATAATGCATGAATTATAATCTAATCAATAATATAATTTTATTATATATATTATATATTAAATAATAAAATAATATTATTGATTCGATTATAATTCACGTGTTTGTGTTTCAAATTTATCACATCTGGGATGTCTACTAGAGTCTTGTTTTGGTCAGGTTTAAGTCAGTAATTACTAAGAATTGTAGGCCTATAATACATAACGCCAAATTTCCATGAAAACCATTTACCGCTTTTGGTATGTAATTCCTGACATAATCATACCGCCAGGGAGTTTAAACATCATTTGTGATTCAACGCCATCACCAGATAGATTGAACACTTACCAGATAATATGGCTACCATTACAGTAGCTGAAATGCCTTAAACGTACATACTCCAGGATCGATCTGGATATCGAATGGAAGAGAGACCCCTGCTGAATCACCACACGTATATCCAACTAAGAATGAAGCAGCTCAGCCAAAGCCAAAAGATGCAATCATGTTGTAGTATGTTTATTAAAAGTGTAGCACCCTCCTAGACAGATGCTAGGTAAAAGCATTTGTTTTGCTCCATCTGCTTATCAGGGGAGCCTGATATTTAGTTAGGCCTGCTCATTGTTCTCAGTGTGTATTCACCTGGTCTGAGGGAGTGTCCCCACTGCATCCGATAGGGAGGCCTGTTGGACAGTGGAGGAAACCTGGCTAATGATACACGGGCTTTTGTGGCAGTCTCAATGGGAGGGCACCACCACAGTACATCCTGGGATTGACCATAAAAGCCGAGAGCACATGAGGCAGGGTGTCTTTGAGTGGAAAGCCGGGTCCCAAGAGGAGGGTGACGGCTGTCTCTCCTCCTGTCAGAGAGGAAGGTGGTCACAGGCAGTCCGCCTAGTGAGCCAGGTGTGGAGCTGAGCCAGAGAACTCCTGAGGAAACTGAAAGCGGAGCTGAAGGCAGAGCTACCTGGGAAAAACAGTGTCCGTGAGTACCAGGGGGGCTTGCCAGGGGTCTGCCCAGGAAGGGGACCACTCCAGTAAGGTCAGTGGACAGAAGGTCAGCACACACAGTCAGCAAAAAAGGGGGTGCCAAGTTAGACCCTGAAGAGGTCTAACCTCAGTGGCAGGGTGAAGCAGCGGTCCTGCTGCATTCAATACAGATAGAAGTCCTCAAGATTGTGCATAGTTAACAAGTTTGAGTATCCCACTCATCCCTTATTCCATCCAAGTTCAAATAAAATACAAAAAAACAAATCCCCTGGACTATTTACTGACTGAGAAAAGGGCTTAAAGTGCTAAGAATTTACAAGCTGTTGCTAAGGGTAACCCAGGGGAATCCGTTCTCAGCAGCTCCCAAGGGGGCAGTGCTACAAAAGCAACCATAAAAACAGTGTCAAATGAAACAAATCACATATCATTTACATGCACTGCTGCCATCTGGAATCGCACAGTAGTGGGGACATTAGTGCCAAATAGTCACTCGGACGTGTGTTTTGTCCCAATGGACGTGGTTACAGGGGTAATTACCCCTGTGTAATCATGCGGAGGGGTGACTGTTTGGCACTGATGTCCCTGTTGCTGTGCGATTTGGGTCCCCAGCAGCATCACAGAACGACCCTGGAGTATGTACGTTTAAGGCATTTCAGCTACTGGTAGCCATATTATCTGGTGAGTGTCCAATCTATCGGTGATGGCAGTGATTCACAAATAATGTTAATACTGCACCTTCAAGTAATAGTCATCGCATTTAAGATCTACGCTTTGGACAACCAATTGTTTGGAAATTTTTTTATACTGACTTTTTGGACTTATATAGCGTGCTACACTGTTCCTATTTTCATGAAGAAATTTGACTATATACAATATGTTTTGTTACAGAACAAAGTAAAGTAGAAAATATTGGGGGTTTTATCTTCAAATTTTGCAGATTTTTTTTATTTATGCTGTAAAAAAACAAAAAAACAAAAAAACAAAAAACCCAGTGCTGATCAAATACCACCAATAGAAGGCTCTATTTGTGTGAAAAAAAAAATATTTAAATTCCATTTCATACAGTGTGGATGACTGTGCAATTGCCGTTAAATTAGCACAGTGCTGAATAGCAAAAATGCTCTGGTCATGAAGGGGGTAAAACCTTCTGGAGGTCAAGTGGGTAAAGTCTTTTAAAATAGCCATTTATATTCTCCATTGGAAAGCCCATGTGAATTGGTGACAGTGCAGTAGCACAATTATGAGACAGGGACAAAGCATTGTCATTGTATAATGGGAAATACCTGAAAAATGACCCTTATGGCATGATCATCAGGTATTATTTTAATGAAAGCTGCAGATTTAGAAATATTGAAAATTACCTTTGAAATTACTTTAACATGTTGTAATTTTACAGTTAATTTAAGTGATTATATTTCATATAATGTCATCTAACAGAAAACCTCTAGATTGGCAACCACTTTAAAGTGTTGTTTCCTTTTCCCTGAGAAGTGACTAGTCACGTTATAGCTCATGATTAAAAGAAATCACTCCACGATCCTAGTGAAAGTATGTAAAGAAACTCCATTCATTTTTGAAACTGATAAATGATCTAACTGTACATGGCTAACCCTAGGACATAACATGATCTTATCAGTGATCTGACTACTTGAAGTGTATGTAAAGTCAAAACTTTTATTTTTTAGTTTTGGATTGAGTAGGGATGGATGAAAACCCCTATAAAGTTTTTTTTTCATTGCTGTCTGTTCAAGATAGGTAGATTTACCTCTACCCATCTATTTGTCTTGATAACAATTATCACCTAGACAGAGAGTGATGGGTAATATAAAATTTTAGAGTTGTCACCAGAACAAGAGGTGAAGATAAATCTTCCAATGTGGACCCCTGTTTTAGTGACAACTGTTTAAGAGGAGAATTCCTCTAATTTTGTATAGATTTTCTATAACCTTCTGTAGCGTCTCTGGGACTAGAGGTTAAGGGGCACAGATAGAAAAAAAATTAGCTTACAGGGGTGTTAACCCTCCCTACTTTAAAGTATACCTAAAGGCAAAACTTTTTTTTTTCAGTTTTGGATAGAGTGGAGAGGGATTAGAATGCGTGTCAGTTTTTATTGCTGTCTGTTGCCCCTTAGTGAGATTTACCATCTCTATTTGTCCTGTTTACCATTATTATTGAAAGGGAAAGTAAAATAAAATTTCAAATTTTAACGTGTCCCCAAAAAAGTAATAGAGGGAAAATCTTCCAATGAGGACACTAGTTCTAGTGACTTTGGGGTCCCCAAGGATTTCCTCTCACTTCCTGTTTAGCTATGGGACAGGAAGTGAATGGGAAACAGATGTAAAAAAAAAAAAAATCTGACAGGGGTTTTAACCATCCCTTACTCTATCCAAAATAAAAAAAAAAAAAAAGTTTTGCCTATAGTTCGACTTAAACCGCTTGCTTTAGGCCCACAGTAGTTGTACTACGAGTGGGCGGGAGCTGCAGGCCAGGTGTCATACTGGTACATTGCGGCCTTTCTTACAGGTTTGGGTTGGCATGCTATGTTATTAGTACTTTGATAGTGTACAGTATTAGCACTGGTCCATGGACGTCCTCCGGTTTCAGTGGTTATACCAGAATCAAGCCTGCACCTACAGGCATCATTCCGGTATGTATATTTTCAGCCAGCGATTCTCTTTCATGCAGAAGTGATCCAAGTGGCTAATTGGCCACTTGATCACTTCTGCAGGTGGCAGAAGGGGGTGGCCACCCCCCCCTCCCATGGCCACCGCCACCGCCGCCTCTCCCGGGCTCTACCATCCCATCGCAGTACTCGGGAGCGATGTTGCCAGTGGTGATGGCTGCCCTGAACAGAGAGAGAGGAACTGACATTGTTCCTCTTTCTGTAATCCCAAAAACCGGGAGCGACAAGTGTGTTGTCACTTTTTGTTTACCTGGCCCCTAGTAGCCAGGAAAGCAACCAATCAGACAGATCTATGTCTGATCGGATGCATGGGAGGCCAGAGGAGAGATCTGGTGTCTAATAGACCCAGATCTCTCCATAAAGAGGACCTGTCACTGCACATGCTGTCACAAGGGATGTTGTTCATCCCTTATGATAGCAAAATGTTCATCCCAAAAAAAAAGGAAAAAAGTGTAAAAAAAAAAAATATTTGCATAACATTTTTTATTGGATATGATTTATAACACAAATAGAAATTACTGTTTTTTTTTTTTGTTTTTTTCAAAATGTTTAATCTTTTTCCATTTATATTGCAAAACATATTCACGCACGTGCGCATACACACCCCACATATTGGTGCTAAATTGACTATTTAAACTAGGCCAGTACTCAGGATCATTGCTGTCTTGTCTACAGCATTCCCGTGCCAACCTGCAACCTGTTACTCTGCATCTGTCTCCAGTTACTGACCTGACTTGCCTTGACTACTCCTGAACCTGCATCGACCAGGGCTTAACCCTGACCTTGCTTCTGCCTGTGTCCATTACTGCTACTTCTCTGATTTGTTGCTGACCTGGCCTTTACCATGACTTCGCTCCTGCTTAAAGCGGAGTTCCGGCCTCGGGGGTCAATTTAAGCTAAAAATACCCCCCCGGGACAGTCAGGGCTAGTACATTCCATATAACAAGACAAAAAGATTTCCAAGCTCTCCTTACCGACCAATCTGCAACCAACTGAATTGACCTGTCCAACAGTACGTGTTAAAAACAGGGGTTTAGTTGCACACATTCGCAAATACATGCGTAAGCCACAGAGCCCCGTCAAGGCACCCCATTATCTGTGGTCCTAACTCTAAATTCTGTGAGTCTCCAACAATGGAAGCACATGCATTTAATGGCCAGGTGTAGGACAGATATGCCTGAAGGGAGCCCACCCCTTCTTAAAGGCACAGGGGCACACTGAACACCCAGCCTATAGCACAATGGCAGCAAAGATGTCAGTGCGTTGCCTGGTCAATATAATCTATAACAAAAACAACTGGTTACTCTCCACACCTGTAACTGGTCTCTGCAGCAAGGAGCATTGGAAGGGCAATGCATATAACAAGACAAAAAGATTCCCGAACTCTCCTTACCGACCAATCTGCGACCAACCGAATTGACCTGTCCAACAGTACGTGTTAAAAACAGGGGTTTAGTTGCACACATTTGCAAATACATGCGTAAGCCAAATAGCCCAGTCAAGGAACCCCATTATCTGTGGTCCTAACTCTAAATTCTGTGAGTCTCCAACAATGGAAGCACATGCATTTAATGGACAGGTGTAGGACAGATATACCTGAAGGGAGCCCACCCCTTCTTAAAAGCACAGGGGCACACTGAACACCCAGCCTATAGCACAATGGCAGCAAAGATGTCAGTACATTGCCTGGTCAATATAATCTATAACAAAAACAACTGGTTACTGTCCACACCTGTAACTGGTCTCTGCAGCAAGGAGCATTGGAAGGGCAATGCATATAACAAGACAAAAAGATTTCCAAGCTCTCCTTACCGACCAATCTGCGACCAACCAAATTGACCTGTCCAACAGTACATGTTAAAAACAGGGGTTTAGTTGCACACATTTGCAAATACATGCGTAAGCCACAGAGCCCTGTCAAGGCACCCCATTATCTATGGTCCTAACTCTAAATTCTGTCTCCAACAATAGTCTCCAACAATGGAAGCACATGCATTTAATGGACAGGTGTAGGACAGATATACCTGAAGGGAGCCCACCCCTTCTTGTTTTCAATATATTTTATTGTGAATAAAAAGGTCATACAAAATAACAAGAACAGAGAAAAATACAGCAGTAGTGAGACAGCAAGACTATCTCACTGCAGGAGAAGTGACATTTTATCCAAAACAAGAAATGCAAAGCATATGACAGATAATCATAACTAGTGTTGAGCGAACACGGACTGTATTATTCGTGTTAGTACCGAATAATTGGATTTTTGTTACCCGAACATGGACCCGAAAACTTTACTGTATGTTCGGGTTTAAAATCCGTGTTCGGTCATTTATTTCCGGGTTTGTATGTATTGGCGCGCTTTTAATGCGGGCTTTCAACAGCCAATCAACAAGCGTTTAACTGGTGTGCCTTAAGCCATCCCAGCCATGCCTACAAATGTATTAGTAGCTGTTATTGGCCATCTGAAGCATGTGACCAAGTCTTTATAAGTTCGAGACCGAGCGCCGCTGCGTCATTCTGCTGTAGTACAGGGACAGAGCACACATCATACGTGCTGGCTGCTGATTAGGGACAGACAGTCAAAAATCATATTGTGTCCGAAAAGAATTCAGGGACAGGTCGGAGTGCTGCAGGCAGGGCGAGATATTAGGGCATTTTAGGGCGAGGCTGTAGATAGGCAGGGTCAGTGTTCTACAATCGATTTTGCTGTGTGGGGGGGGGGTTTGCAGTGCCGGCAGTGACCGATCTTATCGATCATTTTAGGGCCAGGCTGGAGATAGGCAGGGTCAGTGTTCTACAATCGATTTTGCTGTGTGGGGGGTTTGCAGTGCCGGCAGTGACCGATCTTATCAATCATTTTAGGGCAAGGCTGGAGATAGGCAGGGTCAGTGGTCCACATCGATTTTGCTGTGTGTGGGGTGGTGTGAACACAATCTTTTTGCCCGCTGAGGAGGAGGGAGAAAAAAGTATTTTTTATCAGTCAGTTGTGTGCAGCGTTTTTCCTTCAGTGCTGCTGACTGTGATAATACACTGCTGTGTTCACATGTGCTATTATTGAGTGATTTCAAAAGTTATACACTTTTTTCTATTCCACTATTCAATATACACCCTTTTGGGTTAAAAAAATTATATTGTGGCATAGTCTGTACTAATATATTTAAAAATTACAAACTTAAAAGGGGAATTTTCTTTTTTTTTTTCCCTCCATAGCCTGCAGCAGAGCTGACTGATATAAGACCCTGCTGTTCACATGTGCTATTGACAAATCACCAATTTTATATCATATTTTTTATTCCGCTATTCAATCTACACCCTTGGGGTAAAAACAATTAAATTGCTGGATAGTCTGTATCGGTACGTGTGAGATACACCTTTCCAATTTTTGGGGCGCATCTCATACCGCCGAGGATTGCAGGGTGCTTCAGTCTGCCTCCTGCCTGTTCTGAACTCCTCCTACTCCTCATCCTGCCTTTGGGGGTACAAAAAATAGTAATTTGGGCCTAGTCTGGGTCTGTACGTGTGAGATACATACACCTTTTGATATCATATTTTCTATTCCGCTATTCAATCTACACCTTTGGGGTAAAAACAATTAAATTGCGGGATAGTCTGTATCGGTACGTGTGAGATACACCTTTCCAATTTTTGGGGCGCATCTCATACCGCCGAGGATTGCAGGGTGCTTCAGTGTGCCTCCTGCCTGTTCAGAACTCCTCCTACTCCTCATCCTGCCTTTGGGGGTACAAAAAATAGTAATCGGGGCCTAGTCTGGTTCTGTACGTGTGAGATACATACACCTTTTGATATCATATTTTCTATTCCGCTATTCAATCTACACCTTTGGGGTAAAAACAATTAAATTGCGGGATAGTCTGTATCGGTACGTGTGAGATACACCTTTCCAATTTTTGGGGCGCATCTCATACTGCCAAGGATTGCAGGGTGCTTCAGTGTGCCTCCTGCCTGTTCCCGAACTCCTCCTACTCCTCATCCTGCCTTTGGGGGTACAAAAAATAGTAATTTGGGTCTAGTCTGGGTCTGTACGTGTGAGATACATACACCTTTTGATATCATATTTTCTATTCCGCTATTCAATCTACACCCTTGGGGTAAAAACAATTAAATTGCGGGATAGTCTGTATCGGTACGTGTGAGATACACCTTTCCAATTTTTGGGGCGCATCTCATACCGCCAAGGATTGCAGGGTGCTTCAATGTGCCTCCTGCCTGTTCCGAACTCCTCCTACTCCTCATCCTGCCTTTGGGGGTACAAAAAATAGTAATCGGGGCCTAGTCTGGTTCTGTACGTGTGAGATACATACACCTTTTGATATCATATTTTCTATTCCGCTATTCAATCTACACCCTTGGGGTAAAAACAATTAAATTGCGGGATAGTCTGTATCGGTACGTGTGAGATACACCTTTCCAATTTTTGGGGCGCATCTCATACCGCCGAGGATTGCAGGGTGCTTCATTTTGCCTCCTGTTCGGACCTCCTCCTACTCCTCATCCTCATCCTGCCTTTAGGGTACAAAAAATTGTAATCGGGGCCTATTCTGTGTTTGTATGTGTGAGATACACCACCGTTTTGTAAAATTTTTCCTATTCCACTATTCAATATACACCCTGTTTGAGTGTAAAAAAATTAAATTACGGCATAGTCTGTATCGGTACATGTGAGATACAACTTTTTAAATTTGTTTGGCGCATCTCCTTCCACCGCCGAGGATTGCAGGGCGCTTCAGTTTGCCTCCTGTTCCCAACTCCTCCTACTCCTCTTCCTCATCCTGCCTTTAGGGTACAAAAAATTGTAATCGGGGCCTAGTCTGTGTTTGTACGTGTGAGATGCACCGTTTTATAAAAATTTTCATATTCCGCTATTCAATATACACCCTGTTTGAGTGTAAAAAATTAAATTACGGCATAGTCTGTATCGGTACATGTGAGATACACCTTTTTAACTACTTGCCTTTTGTGCACTTAAACACCCTTCCCATCCAGACCAATCTTTAGCTTTCAGCGCTCTCACACTTTGAATGACAATTGCGCTGCCATGCTACACTGTACCCATATGAAATTTTTATCATTTTTTTTCACACAAATAGAGCTTTCTTTTGGTGGTATGTAATCATCTCTGGGTTTTTTATTTTTTTACAAAAAAAAAGAAAAAAGACAGAAAATTTTGAAAAAAAAAAAGTTTTTCTTATTTTCTGCGAGTAAATTTTGAAAATAAATTTTTCTCCTTCACTGAAGGGCGCTGATGAGGCGGCACTGATGGGCACTGATAGGCTGCACTGATGGGCACTGATGAGGTGGCACTTATGGGCACTGATGAGGAGGTACTAATATGCCGCACTGATGAGCACTGATAGGCGGCACTGATAGGCGGCACTGATGAGCACTGATAGGCGGCACTGATGAGCACTGATAGGCGGCACTGCTGGGCACTGAGAGGTGGCACTGCTGGGCACTGAGAGGTGGCACTGAGGTGGCACTAGGAGGCGGCACTGACGGGCAGCACTGATGGGCACTGATAGGCGGCACTGATGGGCACTGGCGGATGGCACTGATGGGCAGCACCATCAGTGCCCACACTCAGTGCCCATAGTGCTGCCAGTCAGTGCTCATCAGTGCCTAGATGAGCAGGCACTGATGGGCACTGACTGACAGCACTATGGGCACTGATTGTGGGCATTGATGGGGGGCACTGATGGCGGGCACTGTGGGCACTGATGGGGGGCAATTTATGTATGCCTCCTGCCTGTTCCGAACTCCTCCTACCGGCGAGCGCCGGCGATGAGAGATGATCTCATATGTTTACATATGAGATCATCTCTCATTGGACGGCTTGATCACGCTGTGATTGGCCATTCACCACGATCTGTGAGGGACACGGCCGACACAGATTCTCCCTGATGCGCGCTCGCGGGAGCGCACGGGGGGCGTGTCACTGGGAGGCCGTTTAAAAACGGCCTCCCGAAAATTCAAGTCCACGCTGCAGCCGTATATAGGCTGTAGCGCGGATGGGAAAAAGTTAAATTTGTTTGGCGCATCTCCTTCCACCGCCGAGGATTGCAGGGCACTTCAGTTTGCCTCCTGTTCCCAACTCCTCCTACTCCTCTTCCTCATCCTGTCTTTAGGGTACAAAAAATTGTAATCGGGGCCTAGTCTGTGTTTGTACGTGTGAGATACACCGTATTATAAATATTTTCCTATTCCGCTATTCAATATACACCCTTTTGGAGTGTAAAAAAATTAAATTACGGCATAGTCTGTATCGGTACGTGTGAGATACACCTTTTAAATTTGTTTGGCGCATCTCCTTTCACCGCCAAGGATTGCAGGGCGCTTCAGTTTGCCTCCTGTTCCGAACTCCTCCTACTCCTCTTCCTCATCCTGCCTTTAGGGTACAAAAAATTTTAATCTGGGCCTAGTCTGTGTTTGTACGTGTGAGATACACCGTTTTTTATCGTTTTTTTCTATTCCGCTATTCAATATACACCCTTTTGGGGTAAAAAAAATTAAATTGCGGCATAGTTTGCATATTTGACTGTGAGATACACCCATGCGATACTGTTGTTGTTTTGTTCCGCTATTTAATAAACACCTTTCTAGGGCAAGATCATAAATTACAGAAATATGAGGAGACCGTCAAATAGGGGCCGTGGCCTGGGTCGTGGTGCTGCTGGTAGAGCTCCTGTTGCAAGGAGAGGATGTGGTCGATCTGTGCCAGCTACACGCACAAGTGAAACACCTTTCTCAAGTGTGAGTAGGCGACAGAACCTGCAGCAGTATTTGGTAGGGCATAATGCGCCTCTAGAAGTGATGAGGCCAGAAGAAGTACAGGCGATAGTAGATTGGGTTGCTGACAGTGCCTCCAGTTCCTTCACATTGTCTCCCACCCAGTCTACTGCAGAAAGGTCAGAGTTGGCACCTGCAGCCAATGTCCAACCGTCTTTCACCTCAACCCCTTGCAAATAAGGCAAGCAGTCTGAGCCCCAAGTCATACAGCAGTCTCTTCTTCTTTTTGATGACTCTGTCGGCAGGGTTTCCCAGGGCCATCCACCTAGCCCTGCCCCAGAAGTGGAAGAGATTGAGTTGACCTGAGTAGTTTGGAGGAAGAGGCGGTGGTCGCACAGAGCCACCAGCACAGCAGAAGAGGGAGCAGGGTGCAAAAGTGGAGCGGCCGTGCCCTAGACACTACGCCAGCTACTGCCCAACGCAGCAAGGGAACGAGCGCACCAAAGCCAGCTCAAAGGAGTTCTCTAGCGTGGAAGTTCTTCAGAAAATGTGCTGATGACAGGACACGAGTGGTTTGCACCCTGTGCAATCAGAGCCTGAAGCGAGGCATAAACCTTCTCAACCTGAGCACAACCTGCATGATCAGGCATCTAAGTGCAAAGCACGAGCTGCAGTGGAGTAGACACCTTCAAAACCAAGAAAGGTCTCTGGCTCCTCCTGCTTCCTCTTCTGCTGCAGTCTCGGCCTCTCCATCCACATCTGTAGTGATACCGGCACCTGCCACCCCGCAAACAGACGATCTGTCAGCAACACCACCACCTGGGTCACCAACCATCTCCACAATGTCCCGTGGAAGCGTTCAGCTTTCCATCTCCCAAACACTTCAGAGGAAGAGGAAGTACCCCCCTACCCACCCGCGATCCCTGGCCCTGAATGCCAGCATTTCAAAATTCTTGGCCTTTGAAATGCTGTCATTCCGTCTGGTGGAGATGCGCAGTTTTAAAAGCCTTATGTCGGTTGGTGTCTGTCCCACAGTACGTCGTGCCCAGCCACCACTACTTTTCCAGGCAAGCCATCCCTTCCCTGCACAACCAAGTGGGGGAAAAAATCAGGTGTGCACTGCGCAACGCCATCTGTGCCAAGGTCCACCTAACTACCGATACGTGGACCAGTAAGCACGGTCAGGGGCGTTATATCTCCCTAAAAGCACACTGGGTAAATGCAGTGGCGGATGGGCCTGAGGCGGATAGCAATTTGGCGCATGTCCTTCCACCACCGAGGATTGCAGGGCGCTTCAGTTTGCCTCCTGTTCCTAACTCCTCCTACTCCGCTTCCTCATCCTCTACCGCCTCCTCATCCGGTCAGCGTAACACCTTCACCACCAACTTCAGCACGGCCAGGGGTAAACGACAGCAGGCAGTTTTAAAACTTGCCTGTTTGGGGGAAAAAACCACACACCGCGCAGGAGTTGTGGAGGAGCATGGAACAGCAGACAAATGAGTGGTTGCTGCCAGCGAGCCTCAAGCCCGGCCTGGTGGTGTGCGATAACGGGCGAAATCTCATAGCAGCTCTGGGCCTAGCCGGTTTGACGCACATCCCTTGCCTGGCGCATGTGCTGAATTTGGTGGTGCAGAGGTTCCTTAAAAATTACCCCGATATGTCAGAGCTGCTGCAGAAAGTGCAGGCCGTCTGTGCGCACTTTCAGCGTTCTCACCCTGCTGCCTGTCAGCGCTGCAGCGTAACTTCGGCCTTCCCGCTCACTGCCTCATATGTGACGTGCCCACAAGGTGGAACTCCACCTTGCACATGCTGGAAAGACTGTGCGAGCAGCAGCAGGCCATAGTGGAGTTTCAGCTGCAGCACGCACGCGTGAGTCGCTCTGCGGAACAACACCACTTCACCACCAATAACTGGGCCTCCATGAGAGACCTGTGTGCCTTGTTGCGCTGTTTTGACTACTCCACCAACATGGCCAGTGCCGATGACGCCGTTGTCAGCTTAACTATCCCACTTCTATGCCTCCTTCAAAAAACTATTTGGGCGATGATGGAAGAGGATGTGGCACAGGATGAGGAGGAGGAGGATGAAGAGGTAACATTTCCAAGGCTTTCTTGGCAGTCATTCGCAAGGGGCTCCGAGGGTGGGTTCCTGCACACACAAACGCCAGGGACACAATTGTCCAGCAGGGGCACAGTTCTGGAGGATGAGGAGGATGAGGAGATGGAGGAGGAGATGGAACCATGTTCAAAGCAGGGTGGCACCCAGGCCAGTTCATGGCCATCACTGGTGCGTGGCTGGGGGGATACAGAGGACACAGACGATACACCTCCCACAGAGGACAGCCTTTCGTTGCCTCTGGGCAGCCTGGCACACATGAGCGATTACATGCTGCAGTGTCTCCACAACGACCGCCGAGTTGCCCACATTCTAACTTGTGCTGCTTTACTGGGTGGCCACGCTGCTGGATCCCCGTTACAAGGACAATGTACCGTCCTTAATTCACTCACTGGAGCGCGATCGCAAGATGCGCGAGTACAAGCGCACGCTGGTAGACGCGATGCTGCTGGCATTTCCACCTGACAGCGGGGCCACAGTGGAAGCACAAGGCCAAGGCAGAGGAGGAGGAAGAGGTCGCCAACGCAACCAGGGCACCGCCAGCACCTCAGAAGGCAGGGTTAGCATGGCCGAAATGTGGAAAAGCTTTGTCAGCACGCCACAACAAACAGCAGCACCAGCAGCTCATATGGAACGTCTTAGCAGGAGGCAGCATTTCACCAACATGGTGGAGCAGTATGTGTGCACACGCCTACATGTAGTGAATGACGGGTCTGCCCCCTTCAACTTCTGGGTCTCCAAATTGGGCACATGGCCTGAGCTTGCCTTTTACGCCTTGGAGGTGCTGGCGTGCCCTGCAGCCAGTGTATTATGTATTTAGCACGGCTGGGGGCGTTATCACAGACAAGCGCAGCCGCCTGTCCAGAGACAATGTGGACAAGCTCACTTTAATTAAAATGAACCAGGCATGGATCCCACAGGACTTTTCCGTACCTTGTGCAGAATAGAGATGGATACCAACCTTACCCAGCCATTGTTCTATTTTTGATCTTTCTCACTCTTTTGGGGTGTACCCTCATTTAAAATGACTGAAAAAAAGCAGTGTTGGCTACCTCGTCCTCCTCCACCGCTGCTTCCACCTACACCGCCCATAGGTGTGCGCAGCCTATTGCATTAGGGTGTGCACCCCAAAGTTTAAATACACATGCATGTGTTTGCCTACATGTATATGGCCCCGGTACATTACTCTCCCTGCTGGCAAAGTGAAATAGAAGTGTGTGGCACTTCTCTTATGGCAGAGCAGGTCCGAGGGAGATCTTTCCCATCTCCTCACTGGCAAACAGAGCGATAATGCTAATGTGCCCTAGGTGATTAGGGTGTGCCCAGGCACACCTGGCACACCCTGTGTGCATGCCTATGACACCGCCACATCCACCACCACCTCAACCTCCCTCCTACTCCATATGGGCCTCGTCCTTCACAGATGAAGAACATTGTTTTATTTTTCTGGGTTTTTTTTGTTGTTTTAAGTTATTTCCCTATCCACATTTGTTTGAAGAGCACTCGCCATGCTCTTAACTACGTTTTGCTGCCATTTTCAGCACTCTAGCCCTTTCCATTGGTGTTTTAGAGCCATTTTAGTGCCTGAAAGTTCGGGTCCCCATTGACTTCAATGGGGTTCGGTGTCCGGGTAAAGTTCGGAAAAAGTCCGGGACACGGACCCGGACTTTTTTTTCAAGTTCAGCCGAACCCGCCGAACACGGACATCCAGGTGTCCGCTCAACTCTAATCATAACAACAACTGACCAGTTAACGCCTGTAACGGACCATTTCAGCAGACAAGGGGTTAAAATCCGTTTAGGCGATATGCCCCTTTCTGAGAGACAGGCACAGCTACTTGCAGGACATCAAACTCCCGAACTGGATACAAAATAGCACTCCAACCTGGAACCTCACGAATAGCTGCTAGCATACGAACAGGAAAAGCATACATCAGCTTACACTCCTAGCAATCAGTCTCCAACAGCATACATTGAATCCCCCCAAGAACGAGACAAAGCTCCGAGTTGAGGGTAAAACAGGAACAACATTTATTGGAAGAACACAGCACACTTTTATACAGAATTTGGAACATCCTTCCCCCAACAACCGCTTTCCCATTGATCAATTTCACAGTACCTGCAGTCCCCCATAAGGTCCTCTCCAGACATGCAAATGAGGGCTTGAAAATGAGTCAGTAGTGATTGGTCAGATAGCTTGACCAGGAGGGCTGCTATGCAAATTAGGACTTGAAAATGAGTCAACAGGGATTGGTCAGATAGCTCTGACCAATGCAAGGAGACAGAAGCCCCAGGGGGCAATCAATGTAAACTATAGTCAGACACAGAACAATGGTTCCCTAACGAGCCCTCAATACACATTACTCTGAGTGTCAATACCTCCCATAGCAGACAACAGGTGAGGTCATTAGCACACCTGACAAAGGGTGAATGGGGAGCCACCTTAGACAGTCCGTCTCCTCAGAACTTCCTGGAATGACCATATTAGGAGTTGACTTCCTGTTCCTTACAGTTTACAGGAATAAGTTTTAGCTTC
>NC_138770.1:237549752-237767252 GCF_965119305.1 Pelophylax lessonae | reverse complement strand
GACCATAGATACAGGGCTAAGTCAGGTAGTTTAGCACCGCCCAGGGATTTGGGAAGGGACAAGGTGGAGGTAGCCACCCGGGCTCTCGCACTACCCCATATAGAAACGCATGTTCCTAGAAAGAGCATCCAGCTGTTTTTTGGGAAAGGTGAGAGGGAGCGCTCTAAAGAGGTACAAGATTTGAGGCAGTATCGACATTTTGTAGGCGGCCATCCGGCCACCCCAGGAGAGTTCTGCTTTGGACATAGTTATCATTTCTTTAGATGTTTTCCTCAATAAGGCGTCTACATTAACAGGGAGGAGGCGTTTGGTGGTGGGAGTTATAAGTACTCCTAAGTAAGGGATGGAGACCTCGGTCCAGGGGTAAGGATAGTCTCTCTGAAGATGGTCAGCGTCCCGTTTACTAATTTCCATGTTCAATACTAAGGACTTGGATGTGTTCACCTTATGGTAGGAAATCGAGCTGAATCCAGAAAGAATTCTATGGATGGCCGGGAGGGACTGATTTGGGTTGGTGAGGACGATCACGTCATCGTCCGCGAACAGGTTAACCGTATGGGACACGGAACCCACCCGGAATCCCATCACGTCATTGTCCGATCTAATGGCCTCCGCCAGGGGTTTGATCATCAAGTTGAAGATCGTAGGTGAAAGGGGACACCCCTGGCGGGTGCCATTAGTGATTTTAAATGGATTTGAGGTTGTACCAGCAGTGAGGACCTGAGCTGAGGGACATGAGTAAAGGGCAAGAATCGCAGAGAGTATGCCTCCCGAGAAGCCAAATTTTTCCAGCGTTAGTCGCATGAATAACCAATTCACCCTATCAAATGCCTTCTCTGCGTCCAGAGTGAGGAGCAGAGAAGGCGTTTTAGACACCTCCGCCAGGTGGACTAGATTTATGATCCGCCGGGTAGCATCAGACGTTTGCCTGCCCGGCATAAAACCCATCTGGTCATTCCTAACAAGCAGAGGGAGGAGAGGCTGAAGTCTGGACGCCAAGATTTTGGCGTAGATCTTGAGGTCGCTGTTCAATAGGGAAATGGGTCTGTAGTTTGCCGGGAGACTAGCATCCTTGCCGGATTTGGGGATAGTGGTGATGTAGGCGCTCAACATCTCGCTTGGGAATTCAGCTTTGTGGGCGGCTCGATTGAATACCTCAACCAGATGGGGACCCAGGGTGTCACCATGAATCTTGTAATATTCATTACATAGACCATCTGGACCCGGTGATTTCCCAGTGGGAAGCAGTCTAATGGCCTTAGAAACTTCAGTCAGAGTAAATGGGGATGATAGGGATTGTAGCTGATTGTCAGTCAGGGAGGGCAAGTGCAGTTTGTCTAAGAACTGGTGAATGAGAGCTGTAGTCGGTTGGGTAGTGCTAGGGTCTCGGGCCAGGTTGTAAAGGGACCCGTAGAAATCCGCTAATTCATTCGCGATATCCCGGGGATGGGTCAGTCTGGAACCAGTGGAGCGTTGGGAAAGATGGGAGATCCGTGTGGACACTCTGCGTTGCTTAATCCTTGCTGCCAGAAACTTACCCGCCCTATTCGCGTGCGCATAATATTTGAGCTTAAGCACCCTCAGATGGCGGTCGTAGCTTTCCATAAGGTGGGACTTCAGAGAGTCCCTCGCTCGGGAAAGCCGCGAAGCTAGGTCTTGTGTGGGAGAAGATTTGTGTATAGTCTCAAGATCGCGTATATCGGTCAAGAGAGCCGTGAGTTTGCGACTGTAGGCCCTGCGTATTCTCGCAGTCTGTTGAATGCACACTCCGCGAATGACCACCTTGTGCACTCCCCAGAGCACCCAAGGGTCCGACACGGAGGGGGCATTAAGGCTGAAATATTCAGAAAGTTGCTCTCGGATTGCCTTGCCAGCAGTTGGGTCCTGGAGCACCTTAACATCACAACGCCAGACCGACGTCCGTTCCTTGGGCCCAGACTCCTCCAGGACCATCTCAACAGCCGCGTGGTCGGACCATGTGATGTTTCTGATGGCCGAGGAGGAGACTTTGCCCAGTAAAGGGAGGTCAGCCCAGAACATATCAATACGTGAGTACGATTTGTGTCTTGAGGAATAAAACGAATAGTCTCTTTCTGAACCATGTTGGCAGCGCCATACATCGAATAGCTGTTCTGAGGCCAAAAGAGAGCCCGATGAAAGTTGTCGGCCCCGGGCGGGCACTGAGGTGTCGAGCCCTGGGTCGACCACCGAGTTCATGTCGCCAAAAACCACCAGGTTACCGTAAATATCAAAGGAGACCTTTTTCATCAACCTGGAAAGGAAGCGTTTTTGATGGGTATTGGGAGCGTAGACTGCCACCAGGGTTAATGGCATTGCGTTGAAGTCACCCTGAAGGATGAGGTATCGGCCGTCAGGATCCTGGGTCAGCTTGCGCATCGAGAAGGCAATCGAGTCTCTCAGTGCTATCAGCACCCCTCGTTTCTTCTCGGCGGCATTGGCAAAAAATAGACTAGGAAAGTTCCTATGTGAGAATTTAGGCTGATGATGAAGCTTAAAGTGGGTCTCTTGGATGCATACCACATCAGCACCACTGTTGCAGAGCTCAGTCCACAGGGAGAACCGCTTAACTGGATGGTTCAGACCATTCACATTTAAAGATAAGAACTTGATGGTCATGGTATCATCGGAGAGACGAAACGGATCATCTGGACGAGGGCTATGAGTAGTGCATTTGGTTCACTATATGCAAGTCTTTTAGTCCGACTGGAGCAACACAAAGGGAAGGGAAGGCAGGCAGGCTGGGAGTGCCTGACAGAAGATAAAAAAGAGTCTAGGGGCAGGTAAAATCTGCAACAAAAAGAGAGGGGCCAGTAGGTCAACAATACCTAGGCCAGGGACTAACGTTGAGCAGGCATAGGTGGGCGTTCACCTCCGGGTGAGGAGTGTTTGGAACTGGACCTTTTGCGGGACACAATGTGCCAATCATCCGGGAGGGTCTGCGGGGAAGGAGATCTGGAAGACCGCGACTGTGTGGCTGGCGGCTCCGGGATAATTCCCCAGCGATGCAGAAGGGCCATACCTTCCTCTAGAGAAGCGATCGTCACAGTGTTGCCTTGGTGGGTAATGGATAGTTGAGCCGGGTGCTTCCACTTGTGCACAATGTGATGATTTCTCAGGGCTTTGGTTATGGTGGCAAGGTTCCTACGCTTCTGGAGAGTGTGCCTGGAAAGGTCTGGTAGGATCTGAACCTGTGGAAAATCCCCAGGGAGAGCTTGAAGTTGTCTAGAGGCCATAAGAACTCTGTCCTTTGTCTGGAAAAAGTGCACACGGAGAAGAACATCACGAGGCAGGTCCTGTGCAATGAAGTGGGGCTTAGGAATCCTGTGGATTCTGTCTATCTCCAATTCGGCTGCAGTTAGGGAAGGGACCAGTGCAGAAAAAAGATCAGTAGCCATTTTACGCAGATGTTGGGGCTGGACAGTTTCCGGGATTCCCCTTAATTTTAAATTGTTTCTCCGGGACCTGTCCTCCAGGTCCGCAAGCATATCCTTGATCCAATCAATGTCATCCGTGTGGTCGTTATGAGCTGTGATGAGGGTATTGAGAGATAGAGTGCATTTAGACATGGAGGATTCAGCATTATCCGTTCTCTCCTCCAGCTGCTGCACATCTTGTCTTGTCTGGGCAAGGCTCTGCATTACATCCGTGTGCAGTGATGACCAGAGGGAATGGAGCATTCCTTTAAGTAGTGTGGCAGAAATTGGGTGGTCTCCCACCGGGAAAGCGGCAAAAGGGTCCACAGGCAGCGTGCTCAATCCCCTGGGATCCGCAGAAGAGGATGCTGACTGATCCATCCCGCATGGCTGAGCGGGATCGGGGGGGGGGGGGAGAGCCCCAGCGGGGGTGCTGCTTCGCCGGGCTCCTCGATGAGGGAGAAGGGGGAGAGGAGGCACCGGAGGAGTTCCCGCTATCCGGGTTGGCTACTTGCCTGGGCGGCTGTGCTCTGCCATCCTGGTTCCCTCCTTGGATGGGTGCGTGCGGCGGGGGCCTGCCGGCGCCATCTTGCCGGAGTCCAGCCGAGCTGGAGATGAGGAATCCGTCCAGCTTACGCGACTGTGAGGGTCCCTTTTTGTTCCTCATTGTTCACGGAGGCGGTAGGGAGATCGTGAGGGCTTCTGTGCCCGCTGTGGAGGCTGCAGTAGGTCGATGTCCTGGGTGGCCGAGCGGAGCCGAAGAGCTAAGCGGCCATCTTCAGCGCCAGAAGCAACGCCCTCAATTTTAATTATTTCTGTATGCCAAACCATATACAAATGTTTTTAATAAACTACCATTACTTTTTTACGCTATGAGGAGCTTGTTCTCCATTTTCTTTTATCCTGCCTGCTAATAAATCCTACATCTGGAACCACTGACCATCACGAGGAGGAGACGTGGGGAACCTGCCAGGGGATACATCCATTCACTGAGACCTTTTAAGCCTTATCTGACCCTTTTTTGTTATAAGGCAAAGAGGGTCAACAACATCTGGTGAGTGGGGATCTTCACTTCACCTTTGCACATGATGTTTTTGAGAGTACAAAAGCAATTTATCAGTCATCGTGTTCACTACACGGCACAATATTTTTAACAAGTTTGAGAGAACTTTATATACTGGATTTTATATAAGACAATGGGGATTAAGCATTTTATTATCACTGTTTGGACTTCACTAATATTCATTTCTAAATTGTGCATAGTTAATTTGGATTATTTGAGCATATGTCACATTAGTGATACCTATAGAAGCAAGTGCTATTTTCTCACAGAGAACACCACTCTTGTGGATTACATATCACCCCAGTTTCTATGTTTGCATGCATAGGACATAGAAACAAGGCTAAATGACTCAACTGTTGCAGCAAGCCTAAACACAACTTGAGACTCTATCCAAATGTGATGTTCAGCTAGAGACTTCACCAAAATGTGACATTTACATTGAGACTCCACCAAAATGTAATGTGTACATTGAGGCTGCATCAAAATGTGATGTTCGCATTGAGACCTCACCAAAATGTGATGTTCAGGTTGAGATACGCACTCCACAGGTGACATCAGCAACCTCTGCCGAAGAACCTCCAGTCATCCCTGGCAAAAGAACCAAAGCAAAAGACAACTTGAGACACTCGGAAAATGTGACATTCACATTGAGACTCCAGCAAAATGTGATGTTCACACTGAGCCACCACCAACATGTGTGATGCACCTGAAAAGGCTGAGCTCAAAGTGGATCTTAGGCTGAGGATAAGGCAGAGATATGGTCGAGCAGAGATCTAGTCACGAGGTACTAAGTCGGGATCCAGGAGAGTAGTTGGGAGGCAGGCAGAGGTTAAGATACAAATGGAAAGCAAGGTACAAAATCAGCAGGTAGAAGAATGGTGAGGAAAACAGGCAAGAGTCACGGTGCAAATTCAGCATACAACACAGAGGCAGCTCACACAGGAACTAGAGTCCCTAAAAAATTTAGCCAGGTCATTGCCAGACAGTTATTCCTAATCTTTAGGGAAAGCTTACTGACAAGAATGATATCAGATGATTGGCATAAAGCTAATGTGGTACCAATGTTCGCTAAATGGGCCAAGATACAGGCCTGGAAACTACAGGCCAATAAGCGTAACATCAGTAGTTTGTAAATTATTGGAGAGGATAATAAGGGACCATATTGAATAATGTTTACCCAAGATATCCGCGCACTAGAGTTAAAAAAAATCCCCTAAAGCAGTAAAAAAACTAACCCCAGCTGCTGGATTAACTCTGCTCCCTAGCAGGAAGATATATTCATTCACCAACCAGCGGTTAAAAAATATCAATTGTCCTTAAAAGTTTATCAAGGTATAATCACAATAGTCTTCACCAAATATAAATGAAGTCTTTTCATTCATAAATCAGAATGCAGTGCATGCATGAAAAATAAGAGGCACCCTGTCTCTATATCTCCCTTCTTCCACAGGTGCAATTCAATTCTGCAGATTAATCTATATCTGCTGGTGAAATTAACAAAATATTGAAAAAACAATATATAGTGTAGTATGTCCAAACAAAACACACTATAAAGCTAGTGTGCTCAGTGCTCACATTTCAGTTGTATGATCGAGTGTCATGCATTACCAAAATATGCATTCTCCTGTGACATCTCTTAGTCCTTAAATATCTACCCTTACCCTCTGGATCATTAATCATAAATCCACTACCAATAATTCTCTTCCCTTTGCATTCACTATTAAAAGCTCAGAAAACAAAATAACAAAATGTAGTATAATACATTTTAAAATATATTGCCTTTAGAGTGCAAAAATATGGTCACATTTCCATTCTGTGCTTAATGCCTTACTAAACCAGTGACATGCATTCCCAAAATGTGCATCCTCATGCAACTGTTGAATTTCTTTGATATCTACCCTTACCCTTAAAATTAGTAATCATGCATTGTATATCGCTTTCTCTACTCCTTCTTGCAGGCAACTCCAATTTAGGCGTCCAATAGTACCAAAAAATAAATAAAATAATAATAATGCCAAAATAGTGTAATACCACTTTAAGAAAATAGTTATCATAAAGTGATAAACCCTTCACATTTTTACATGCAATTAAAGTGGGAGTAAACTTCCTTGTATTATTTTATAATAAGGCTTACCTATAGGTACAGTTAATTTCTCCTAAACATGCACCGTTTAGGAGATATTTACTTTAGATGCAGCCTGTGATGTCACAGGCGCAATTGCTCTGAAGGAACGGCATAACCTGTGTGCATGTGCAGGAGTGATGTCATCGCCGGCTCAGCCATTCATATCATTGAAGTGACCGGGTGAAGATGGAAGCGCCGTCTGCGGTGACAGCGTACCGCTGGAGGGCTTTGCTTTCAGATAAGTCTAACATAATGTACTAGTATGTGATGCGTACTTGCATAATATGTCCTAAACTGCATGTAGGGATTGACCAAACGACCCCCTGTTCGGTTCGCTCCAGAACTTTCGAACAACGCAAAAGTTTGGAACCGAATAATAAACTTCATTGAAGTCTATAAGACTCGAACTGTAAAAATCAAAAGTGCATATATATATATATATATATATATATATATATATATATATATATATATATATAGTGCCTGGGGGGGTTCCCTTGGTCTACCTGTAAACTGACACATTTGTACTGTGTATAGAAGCTGCTGCAGAAATAATTACATTATAAAAGCTCAAATAAAAATGACATTTTCCCTGCAAGCTTTCTTTATTATTAAAAAAGCTTGAGGAATAATTCTGTATGATGAGGCCACAATGTAGTCCACTAGAAACAAGATTAGAGATTTTTTGGATACATTTTGGTGTCTCTTCCGCAGACTTTGGATAGAAGTAACAGGTGCGGAAAAATTGACCTTTGGGTGTCAAAGGTGCCTTCACACCATAACTCTATAGAGGTACTCTTGATGAAAGCAAGAATTGCCTTGCTGTCAAAAATTGAAATGATATGCACCTGTCAAACAGGTGTGGAAAAATTGGTCTTTGGGTGTTTATTGTGCCTACGAAACCTACACCAAAAAAATCTTCTAGATGAAATCAACACCCACAACACTAGGCAGCCTAGAAGTCTTGCAGAGATTCCACATCCCAAATACACCTAATCAATGACATCAGCATCAGGGGTTTCATAACTGCTGGTAATCCAGGATTGATTCATTTTGATAAATGTCAGACGGTCCACGGAATCTATGGACAGACACATTCTATTTTCAGTAACAAAACCTCCAGCAGCACTGAATGCCCATTTGGAAAGCACGCTGGATGCAGTGCAGCCCAGCAGCTCAATTGCATACTTGGCAAGTTCTGGCCAGTGGTCTATTCTCATGACCCAGTGGATCGTCAACTGTAAAGCTCTCCATCTCTGTTTTCACCCCTAGATAAACATCCACAATGTGCTGCAGACGCTGCCAATGGGATGTGGAAGCTGAGAGCCCTGGGCAGTGAGGACTAAAAAAATAGTGAAATGCATCACTTAGGCAGCACCCTTCTCCACCGCTCCTCTCTTGACCAACAGAAAAAAATTTGTTTATTTGTTTTCTACGATATTTAGCCACTCTGGCAGCTGCAGTGGACTGTGCACTAATCTTGGTGACGGAGGATGAGGAGGATGAGGATGGTTTAGTAAGCCAGTCCACCACCTCCTCTGCATGCTGTGGCTGGATAGCATGGGCTACATCACTAAACAGAGGAAATTATGCCCTGCCTGAGATCAGACCATGTCCACATTTGCCTGTGGACACATAAACTGCTGGCCCCCTCACAGTGCCATGGAAACGTCTGCTTCTCCTTG
Source organism: Pelophylax lessonae (assembly GCF_965119305.1). Classification (NCBI taxonomy): domain Eukaryota; kingdom Metazoa; phylum Chordata; class Amphibia; order Anura; family Ranidae; genus Pelophylax; species Pelophylax lessonae. The sequence goes on along the minus strand of NC_138770.1, from coordinate 237,758,945 downwards.
GTGGCCCCCTAGACATGATGGGGGGTGCTAATTAACAAAATCTAAGAAAGATGTGGAATTGTGTACGTGGATGCACTTTAATCAATGGAAAGTGGAGTACTCACTATGCAGACACACTCCACTGACACACTGTAATATACTGCAGTAAAACTGCACTAACACACAGAAATATACTGCACTAAACGTGTACTAATGCTCAGCTAACGTACTGAAATATACTACATTAAATAGCATGTAGCGCACTAAAATATACTGCGTTAAACATGGAGTAACGCACTGAAAAATACTGCGTTAAACATGCACTAACAAACAGAAATATACTGCATTAAACATGCACTAACACACAGAAATAAATTGCCTTAAACTTGCACTAAAGTACAGAAATATACTGCGTTAAATGTGCACAAACGCACTGAAATATACTGCATTAAATGTGCAGTAATGCACTGAAAGAGTCCGGTGAAACGCGAACTAACGCACTGAAATATACTGAGGTAAATGGCACGAAATGCACCGAAATATATTGCGTTAAAAGTGCAGTAACGCACAGAAATATACTTCGTTAAACATGCAATGATGTACAGAAATATACTGTGTTAAACAGCATTTAATGCACAGAAATATACTGCATTAAACGCGCACTAACACACAGAAATATACTGCATTAATTGCGCAGTAACACACAGAAATATACTGTGATAAACAGCACATAATGCACTGAAACATATGGTGTTAAACGCGCACTAATGCACAGAAATATATTGCATTAATTGCACACTAACGCACAGAAATATACTGTGGTAAACAGCATGTAACGCACTGAATTATACTGTGGTAAACGGTATGTAACGTACTGAAATATACTGCGTTAAATGTGCACCAATGCACAGAAATATATTGCAGTAAAACAGCATTTAACGCACTAAAATATACTGCGTTAAACACGCACTAACGCACTGTAATATACTGCAGTAAACATGCACTAACGCACTGAAATATGCTGCGGTAAACCGCACGTAATGTACTGATATATACTGCGTTAAATGTGCGTTAAACGTGCACTAGCACACAGATATATACTGCGGTAAACAGCACATATTGCACTGAAATATACTGTTTTAAACGGCACTTAACGCACTGAAATATACTTTGTTAAATGTGCACTAACGCATTGAAATATACTGCGGTAAACGGCGAGTAACACACTGAAATATACTGTGTTAAACGCGCATGTAACTCACTGAAATATACTGCATTAAATGGCATGTAACGTACTGAAATATACTGTGCTAAACGTGCACTAACACACATGATTATACTCCGTTAAACATGCACTAATGCACAGAAATATACTGCGTTAAACGCGCAGTAACGCACTGAAATATACTGCGTTAAACGTGCAGTAACGCACAGAAAAATATTGCGTTGAACGCGCAGTAACGCACAGAAATATACGTAGTTAAATGTGCACTAACACACTGAACTATAATGCAGTTAATCTTCCCTTACAAAATAACCTGGCACTAAAGTAAAAATGAATGGTCACTACACTCACAGTGACTGAACTATTACTAGATTGACACTAAACTGATATTCTACACTGACAATAGAATCAGAATAGCACACTAACTCTAGTAGCACTGAACAGAGCCCTGTTCTATCTCTCTTCATGCTGATATTGCACTACAAACGGCCGCTATTGAAAGAATATTTTTATAGTGTTGGGTGGGACTAAGAGCAATGAGGCATGATTGGATAGAGTCATCATTACTTTCTCCAGTCATGGCTCTGACAGTCCTCTGTGCTCTAATTGGGCAAAACTTTCATTGCTTCAGCCAATCAGGGCTTCCAATGCACTGTGCGGCTGGGCGGATGCATTGTGGGCATTCTGGGGGCTGAACAGACGGTCGAACGCCCTGATAATTTGGGTGTTCCTCAAATGGGCAAGTAGCTAATGTTCGGCCCAAACTCATGCTCGGGCTGAACCGTTCGTCCATCCCTACTGCCCAATGCTAGGGTTGAGCGGACACCTAGATGTCCGTGTTCGACGGGTTCGGCCGAACTTTAAAAAAAAGTCCGGGTCCGTGTCCCGGACTTTTACCGAACTTTTCCCGGACACCGAACCCCATTGAAGTCAATGGGGACCCGAACTTTAAGGCACTAAAATGGCTCTAAAACACCAAAGGAAAGGGCTAGAGTGCTGCAAATGGCAGCAAAACGTAATTAAGAGCATGGCAAGTGCTCTGCAAACAAATGTGGATAGGGAAATAACTTAAAACAACAAAAAAAAACAGAAAAATAAAACAATGTTCTTCTTCATCTCTGAAGGACGAGGCCCATATGGAGTAGGAGGGAGGTTGAGGTGGTGGTGGATGTGGCGGTGACATAGGCGTGCGCACAGGGTGTGCTGGGTGTGCCTGGGCACACCCTAATCACCTAGGGCACATAGCATTGCCAGTGAGGAGATGGGAAAGATCTCCCTGGGACCTGCTCTGCTCTATTTCTCCTTGCCTACAGGTACATGGCCCCGATACATTACTCTCCCTGCTGGCAAACACATGCATGTGTATTTCAACTTTGGGGTGCACACCTTAATGCAATAGGCTGCGCACACCTATGGGCGGTGTAGGTGGAAGCGGCGGTGGAGGAGGACCAGGGCCGGATTAACAGCATCATGGGCTTGGTGCTGAGGATTTTGAAGGGCCTTAAGGGCCGTGCCTTGCCATGCACCCAGAGGAGGAAGGGTGCAGCCATGCATGCCTAATTCAACATGGGATGCTGTCTCTGAAGCCCATAAACACATCCATGCATCGCCAACTGTCCCTCCTTGTCCGGCCTTCACGCTGTGTGGGGAGGTTCTGAGGGTGCTGCCTGGGGAAGCGAGCATAGAAGCCAGACTTCTGTGTTTACAAGTGACAGAAGAGCGGTAACAGTGAATATGGCCAACCCGGGGCCTATATAAAAGGTAGGGGCCTGGAGCTGCAGCTCCAATAGCCCCTACATTAATCTGGCCCTGAGGAGGAGGACGAGGTAGCCAACACTGCTTCTTTTCAAAAATTTTAAATGAGGGTACACCCCAAAAGAGTGAGAAAGAGCAAAAATGGAACAATGGGTGGGTAAGGTCGGTATCCATTGCTATTCTGCATAAGGTACGGAAAAGTCCCGTGGGATCCATGCCTGGTTCATTTTAATGAACGTGAGCTTGTCCACATTGTCTCTGGACAGGCGGCTGCGCTTGTCTGTTATAACGCCCCCAGCCGTGCTAAATACCCGTTCAGATAATACACTGGCTGCAGGGCACGCCAGCACCTCCAAGGCGTAAAGGGCAAGCTCAGGCCATGTGCCCAATTTGGAGACCCAGAAGTTGAAGGGGGCAGAACCGTCATTCACTACATGTAGGCGTGTGCACACATACTGCTCCACCATGTTGGTAAAATGCTGCCTCCTGCTAAGACGTTCCATCTGAGCTGCTGGTGCTGCTGTTTGTTGTGGCGTGCTGACAAAGCTTTTCCACATTTCGGCCATGCTAACCCTGCCTTCTGAGGTGCTGGCGGTGCCCTGGTTGCGTTGGCGACCTCCTCCTCCTCCTCCTCTGCCTTGTGCTTCCACTGTGGCCCCGCTGTCAGATGGGAATGCCAGCAGCATGGCGTCTACCAGCGTGCGCTTGTACTCGCGCATCTTGCGATCGCGCTCCAGTGAGTGAATTAAGGACGGTACGTTGTCCTTGTAACGGGGATCCAGCAGCGTGGCCACCCAGTAATCAGCACAAGTTAGAATGTGGGCAACTCGGCGGTCGTTGTGGAGACACTGCAGCATGTAATCGCTCATGTGTGCCAGGCTGCCCAGAGGCGACGAAAGGCTGTCCTCTGTGGGAGGTGTATCGTCCGTGTCCTCTGTATCCCCCCAGCCACGCACCAGTGATGGCCATGAGCTGGCCTGGGTGCCACCCTGCTGTGAACATGGTTCCATCTCCTCCTCCAGCTCCTCCTCCTCCTCATCCTCCTCATCCTCCAGAACTGTGCCCCTGCTGGACAATTGTGTCCCTGGCGTTTGTGTGTGCAGGAACCCACCCTCGGAGCCCCTTGCGAATGACTGCCCTGAAAGCCTTTGAAATGTTACCTCTTCATCCTCCTCCTCCTCCTCCTCCTCATCCTGTGCCACATCCTCTTCCATCATCGCCCAAATTGTTTTTTCAAGGAGGCATAGAAGTGGGATAGTTAAGCTGAGAATGGCGTCATTGCCACTGGCCATGTTGGTGGAGTACCCAAAACAGCGCAACAAGGCACAATATATGCAAATGTCAAATATGCAAACTATGCCGCAATTTAATGTTTTTTACACCAAAAGGGTGTGTATTGAATAGCGGAATAGGATAAAAAACTGTGTATCTCACACGTACAAACACAGACTAGGCCCGATTAAATTTTTTCCTACCCTAAAGGGAGGATGAGGAAGAGGAGTATGGAACATGCAGCACCCTCAAATCTTCAGAAGTATGAGATGAACCCCAAAAACTTGGAAAGGTGGATCTCTCTCACACGTACCAACACAGACTATCCCCCAATTTAACTGATCCCCAAAGGTTTTTGATTAAATAGCGGAATAGAAAATATGATCCAAAAAAAGTGTATGTATATCACACGTACACAACCACACTAGGCCCCAATTACTATTGTTTGTACCCCTAAAAGGCTAGATGAGGAGTAGGGGGGGGTATGGAACAGGCAGCACCCTCAAACCTTCAGAAGTATGAGATGAACCCCAACAACTTGGAAAGGTGGATCTCTCTCACACGTACCAACACAGACTATCCCCCAATTTAACTGATCCCCAAAGGTTTTTGATTAAATAGCGGAATAGAAAATATGATCCAAAAAAAGTGTATGTATATCACACGTACACAACCACACTAGGCCCCAATTACTATTGTTTGTACCCCTAAAAGGCTAGATGAGGAGTAGGGGGAGTATGGAACAGGCAGCACCCTCAAACCTTCAGAAGTATGAGATGAACCCCAACAACTTGGAAAGGTGGATCTCTCTCACACGTACCAACACAGACTATCCCCCAATTTAACTGATCCCCAAAGGTTTTTGATTAAATAGCGGAATAGAAAATATGATCCAAAAAAAGTGTATGTATATCACACGTACACAACCACACTAGGCCCCAATTACTATTGTTTGTACCCCTAAAAGGCTAGATGAGGAGTAGGGGGGGTATGGAACAGGCAGCACCCTCAAACCTTCAGAAGTATGAGATGAACCCCAACAACTTGGAAAGGTGGATCTCTCTCACACGTACCAACACAGACTATCCCCCAATTTAACTGATCCCCAAAGGTTTTTGATTAAATAGCGGAATAGAAAATATGATCCAAAAAAAGTGTATGTATATCACACGTACACAACCACACTAGGCCCCAATTACTATTGTTTGTACCCCTAAAAGGCTAGATGAGGAGTAGGGGGGGTATGGAACAGGCAGCACCCTCAAACCTTCAGAAGTATGAGATGAACCCCAACAACTTGGAAAGGTGGATCTCTCTCACACGTACCAACACAGACTATCCCCCAATTTAACTGATCCCCAAAGGTTTTTGATTAAATAGCGGAATAGAAAATATGATCCAAAAAAAGTGTATGTATATCACACGTACACAACCACACTAGGCCCCAATTACTATTGTTTGTACCCCTAAAAGGCTAGATGAGGAGTAGGGGGAGTATGGAACAGGCAGCACCCTCAAACCTTCAGAAGTATGAGATGAACCCCAACAACTTGGAAAGGTGGATCTCTCTCACACGTACCAACACAGACTATCCCCCAATTTAACTGATCCCCAAAGGTTTTTGATTAAATAGCGGAATAGAAAATATGATCCAAAAAAAGTGTATGTATATCACACGTACACAACCACACTGGGCCCCAATTACTATTGTTTGTACCCCTAAAAGGCTAGATGAGGAGTAGGGGGAGTATGGAACAGGCAGCACCCTCAAACCTTCAGAAGTATGAGATGAACCCCAACAACTTGGAAAGGTGGATCTCTCTCACACGTACCAACACAGACTATCCCCCAATTTAACTGATCCCCAAAGGTTTTTGATTAAATAGCGGAATAGAAAATATGATCCAAAAAAAGTGTATGTATATCACACGTACACAACCACACTAGGCCCCAATTACTATTGTTTGTACCCCTAAAAGGCTAGATGAGGAGTAGGGGGGGTATGGAACAGGCAGCACCCTCAAACCTTCAGAAGTATGAGATGAACCCCAACAACTTGGAAAGGTGGATCTCTCTCACACGTACCAACACAGACTATCCCCCAATTTAACTGATCCCCAAAGGTTTTTGATTAAATAGCGGAATAGAAAATATGATCCAAAAAAAGTGTATGTATATCACACGTACACAACCACACTAGGCCCCAATTACTATTGTTTGTACCCCTAAAAGGCTAGATGAGGAGTAGGGGGGGTATGGAACAGGCAGCACCCTCAAACCTTCAGAAGTATGAGATGAACCCCAACAACTTGGAAAGGTGGATCTCTCTCACACGTACCAACACAGACTATCCCCCAATTTAACTGATCCCCAAAGGTTTTTGATTAAATAGCGGAATAGAAAATATGATCCAAAAAAAGTGTATGTATATCACACGTACACAACCACACTAGGCCCCAATTACTATTGTTTGTACCCCTAAAAGGCTAGGAGTAGGGGGAGTATGGAACAGGCAGCACCCTCAAACCTTCAGAAGTATGAGATGAACCCCAACAACTTGGAAAGGTGGATCTCTCTCACACGTACCAACACAGACTATCCCCCAATTTAACTGATCCCCAAAGGTTTTTGATTAAATAGCGGAATAGAAAATATGATCCAAAAAAAGTGTATGTATATCACACGTACACAACCACACTAGGCCCCAATTACTATTGTTTGTACCCCTAAAAGGCTAGATGAGGAGTAGGGGGGGTATGGAACAGGCAGCACCCTCAAACCTTCAGAAGTATGAGATGAACCCCAACAACTTGGAAAGGTGGATCTCTCTCACACGTACCAACACAGACTATCCCCCAATTTAACTGATCCCCAAAGGTTTTTGATTAAATAGCGGAATAGAAAATATGATCCAAAAAAAGTGTATGTATATCACACGTACACAACCACACTAGGCCCCAATTACTATTGTTTGTACCCCTAAAAGGCTAGGAGTAGGGGGAGTATGGAACAGACAGCACCCTCAAACCTTCAGAAGTATGAGATGAACCCCAACAACTTGGAAAGGTGGATCTCTCTCACACGTACCAACACAGACTATCCCCCAATTTAACTGATCCCCAAAGGTTTTTGATTAAATAGCGGAATAGAAAATATGATCCAAAAAAAGTGTATGTATATCACACGTACACAACCACACTAGGCCCCAATTACTATTGTTTGTACCCCTAAAAGGCTAGATGAGGAGTAGGGGGAGTATGGAACAGGCAGCACCCTCAAACCTTCAGAAGTATGAGATGAACCCCAACAACTTGGAAAGGTGGATCTCTCTCACACGTACCAACACAGACTATCCCCCAATTTAACTGATCCCCAAAGGTTTTTGATTAAATAGCGGAATAGAAAATATGATCCAAAAAAAGTGTATGTATATCACACGTACACAACCACACTAGGCCCCAATTACTATTGTTTGTACCCCTAAAAGGCTAGATGAGGAGTAGGGGGAGTATGGAACAGGCAGCACCCTCAAACCTTCAGAAGTATGAGATGAACCCCAACAACTTGGAAAGGTGGATCTCTCTCACACGTACCAACACAGACTATCCCCCAATTTAACTGATCCCCAAAGGTTTTTGATTAAATAGCGGAATAGAAAATATGATCCAAAAAAAGTGTATGTATATCACACGTACACAACCACACTAGGCCCCAATTACTATTGTTTGTACCCCTAAAAGGCTAGGAGTAGGGGGAGTATGGAACAGGCAGCACCCTCAAACCTTCAGAAGTATGAGATGAACCCCAACAACTTGGAAAGGTGGATCTCTCTCACACGTACCAACACAGACTATCCCCCAATTTAACTGATCCCCAAAGGTTTTTGATTAAATAGCGGAATAGAAAATATGATCCAAAAAAAGTGTATGTATATCACACGTACACAACCACACTAGGCCCCAATTACTATTGTTTGTACCCCTAAAAGGCTAGGAGTAGGGGGAGTATGGAACAGGCAGCACCCTCAAACCTTCAGAAGTATGAGATGAACCCCAACAACTTGGAAAGGTGGATCTCTCTCACACGTACCAACACAGACTATCCCCCAATTTAACTGATCCCCAAAGGTTTTTGATTAAATAGCGGAATAGAAAATATGATCCAAAAAAAGTGTATGTATATCACACGTACACAACCACACTAGGCCCCAATTACTATTGTTTGTACCCCTAAAAGGCTAGATGAGGAGTAGGGGGGGTATGGAACAGGCAGCACCCTCAAACCTTCAGAAGTATGAGATGAACCCCAACAACTTGGAAAGGTGGATCTCTCTCACACGTACCAACACAGACTATCCCCCAATTTAACTGATCCCCAAAGGTTTTTGATTAAATAGCGGAATAGAAAATATGATCCAAAAAAAGTGTATGTATATCACACGTACACAACCACACTAGGCCCCAATTACTATTGTTTGTACCCCTAAAAGGCTAGGAGTAGGGGGAGTATGGAACAGGCAGCACCCTCAAACCTTCAGAAGTATGAGATGAACCCCAACAACTTGGAAAGGTGGATCTCTCTCACACGTACCAACACAGACTATCCCCCAATTTAACTGATCCCCAAAGGTTTTTGATTAAATAGCGGAATAGAAAATATGATCCAAAAAAAGTGTATGTATATCACACGTACACAACCACACTAGGCCCCAATTACTATTGTTTGTACCCCTAAAAGGCTAGATGAGGAGTAGGGGGAGTATGGAACAGGCAGCACCCTCAAATCTTCAGAAGTATGAGATTGTGTTCACTGTACCCCACAAAGATTGAGTTCACTGCACCCCACAATGATTGTGTTCACTGCACCCCACAAAGATTGTGTTCACTGCACCTCACAAAGATTGTGTTCACTGTACCCCCCAAAGATTGTGTTCACTGCACCCCACAAAGATTCTGTTCACTGTACCCCACAAAGATTGTGTTCACTGCACCCTAAAAGGATGTTGTTCACTGCACCCCACAAAGATTGTGTTCACTGCACCCTAAAAGGATGTTGTTCACTGCACCCCAAAAAGATTGTGTTCACTGTACCCCCCCAAAGATTGTGTTCACTGCACCCCACAAAGATTGTGTTCACTGCACCCCAAAAAGATTGTGTTCACTGTACCCCCCAAAGATTGTGTTCACTGCACCCCAAAAAGATTGTGTTCACTGTACCCCCCAAAGATTGTGTTCACTGCACCCCACAAAGATTCTGTTCACTGTACCCCACAAAGATTGTGTTCACTGCACCCCAAAAAGATTGTGTTCACTGTACCCCCCCAAAGATTGTGTTCACTGCACCCCACAAAGATTCTGTTCACTGCACCCCACAAAGGATTTTGTTCACTGCACCCCAAAAAGATTGTGTTCACTGCACCCCAAAAAGGATTTTGATCACTGCACCCCAAAAAGGATGTTGTTCACTGCACCCCAAAAATGATTTTGTTCACTCCACCCCAAAAAGATTGTGTTCACTGCACCCCACAAAGATTGTGTTCACTGCACCCCAAAAAGATTGTGTTCACTGTACCCCCCAAAGATTGTGTTCACTGCACCCCACAAAGATTCTGTTCACTGTACCCCACAAAGATTGTGTTCACTGCACCCCAAAAAGATTGTGTTCACTGCACCCCAAAAAGGATGTTGTTCACTGCACCCCAAAAAGGATGTTGTTCACTCCACCCCAAAAAGATTGTGTTCACTGCACCCCACAAAGATTGTGTTCACTGCACCCCAAAAAGATTGTGTTCACTGCACCCCAAAAATGATTTTGTTCACTGCACCCCAAAAAGGATTTTGTTCACTGCACCCCAAAAAGGATGTTGTTCACTCCACCCCAAAAAGATTGTGTTCACTGCACCCCAAAAAGATTGTGTTCACTGCACCCCACAAAGGATTTTGTTCACTGCACCCCAAAAAGATTGTGTTCACTGCACCCCAAAAAGGATGTTGTTCACTGCACCCCAAAAAGGATTTTGTTCACTGCACCCCAAAAAGATTGTGTTCACTGCACCCCACAAAGGATTTTGTTCACTGCACCCCACAAAGATTGTGTTCACTGCACACCAAAAAGGATTGTGTTTACTGCACCCCAAAAAGATTTTGTTCACTGCACCCCAAAAAGATTGTGTTCACTGCAGCCCAAAAAGATTGTGTTCACTGCAGCCCAAAAAGATTGTGTTCACTGCAGCCCAAAAAGATTGTGTTCACTGCAGCCCAAAAAGATTGTGTTCACTGCAGCTCACACACAGAAAAATGGATGTGGATCACTGACACCTGCCTATCTCCAATCCCACACCACACAGCAATATCGATTGTAGTTTGTAGAACACAGTTTCCCTAAAATTCAGCAGACTCTGTCCCTAACAGGATTGAGAAGAGTTCGTAGATCAGGATTGAGTGCAGATTCACCCCACCCCCCACACAGCAATATCGATTGTAGTTTGTAGAAGACACTGACCCTATAATTCAGCAGACTCTATCCCTAAAATGCCTACAACTCGCCCTGCCTAAACACTCCGACCTGTCCCTCAATTCTATCCGGACACAAATGGTTTTTTCCTGCCTATCTTTCCCTAATCAGCAGCCAGCACATTGATGTGTGCTCTGTCCCTTAGCTAAGCAGCAGAATGACGCTGCTGCGGCGGCTGCCTCGAACTTATAAAGACTTGGTCACATGCTTCAGACGGCCAATCACAGCTACTAAGACATTTGCAGGCATGGCTGGGATGGCTTAAGGCACACCAGTTAAACGATTGTTGATTGGCTGTTGAAAGCCCGCCATGAAAAGAGCGCCAAAGCATGCAAAACCCGGAAATAAAACGACCGAACACGGATTTTTACCCGAACATACAGTAAAGTGTCCGTGTCCGTGTTCGGGTAAAAAAAATCCAATTATTCGGTACGAACACGAATAATACAGTCCGTGTTCGCTCAACACTACCCAATGCCTATTTTTTATTTTTTATTTATTCGGGTTACTACCACTTTAGAATGCAAACCATATCCCCACAGTGCTCCTTCCACCTTGTGTCAGTCCATAACTTATTCACTTGCTATACCTTACCAAACTCTAGAATTCATGCACTTATAATACAATTCTTCTTTAATAGTATCCCCTCTCATGCATAGCAATGTTAACCCAGATATCCATGCAAGAAATTATTAAATGGACATAGTGCAGAATACTCAAATAAAAAGAATAAACAAACAAAGATAAACACCTGCAAACCAACATTAAAGATGGCTGCTACTGCACTTCCAGCGCACGTCTGACATCACTGCCAACACGTTTTGCCCAATAGTACTTTCTTTAAAGGATGTAAAGGAATGTTAAAGGAAAGCTTACTCCCAGGAAAGGTACCAGTGGATGGGCATAAAGCCAACATGGTACCAATGTTTAAGAATGGGCCGAGATACATGCCTTGAAACTACAGGCCAGTCAGCCTAACATCCATAGTTTGTAAACTCCTGGAGGGAATGATAAGGGACCATATCCAAGAATTTACAAATAAGAATAGTATAATTTAGTAGTAACCAGTGTGAATTTATAAAAGATCATTTTTGCCAGACCCACATATTAACATTCTATGAGAAAGTGAGCCGTAATCCGGATAAAGGAAAGCCTGTGAATGTAGTGTATCTAGACTTCCCCAAACAGGGTCCCTTATAAAGGCTTAAAGTGGTTGTAAAGCCTAAACATTTTTTATCTTAATGCATTCCTTGCATTAAGGTACAAAATGTTTAAGTGTCAGCATCCCCCCCTCACCCCCCTCCTTTTTACTTACTTGAGCCCTCATATGATCCAACACCATGCACGTCTGCAGCTCTTCTCTCCCCTCACTTCCAGGTCTCACTGGCTTTGCTGGGGCATCGGGAGCCATTGGCTGTCAATCAAACCCAGTGACGAGGGAGCAGGGGGCGGGACCAAGTCCCACTATCTGTGTGAATAGAAAGGGAAGCCACTTCCCATGGGCCATTGCACAGAGCAGGTAAGTAAAGACATGTTTGTTATTTAAAAAAAAAAAAGCGGGGGCGGAGCCGGCTAGCGAGGTGAATGGCAGCTTGAGTCTGCAGCTCCTCGCCACGCAGACAGACCGGAGCACAATACAACGGAGAGGGTCACTCCAAAGTACCGCAACTACACTCCGGACACCTGTGAGAACCCACCGGACATGTCCCACAAACGGAAAGATCGTGGAAAGCCGGGTAAGATGCTAAACTTCTTCACCCCGAACACTAGGCCGCGCAGCCAAGATGGCGCTGGCCCGCCACGCTCATCATAGCCCCAGCACTTACCTTCCCCGGGCTCAAAAGACAGTGGGAATCCCTCCGGCACACAAAACAACGATGTGGGCCACCTGCCACAGTCTACCCCGACTTCACAGTCCAATAGCCCGGTGAAATCCAAGCAAAAGACGGACCATCACAGGGCATTACCATCAATGACACCCTGGAATTCCAGGAGACTATGGCAGCTCTCCCTGCAAATGACCAGCCTGTGATGGCCTCTATGTTGAGGGACATGATGCTTTCACTGCGCTCTGCTATACATTCTGACATGCTGCAATTAATGTCTCAGTGCAACACTGCAGTGGTCGCTGTGACTGACAGAGTGACAAAAATTGAAGACAAGATGGGGGAATTTGCCAATACATTTAACGACATGGTGGATGCGCATAACGACCACGATGACAAAATAATATGGCTTAAGTCTAAAGTGGCAGACCTTGAGGATCGTTCCAGATGGAACAATATCAAAATCAGAGGCATACCCGAATCTGTTAAACCTCAAGACCTGTCTGACTACCTTACTTCTATTATGCAGGACTTATTACCAAATGTGGCACCCACTGACCTGGCAATAGACAGGATCCACAGGTTACCTAAACCTAAGCATATTCCTGATAAGTACCCCAGAGATGCTATTGCCAGGATACATTTCTATACTGTGAAAGAGAGGGTCATGGCACGGATGAGGAAGGCCGTGGACCTCCCGGTCAGCGTGCAGGGCCTGTCATTTTATGCAGACCTATCCGCTCACACCATGAACCGGAGAAGAAATTTGTTAACAGTAACAAAACCCTTGAGAAACCACCATATCCAGTATCGCTGGAACTATCCGGCAACACTTCTGGTCACTAAGGGGGACAAGGAATTTAAAATAACAACCCTGGAATATGGCATTAACCTGCTCCGTCAGTGGGGTATACTGGACTCTGATGACCCAGACACGCAACGCAAATCTAGGGGACCTGACTGTTCTCCATCCACCTGACTAAGGAATCCTTCCAGAAAGTGTCCACTTGCTTCATGTAGGAGTTGACCCTCCATTCACTAAATCAGCCAGTTTAAGATATCCGGTAGTTCTGTTCGGCTGCTTATAGTATTTTCGTACTAATTGCCCCAAGTTAGCAGATTTCCATTCTGCTCAGATTTCCACCCAGATATCGTCTATTTTTTACTTACAGGCGCCAACTGTTCCTAGCGCCTTGTGTTGTGTGTGTTTTTTTTTTTCGTACTTTATTTTTTTTTTTTTTGACTATTTTTTGACGCTTGCACCTTGGAGTGCTCACACCGCTTTATACCACCACGTCTTTCAAACTGACATCATTGAACGTTCGAGGTCTTAACAGTCCGTTTAAACGTCATATGCTGTGCAGAGAACTTAAAACGCAAAAATGTGATGTCATGCTCATTCAGGAAACCCATTTCTGTGCTGCAACGCACCCCATGCTTAAGTTCAAGCAATTCCCCCATGTTTACTATGCCAACGGCCCTAAGAAGAGAGGGGGAGTGGCCATCCTAATTAAAGACTCTGTGGAATATAAATACATCTCACACCACTCTGACCCCGAGGGCCGCTTCCTCCTGCTAAAGTGCGAAATAAACAACTTGCATATTCCATCATCAACGTCTATGCCCCCAATGCTAACCAAAATTCTTTTTTGAAAAAGCTGTGGAAACACATTAAACCTGACCTTTCAGGATTTGTATTACTGGGGGGAGATCTGAACTTAGTAGCCAATTGTCGCCAGGATATTTCCAGAGACCATCCAATGCACCCCCTGTAGAGCGGATTTATCCAAATTTTTGATTTCCTCGGACCTACAAGACATCTGGAGATGTCATCACTCTACGGAAAGGGACTTTTCCTTTTTTTCTAAAGTACATTCCTCATACTCCAGGATTGATATGATCCTTTCTGATAAATTTTTGCTACAAAAAGTAGTGGAATCTACCATAGGCCAAATTACATGGTCGGACCATGCACCAGTTTCAGTGACTATAGGCCCCCAGGCCTACTCCACAAGAGCCAACAGATGGAAAAACGACATCAATGTCTTTTGTGACCCGAGGACTTCCTCCGAGGTCCAAGTGGCCCTGGAGGAATTCTTCCGCACCAATGACAATGGGGAAACTTGCCCGTTCACAATTTGGAACGCTCATAAGGCATTTATGCGAGGTTTCCTCATGTCTAAAAGTGCAGCTAAACGGAGGCAGAGGAGGCAGCAGTTGGAAGACATATTACAAAGAATCCAACAGTTAGAATCCCTTAACAAACAAAACCCGCTTCCGCACATCACTGACCAGTTGACGCAGGCCCAAAATGAGTTGCGCTTGCTATTACTTGGACAGCATCAAACTCAAATCCGTAAGCTGAAAGCCAACTTTTTTGCTCACGGAAACAAGGCTGGCAAACTTTTAGCCAACCATCTGAAAGACGAACGTGTCCGACAGCGTATCTCTAAACTGACTCACCACTCGACTGGACAGGCCTTGACCAACCCCAAAGATATCGCGGATGCCTTCAGTCAATACTATGTCTCCCTTTATAATTTGAAAGACGACATGTCCACTCCCCAACCGTCCCCGGAAGACATAGATAACTTTCTAGCTTCAGTCTCCCTGCCCAAACTTACTCCATCAGCATTGTCGGACTTAAACCTTCCTATCTCCGCAGTGGAAATTTCCACCGCGATCCTATCGCTACCCTTAAAAAAAGCTCCTGGCCCTGATGGATTTTCATCAGAATACTATAGACAATTTGTGCAGATTTTGGCCCCAAGGCTTCAAGATGTGTTCCGCAAAGCTGCCTCGTCTGCCTCCTTTCCTCCAGAAATGTTGGAGGCTACTGTGATAACGCTTCCTAAACCGGGGAAACCCCTGGACTGTGCGAAGAATTTCAGACCCATATCATTACTGAACGTGGATCTGAAGGTCTACGCAAAAATTTTGGCTAACCGGTTGGCTAAGTTCCTGCCTGACCTCATTAAACAGGACCAGGTGGGTTTTGTACTGGGCCGTCAGGCTACTGACGCTACGAGGCGCCTCCTGAATCTCATCCACCATGCCGAATCCACAAGTACGCCCACGGTGTTCCTGTCCCTTGACGCCAAAAAGGCCTTTGACAGGATTCATTGGGGATATCTATATAAAATTCTGCAACGTTTCGGCATGGGGGGTGAGATTTTGGACGCGATTATGGCTCTATATACTCAACCTTCGGCCTATGTCTACACGTAGGGTATGTTCTCTACGAAATTTGATATCACAAATGGGACCAGGCAAGGGTGCCCACTTTCCCCATTGGTCTTCGTTCTCTTGATGGAGCCTTTGGCGGAAAGGATTAGAAACCACCCGGGAATCAGGGGTCTGGACATCCACGGTTTCCCAAATAAGATATCATTGTTCGCGGACGATGTTATCTTATCCATGACAGCCCCAAAAACCTCCCTTGCTGCAGCTCAGGAAGTTCTTCAGGAATTTCACTCCATTTCATACTACAAAATCAATGACACTAAGTCACACATGCTAGGGGTGGGAATCAATGACAACATGCGAACAGAGATCAAACGTTTAGTACCCTTCCAGTGGAGTCAGGGCCCCATTGATTACTTGGGAATCAAGCTTACAAGCAATACGAGGGATTTGTTTAAGTCTAATTTCACCCCATTTATGAACACCTTGACAGGCGACATCGACAGATATGGTAAGCATTTCCTCTCCTGGTCAGGCAGAAATGCGGCATTTAAAATGTTAACATTCCCGAAGCTCCTGTACTTATTCAGGGCGCTTCCCATCAAGATTCACCAAGCATTCTACCGCAAAGTACAATCCGTGGTCTCCAGGTTCTTGTGGGCCGGGAAAAAACCCTGCTGTTCCCATAAGCTTTTGGTCAGACATCCCCTGGTGGGAGGCATGGGGGTTCCAGACATGAGGGACTACCATATGGCAGCCATCCTCACACAATCTCTACATTGGTTAAAACCAGATCAAGCTCCCAGCTGGACCCGGTTAGAAAAGTCGGAGGTGCCACAGGGGTCCTTGGCTGACCTGATACTTAGCATCCCACTATCTAGATGCACATTTTCTGTAGTACACCCGACTATAAGTGCCACGATACAAGCCTGGCAGTATTTTTTTACCCACAGTACCACGGTAGGTCGCAGAGTGGATATCCCTGTCCCTCTGACGACCCTCTCCTTCCTCTCCCCGAACCTGAAAGTAAACCACTGGCCATCTTTTGGCTTACATACAATCCAAGACTTTAAACAATATCAGGGTAGCTCCTCCTTTGCCACTAGGTGTGTGAAGTTCCCCTCCTTTGCCGGGGAGTTTCTCACGTTCCGAAGGGTGTCGCAATTGATTTCTAACCTAGATGCGACTAATATCTCTATACCAGCACAGATTCATTCCCTATGTTTTGGGTCAAGCAAACAGCTCAAAGGTATAGACACATTCTACACAGCTCTCCAGGATAAAGGGTAATTTGTTAAAAACACCCATCATCTCAAATGGGATGGCGAACTCAATCAGGAATTCACCACTAAGCAATGGCTAAACTCCTATAAGCTTACTCGAACACATACTAGATGCTCCAACTTCAGGGAAGAGCTTCAAAAACTACATCTCAGGTGGAACAAAACACCATACACTATTGCCAAATATTCTCCAGAAGCATCTAACCTATGCTGGAGGCAGTGCGGTCAGGTGGGCACCCTACTACATGTGATGTGGTCCTGTATTTCTCTGAGAAGTTTTTGGGCCTCTGTATCAAAACCTATTGCATCCATAACAGGAATTCTAAACAGAGTGACGGTTGAACAGGCCATCTTAGGTATTAATATGGACAGGTACCCCCCCCAATTTAGGACTGTTGTCCAAAACATCCTTTTTGCTGCTAGATTGTCCATAGCACGCAAGTGGAAATGTGTAGATATCCCCTCTCAGAGGGAGGTCATTCAACTTGTAGGAGAATCTTATATCTACGAAAAAACCCTAGCCTTCACTGAACTTAAGGTACGACAGTTTCAGGCCAAATGGTCGATCTGGAACGATTATTTCCCCAAACATAGTTCATGCTGAGCCCAATTGTTAATGGGCGGTGGATATGGGGCGGTCATGGCGGAGGGAAGCTAGACTCGCACTGGGGGGGTGGCAGCATGTTCCCTGGATGGGGCACCCTCCTCGAGGTATAAAAATTACTATTTACTAAAACAACGTAGAAATGGGTCGCAAGCCCCTCCGCCCCTTCCCCACCCGACCAGGTTATTGCAGAAACATATTCTAGGAAGTTGGCTAATGAAGTTCGATTACTAATTTATTCCCTACGAACGTATCCATTTGGGGGCTATAGGCCTCACACGTATGTTTATTAGATGGCATTATAACTTACTTGTTTGTTTGAAAACATTGTTATCCTCCTTTCTATTGTATGTGAAGTTGTGATATGTACAAATGCTTCATATCATCGTATATGTATGTTTTTTGTGTTTTTTATTTTCTGAAAACCAAATAAAAAGAATTAAAAAAAAAAAAAAAAAAAAAAAAAAAAGCTACCTTTACAATCACAAATCAACAAATTGAGATCTGTTGGCAATGACAATAGTACAAGTACCTGGATAGAACACTGGTTACAGGGACGCATCAAAAAAGTGGTGATAGCATATCTTCTAAATGGTCTGCAGTTATAAGTTGGGTACCCCAGGGCACTGTCCTGGGACCAATCCTGCTTAACTTGTTCATAAATTATATAGACATTCGCATAAATAGCTCAGTCTCAGTTTGCTGATAATACAAAGCTAAGCAGGACATTAACTTCACAACAGGAAATAGCAACTTTACAAGAAGACCTCGATAGAATAGAGGGGTGGGCAAACACATGGCAAATGTAAGAAATACACTTGAGCACTAAAAATATGAACATCCCGGTATTGTTTCTTTCAGGGAGCGATTGTCTTTTTTGAAAAAAAAACATCTGAGTGGCTAATTAACCTCTCCAGGCTCTCTGTCCCACCGGAGAACCTGGAACTGAAAGTGGGGGTTCCACCGGCTTACCATGGAGCTTTTCGAGGACCGATCAGCTCTATGGTATAGGAAACTGGAAGCAATCTGTACTTTGTCAATTCTGGTTTCCCTGGATGTAAACAGGACCATTTTTTAAAATTGAAAGCTTTATAAAAGGGATAAAGAAATGTTGTAAATTTTTTTTTATATAATAATTAAAAAAATGTTAAAGTGCCCCTGTCACCCCACACTCACGCACTAAGCTGCAGAGCTGGAGCAAAAATTCTAACACCAGACGTCTTGTGTAACTCTCTACTGGTAACCTGTAAAGGCTTTTAAAGCATCGCCTATGGAGATTTTTAATTACTGTAGTTTAGTACCATTTCGTGAGCGTGCACAATTTTGAAGCGTAACATGTTAGGTATTTTTTTTACTCAGGGTAACACTATCTTTTAAATTTTACCAAAAATGTAGTATTATATTGTGTTTGTGTGTATTAAAATTCAATAAAGTTCGAATAACCGCTGCGCAAATACTGTGTGAGAAAAAAGTTTGCAAAACCCACCATTTTGTTCTAAAAAATATATAATGTTGGGGGTTCTAAGTAATTTTTTTAGCAAAAACTGATTTTTACATGTAAACAAAAAGTGTCTGAAAAGGCCAGGTGTTAAAGTGGTTAATATTCTGAATTGTAGTCGGTTTTAAAAATGTTGCACAGAAAACAAAATAAATCCTTGCCATCCAGGGACTAACTAAAAAGCATGGACTCCTCTTTAACAGATGAAGACCTTCTCCCAGTCACCATAAAAAACAAGCGTTTTGCAAACCTTTTTCTTTTCCTAACAAAGCATTTCCTCAGGTAGCTCTCTCAGGAGGCTTCCTGAGTCCCAGGTCAGAGGAACATCTTCTTCTAGTCCTCCCTTTATCCCACCTGCTGCTGGTCAAAAGTTAAAAGCAAAACCCGGATCAGATCCCATATTGTCAAGGTGTCCCAGAAAATCTGAACTGGATTACACCTTAGTTTCCCACATAACAATAAGATAGCATGCGAGGTGAAACATAACGTCCCTCAATCACCTGGCCTTTCATTATATTCACGCCCAGAAGAAGTCTTTCTTATGACGAAACGTTGGCGATCCCAGACATAAACGTCCACACGCCCCCCAACGAAGCCGGCCGTTTATCCATATGCTGATCTGGAGACTTGCGGGACGCCGCGGTTAGATCCATGACCGGCACATACTACATGCCTGTTTTTGTCTTTTAAATTGTAAGTAGTTTTTTTAATAAATTTACCTATTGGTTTACGGGATTACGCTATGGGCCTCTGTTTCTTTCTACATATGGCTTTACGTTCAATGGAGTATATGAGAAGTTCCAAGTGTGCCACATATTAATGTGATCGGTTTAACAACACACCGGAAACGGCTTTCGGCTTTTGGAGTCTTTCGAAGCACCTGAGCTTGATATCGGTTGACCTACTGGTTTACTACTAGCTGGGAGAGGCTGTCTCATTAAATTGAGCAGCCACGGAATTTCGGTAAGCTGCTTGTTATACCTGAGCACAAGGGTGTCCCCTTCCTACACTTTTCCCTGGTGTCACTGGAAGAAAGTTATTTTGCACGTGGATTCACATCTCTGCACTTAATATTGGGACTATTCATTTGGACATTATCCCCTCTCCTTTTTTGTTTTCTTTATATGAGCTTTTCAGCTATATAATTGTATACTGATTTCAGCGCTGCACTTTTTGGTTTTTATTGTATTTTTTGAATCACTGTTAGTTGATTTTGTGCCAGCTGCTCACTATTGTTCTTAATCATTTGGTTTTCTGTCACATCTAGCGCGGAAATTTTTCTTCTATTTATACTTTCATTATATATAAATATATATATTTGTTTTGACATTGTCACATGCCATATAATCCTATCTATAAAGCCACAAGCCATATAATCATAACCATAGAACCATATGAAATTTGCACACGTATAACCACATAATATGTTTTGGCCATTCAACATCCGAGCATTAATTGACTTAAAGAGTCAAGGGTGACCCAAAATGTCATATTGTATATTAGATATAACAGAATATACCGTATTTATCGACATATAACACACACTTTTTTCCCCTGAAAATATAGTGCAAACAATGGGTGCGTGTTATACGCCAATATTTTTTTCCCAACGGGGGGGGGGGGGGGGCGGGGATCAGACGGTCCGCCCCGGTGTGCCACACATTGGAGGGGTGTCAGGCCGGCCTCCCCGCCTCTCTTGGCCCTGGGATAGCCCTTCCAGCATACTCCGCAGTTAAGAGAAAATCACACCAGCCCCTTTTTATAGATCCTTCCTACATTATATCAATGTCATTGAAAAACGGTACCTCTAAATACCTTGTTAGCTTCGTTCTTTCTGGCTGCTCTCCTCCTCCCACTCTTCCTCTTCTGAGTGTAGCTTCAGATTGGTGGAGAAGAGCGATCACATGAATGCCCATTAAATGTCAGAGGAGAGAAGTCACATGACTGGCCATGAAAGAACGGAGCTAATAAGGTATTTAGAGGCATCGGTTTACAATAACAGTGACACAATGTAGGAAGCATCTATGAAAAGGGGCTGGCAGTGATTTTTTTTTTTTACTTTAGAGTACGCAGGCAGGGCTGTCCCAGGAGACTGGGGGTCTCCTGGGAGTGCAGGGGGGCTGTGCAATGTAAAGAGGTCTTTATAATAAAAGGGGGTATGTTCTGTGCATGGGGGGAAACTTCCCTCTTAAAGTGAAGGTGCATGTTATATGCTTGTGCGTGTTATACACAGATAAATACAGTATTTACTTTATGATTAGGGATGATCGAACGGTTCGGGTAGACCATCGGTTCGGCCCGAACATTGGGTGTTCGAGGTTCGGCCGAATTTAGAACTTTTTACCCAAAAAGTTGGGAATTCGGCAACCAGAACCAACCAAAATGCAATGGTTCAGGAAATGAGCTTTAAAAGCCTGTGATTGGACCAGAACCATTAGCAAAAGCCAATTGAGGGGGCAGGAGAATGCTAGGAATGTGATTGGAGTGACTAGGGGGTCCCTAGGCCAATCATTAGTGAATACGCCCCCCAGTATATAAGATAGCCCCCGCCAAATTCCTAGCATTGTTATACAGGACATTGAAGAGAGTGGAAGCAGTTCTGTTAATTTTACTTTAAAAGTGTAATTTAGCTATTTTTAGTGTGAGGAAAGGGATATCTAGTGTAGTTAGGGTGCTCCTTTACACTTAAGTTAGCTTCAAAAATTCAGGTTCTGTAGGGAAAGTGTTAAGTGTAAGGGGACCGTAGTGTAGTGTAGGGTGAACTGACAGTGACTGCTGTGGCAGGGTGACCAAACCCTTCCATAATTGCACTAATACAAATTATCTTTTTTTTCTGGTTCTGGACATGCTACAGAGCTGAAACTTCACAGGTACACCTTTTAGACCCCCAGGCACAAAATCACACAAAAAAAGTTCTTAAAAATTGTCATTTTTGATAGAGAGCCAATTATTGAAAAAATTAAAAAAAAAAAAAAAAAAAAAACGTCTTTGGATTTAGTATTTGGGGGGTCTAAAAGGTGTACCTGTGAAGTTTCAGCTCTGTAACATGTCCAGAACCAGAAAAAAAGATCATTTTTCAGTAGAGCAGGGATGGTGGTACCCTCCTTTTACACCTATATGATCTTTTTTTCTGGTTCTGGACATGCTACAGAGCTGAAACTTCACAGGTACACCTTTTAGACCCCCCCCCCCCCAGACACAAAATCACACAAAAAAGTTCTTAAAAATTGTCATTTTTGATAGAGAGCCAATTATTGAAAAAATTTAAAAAAAATTTAAAAAAAAAAATGTATTTGTATTTAGTATCTGGGGGGGTCTAAAAAGTGTACCTGTGAAGTTTAAGCTCTGTAGCATGTCCAGAACCAGAAAAAAAGATTGTTTGTATTAGAACACTTATAGAACAGGTTAGTGGCTTCTCGCTTTTCACACCTTGCCGGTTTAGTAGCAAGCGTTTTTTTTGGGCATTTTTTGGGTTCTTTGGAGGCAGGAAAAACATCTGAACTTGTGTATAGTGGTATATATACCACTATACATAAGTTCAGATGTTTTGCCTGCCTCCAAAGAACCCAAAAAAAATGCCCAAAAAAACGCTAGCGTCAAAAAAAAAACGCCCAGGTTTGTTGTTGCAGGCATTTTTTTGGGGTTTTTGGAGGCAGGCAAAACATCTGAACTTGTGTATGCGGGTATATATACACACATACTTATATGTATATACACACCTAGACATATATAGGTGTGATAGTAGCAGAAATATATGCTTGCGCTAATGAAATCATTTACACTAATATGGTTACGCTCCTATAACACCTATATATGTCAAAGTGTAAAATACATATAAGTATGTGTGTGTACACAAGTTCAGATGTTTTGCCTGCCTCCAAAAACCCCCAAAAAATGCCTGCAACAACACACCTGGGCGTTTTTTTTTTTTTGACGCTAGCGTTTTTTTGGGCATTTTTTTGGGTTCTTTTTCATTTTTTTTTGTTTTAATTTTTTCAATAATTGGCTCTCTATCAAAAATGACAATTTATAAGAACTTTTTTTGTGTGATTTTGTGTCTGGTGGGTCTAAAAGGTGTACCTGTGAAGTTTCAGCTCTGTAGCATGTCCAGAACCATAAAAAAAGATCATTTGTATTAGTGCAATTGTAGAACAGGTTAGTGGCTTCTCGCTTTTCACACCTTGCCGGTTTAGTAGCAGGCGTTTTTTTTGGCTTTTTTTGGGTTCTTTAGAGGCAGGCAAAACATCTGAACTTGTGTATAGTGGTATATATACCACTATACACAAGTTCAGGTGTTTTTCCTGCCTCCAAAGAACCCAAAAAAATGCCCAAAAAAACGCCTGCTATTAAACCGGCAAGGTGTGAAAAGCGAGAAGCCACTAACCTGTTCTATAAGTGACAAAATACAAACAATCTTTTTTTTTTTTATGGTTCTGGACGTGCTACAGAGCTGAAACTTCACAGGTACACTTTTTAGACACCCCAGATACTAAATCCAACGAAATTTTTTTTTAAAATTTTTTTTTGTTTTAATTTTTTTCAATAATTGGCTCTCTATCAAAAATGACAATTTTTAAGAACTTTTTTTGTGTGATTTTGTGTCTGGGGGGGGGGGTCTAAAAGGTGTACCTGTGAAGTTTCAGCTCTGTAGCATGTCCAGAACCAGAAAAAAAGATCATTTGTCAGTAGAGCAGGGATGGTGGTACCCTCCTTTTACACCTAAATGATCTTTTTTTCTGGTTCTGGACATGCTACAGAGCTGAAACTTCACAGGTACACCTTTTAGACCCCCCCAAACACAAAATCACACAAAAAAAGTTCTTAAAATTTGTCATTTTTGATAGAGAGCCAATTATTGAAAAAAAAATAAATAAATAAAAAAAAAAATGTATTTGTATTTAGTATCTGGGGGGTCTAAAAAGTGTACCTGTGAAGTTTAAGCTCTGTAGCATGTCCAGAACCAGAAAAAATAGATTGTTTGTATTAGAACACTTATAGAACAGTTTAGTGGCTTCTCACTTTTCACACCTTGCCGGTTTAGTAGCAAGCGTTTTTTTTGGGCATTTTTTGGGTTCTTTGGAGGCAGGAAAAACATCTGAACTTGTGTATAGTGGTATACCACTATACATAAGTTCAGATGTTTTGCCTGCCTCCAAAGAACCCAAAAAAAATGCCCAAAAAAACGCTAGCGTAAAAAAAAAACGCCCAGGTTTGTTGTTGCAGGCATTTTTTTGGGGTTTTTGGAGGCAGGCAAAACATCTGAACTTGTGTATGCGGGTATATATACACACATACTTATATGTATATACACACCTAGACATATATAGGTGTGATAGTAGCAGAAATATATGCTTGCGCTAATGAAATCATTTACACTAATATGGTTACGCTCCTATAACACCTATATATGTCAAAGTGTAAAATACATATAAGTATGTGTGTGTACACAAGTTCAGATGTTTTGCCTGCCTCCAAAAACCCCCAAAAAATGCCTGCAACAACACACCTGGGCGTTTTTTTTTTTTTTTTTTTTTTGACGCTAGCGTTTTTTTGGGCATTTTTTTGGGTTCTTTTTAATTTTTTTTTGTTTTAATTTTTTCAATAATTGTCTCTCTATCAAAAATGACAATTTATAAGAACTTTTTTTGTGTGATTTTGTGTCTGGGGGGTCTAAAAGGTGTACCTGTGAAGTTTCAGATCTGTAGCATGTCCAGAACCATAAAAAAAGATCATTTGTATTAGTGCAATTATAGAACAGGTTAGTGGCTTCTCGCTTTTCACACCTTGCCGGTTTAGTAGCAGGCGTTTTTTTGGGCATTTTTTTGGGTTCTTTAGAGGCAGGCAAAACATCTGAACTTGTGTATAGTGGTATAAAATACAAACAATCTTTTTTTTTTTATGGTTCTGGACGTGCTACAGAGCTGAAACTTCACAGGTACACTTTTTAGACACCCCAGATACTAAATCCAACGAAATTTTTTTTTTACATTTTTTTTTGTTTTAATTTTTTTCAATAATTGGCTCTCTATCAAAAATGACAATTTTTAAGAACTTTTTTTGTGTGATTTTGTGTCTGGGGGGGTCTAAAAGGTGTACCTGTGAAGTTTCAGCTCTGTAGCATGTCCAGAACCATAAAAAAAACTGAAAATTCCTATCATACTTACCGTAATTTTCCTTTCCTGATAGTCTCCATGGCAGCCTACGTGTGGGTTAACCCCGCCTCCACTCCAAGGGTATAGGACCCCCCTCCCATAAATTTCAGCTCTCAGGTACAGCAGGTGTTCCATATCTCAGCCGAATCCAAGACGAGAGGGTGGGTACTCCGGCTGCCATGGAGACTATCAGGAAAGGAAAATTACGGTAAGTATGATGGGAATTTTCCGTTTTCCTGTTTGTCTCCATGGCAGCCTACGTGTGGGAAATAACTAGCTCACTCCACACGGGTGGGAATGCTTTAGCAAAGAAAATTTGAATTCATGCTATTTGCAGACAAAACAGTCAAACCAAAATTAACTGAGGACAGAGAAGCAGGCTCTACACAATAGTGGGTCATAAAAGTATTGACTGATGACCACGAAGCCGCTCTGCAAATCACATCTGGAGCCACGTGCCGCGAAGCCGCCCAGGAAGTAGAGATACTCCTTGTAGATTGCGCCGTCACCGCCTCCAGAGGAGCCAGCCCCTCAGCTCTATAGGCCTGTTGGATAGCTGCCACTATCCATGAAGCGATAGTCCTAGATGAAGCAGGTTTACCTCTGTTCTTTCCCCAGAACAGGACAAAGAGGTTGTCAGACTGCCTGAATGGTGCAGTTGCTTGAAGATAGGCTTTTAAGGATTCTCCTACATCCAACGGATGAGGATTGGACTCATTAGATGACCGGAAAGTAGGCAGGACAATCTCCTGATTCTTGTGAAACACCGAGGTGACTTTCAGATTTGAATTCAGCCTGGGTATTAGTACTACCCGATCCGGGAAAAAAGTCAAGAATGGTTCTTTACATCCGAGAGAACTTAATTCAGAGACCCTTTTAGCCGAAGTAATGGCTACCAGGAAGACAGTTCGGATGGTCAGGTCCTTGATAGAAGAAGAGGAATCTATGCCCGATTTGGAGAGGGCATTTAGGACAAGAGGTAGATCCCATTTTGGGAACCTAGGTCTTCTCTGAGGATTGAGCCTGACTGCTCCTTTGAAGAATTGTTGAATCAGTGGGTGTTGGGCCCACATGACCCCGGAGAAGGCCGACAAGGCCGAAACTTGAACTCTAAGAGTTGCCACTGAAAGGGGCATATCCAGACCAGCCTGAAGAAAACTTAGTATTTCTTGAATCCCAGGGACTGAGGAAGACATACCTTCAGGATATGCAGACTCCATGAATCTTGCCCAGATTCTACAGTATACTTTATTAGTACTTGGTCGTCTAGCATTCATCAAGGTGGAAATGGCTGTAGATGGGCAGCTGAGCGATTCCAACCTTTCCCTCTCAAGAACCAGACCGTCAACCGGAGAATTGCAGGACAGGGGTGTACTGATGTTCCCTAAAGAAGCAAGTCTGGTCTGAGGGGAAGAAGGACCGGGTCCCGGTAACTCAGTTGTAGGAGTAGCGGAAACCATGGCCTGTTCGGCCAGAAAGGCGCCACCATCACTATCTCCACATCTTCCGCTTGAAGTCTTTGCAGGAATTTGAGAATGATGGGTACTGGAGGAAAGGCGTAAGCCCTGCTGAACTCCCACCTGTCGGTTAGTGCATCTGTCCCGTAAGCTTGAGGACACTTGCCTCTCGTGACATACTTCTCCAACTTGTGGTTGCAAGGGGAGGCGAACAGATCGACTTCGGGAGATACTCCCAACGACAGAATCCATTTGAACGACTCCACATGGAGAGACCATTCGTTGTGGTTCAACTGGACCCTGGACAGAAAATCTGCTTGAACATTCTGTGAACCTGGAATGTACACTGCCGAGATGTTTACTAGGTGAGTCTGGGCCCAGGACATTATCGGGTCTAATTCTCGTACCAGAGAGAGACTCCGTGTCCCACCTTGTCTCTTCACATAAGACACTGCCGTGGTGTTGTCCATCCGAATCATTACAGATTTCCCCTCTAGCAGGTGTTGGAAAGATCGAAGACCCTGGTAGGCTGCTCGGAGTTCCAGTATATTGGAGACTGGAGTGTGTCTCTGAAAAGACCATCTCCCCTGTGTCATCTCTGTCAGACAATGAGCCCCCCAACCTGAGTTGCTGGCGTCTGTTGTGATTATAGTCCATGAGACTGGAACCAGAGAATGACAGTTGAGCAGATTCCTGCGTTGCAGCCACCAAAGAAGACTGTATCTCATGCTGGAGGAGATATGAATGTACTGATCTTTCTCTTCTGTGTTCCATTGTTGTAGGAACCCTTTTTGGAAGGGCCTCATATGCCAGAGAGCCCATTTGACCATTGGAGCCGTGGACACCATGGTGCCAATGATTTTGAGGCACTGAGAGGCTTTCAGCCGAGGAGAGGAAAGAGCCGGAAGGATTCTCTCCCTCACTACCGGTATCTTCTCTAATGGGAGAGAGATTGAATTCTCGACGGTGTCGAATTGCGCCCCAAGATAGACTAGGCGCTGAGTGGGCTCCAGCTGACTCTTTTGTAGGTTTAGCAGCCAGCCAAACTCTTTGAGGGTCGATATGACCTGATCTCTGTGTGCCAATAACTGATCCTTTTCTTGAGACAGAAGCAGAAGATCGTCTAAGTAATGATGTAGACGTATACCTTTCAATCTTATGAAGGCTACCACTGCTAGAAGAACTTTGGTGAATACTCTGGGTGAGGTAGACAGGCCGAAGGGTAGGCAAATGAATTGCAGATGCTGATTCTGAACACAGAAGCGAAGATATTTGTGGAAGTCGGTTGCCACAGGTACATGAAAGTACGCATCTTTCAAATCTATTGAGGCGAGCCAATCTCCCGGCAGTACTGCCCTTTGAATAGTTGAGAGTGTTTCCATCTTGAATTTTTCGTTCTTTATGAACTTGTTCAGGTATGTGAGATCTATAACAGGCCTCCAGGCCCCGTTCTTCTTCTGGACTAAGAAGAGGGGTGAGTAAACCCCTTAAAATTTTTCTTGTTCTGGAACCGGAGCTACCGCTCCTTGAGCCACCAAAGCGTCTACATAGGCGAGCAAGACTTCTCTTCTCTCTTCTAGACAGGGTAAATGAGTTGAGATGAATCTTGGAACTGGATCTGCCAGAAATGACCATCTGTGGCCTGTAGAGACCGTCCTGGCGGTCCAAAAGTCCGTGATTGAGGCCGCCCAGACATACTGAAAATGGAGAAGACGTGCCCCCACCTGACATGCCTGGACGGGCCCAATCTCAAAAAGATTTAGTGGAATCTTGTCCAGCAGGCGCTGGATTTTTTGATGACCTCCGAGTAGAGGATTGACCACCTCTCCAGTTTCTTCGGAAATCTCTATTAGGCTTGTATGAGCGTGCATCTCTTGATCTCTCCGTGTATTGCCTCCTAGGTTGAGGCTTCTTCTGACCAAATAGTCGTCTGTCTTGCGGGAGGAAACCTGACTTTCCGCCAGTAGCCTTGGCAATGGCGCTGTCTAGTTTGTTTCCAAAAAGGGAAGTACCCTCAAAAGGGATCTTACACCATGCCTGTTTAGAAGCTGGATCTGCAATCCACGGGCGAAGCCACAAGGCTCTCTTTGCTGTTACTGAGGATAGCATTGATCTGGACAGAAAACGCAGAACATCGATAGATGCTTCTCCTAAAAACACTGAAGCCAGCTTGAGTTCGTGAATAGGGGAACTTTCTACGGCTTCTTCCGAGAGACTTTCAAGTTTGGATTCTATATCGGAAACCCAGACTTCCATGGCTTTAGACATTGTTGCTAATGCCATCACAGGTTTGCAGGCCGCGCCGGCCGTCACAAAGATCCTCTTTAGGTCCAGATCTATCTTCCTATCCAAAGGGTCTTTGAAAGAGACCGCATCATCTAGTGGCAAAGTGACATGCTTTGCTAATCTTGTAACTGCCGCATCCACAAGAGGAGCAGATTCCAGACGGGCGACATCTTCAGGTTTAAAGGGATATAATTTCCCAAGTTTGGAGGATAAGGAAGACTTACTATCCCCTTTACTCCATTCTTCAGTAATCACCTCTTGTAATTCAGAGAGGGAAGGGAAGTTGATACTCTCCTTACCAAGGTGCTTGAAGAACTTCCACTGCTTTTTCTGAGGAGACACAGGATCCTCCCATCTGAGAGCTTCTTTAATGGCTCTGATCAGGGGTGAAACTAGGGCAAACTCAAAGCCGCCTACAGCCCCTTCTTCTTCCGAATCACTGTCAGATGATTTTGCAGAAGTAATGCTCGGTTGAGAGGGGCCTTGATCTTCCTACACTTCCGCTGGAGAACTAGATGTGGTGGGACCAGGTGGTGGGAATGTACCCCATTCTTTCAGGGACTGTTGTACTATTCTCTTCACTAGAGATTCCAATCCTTGATCCTTTTGCCCCCTCTCACCGGCTGCATGAGCAAAACATGGCTCACATAGGGACTTGTCCTCCGGGACATGCGCCCCACAACCCCAACAGGCTCTCTGGTATGTGCGTTGACTCTGGTATTGTGTATGGTGTCTGGGGGAGGAATTAGAGCGTCTCCCTTGCTGCCTACTCCCTGATGGAGATTCACGGCGTTTAGATCTGGAGGATGAACTCCCACGAGGTCTGACAGGGTCTCTTTCTTGTGGTAAATCAGGCCTGGAAGAGCTGATGGAAAAAGAGAAAATCGGGGAGACACTAGATTTAGCCATGACTTAGGGACCAGCAAGCCCTCCCCGCCCCCCCCTCTGAAAAATGCCAGCACCCACCTGTTGTGAGAGGGCTGGCCACAGGAGGGCGGTGACGCAGGATCCATACTTCAGGCCAAACAACCAGACTGATAAAGAAAGGTAATACATATCAGACACCATATCAGAGATACATTGTGAGGTGACAACCCTCCGCCCCCCCCCCCCCCCCCCTCTGCAGTCAAGTCTCCATTGCACATACCTGTAGCAAGGAATCCAGAGACACTGGGAAGCTGCCGCAACACCCACAGTACATTCCCAAAGTACAGGGGAATCGTCAGCTGTTTAAATCTCCCGCCGGAATGACGTCAGCGGTGATGCGGCCGCGATCGCTAATGCGCATGTGCGAACCAAGCCTCGACTTCGCTCGCGGCGCACTGCGCATGTGCGGGACCACGAAGCGTCTACCGATTGGACGCTAGAAGCAGAGGAGGAAGAGGAAGGGTTTGTTGGAACGCAGGAAGGGTTTGCTGGAACGCAGGAAGCGTTCCAGCACCATTGGGCCAAACAAACATATTGTACAGTGATAGGAAAAGAGACAGACAAAGTGCACATAAATAACAAATACCGCTGCCATGAAGGGAAGAAATGCGAATCTTCAGACCCATGTCAGAGAATGCCGATCAAGCTTCAGTCAACCGCAGAGAGCAGGGGATTTTAAATGTCACTCACCCGCCCGTGGCTGGGCTCTGGACATGCAGACACCATCCAAAGTATCCGAAGGTAAGCTGGACGTAGTAAGACATCAGAAGTGTAGGTCCTTGGAGGAGGACAAAAAATGAACACCTGCTGTACCTGAGAGCTGAAATTTATGGGAGGGGGGTCCTATACCCTTGGAGTGGAGGCGGGGTTAACCCACACGTAGGCTGCCATGGAGACAAACAGGAAAGATCATTTGTATTAGTGCAATTATAGAACAGGTTAGTGGCTTCTCGCTTTTCACACCTTACCGGTTTAGTAGCAGGCATTTTTTTGGGCATTTTTTGGGGTTCTTTAGAGGCAGGCAAAACATCTGAACTTGTGTATAGTGGTATATATACAAAATACAAACAATCTTTTTCTTTTTTATGGTTCTGGACATGCTACAGAGCTGAAACTTCACAGGTACACTTTTTAGACACCCCAGATACTAAATCCAAAGGAATTTTTTTTATTTTTTTATTTTTTAATTTTTCCAATAATTGTCTCTCTATCAAAAATGACAATTTTTAAGAACTTTTTTTGTGTGATTAATAGTCCCTGGGGTATGACCCAGAACCCTAGGCACTTTTTAGGGGCATTTGTTGGGTTTTAGGGCTTCAAAATTGTGTTTTTTGATTACCGAAGTTCGGGTCCCATTGATTTCAATGGGGTTCTGAAATCCAGGCCGAACTTTCGGGAGGTTCGGATGTTCTGGCCGAACCGAACTTTTGAAAAGTTCGATCATCCCTGTTTATGATCAAGGTGTGTCTATTAACCAATTCTGGATTGAAAAGGATTGACTGGGCCATTTTTTGCGATACAGAACTGCGTTATTTTAACTGACAAATTTGCAGTCGTGCGATGTTGTACCCTAATAAAATTGATGTCCTTTTTCCCCCACAAATAGAGCTTTCTTTTGGTGGTATTTTTATTTTTCTTGCGTTGTAAACAAAAAAAGAGCGACAATTCTGAAAGAAAAAAAAAAACAATATTTTTTACTTTCTGCTATATAACATTCCTGATAAACAAGATTTAAAAATCAAATTTTTCATCATTTTAGGCCAATTTGTATTCTGCTACATACAAGTGGTAAAAAAATCACAATAAGTGTAAAGTGATTTGTTTTATCGCGTCTACAAACTAGGGGAAAGATCTATGTAATTTTTTTTTTTTTTACTAGTAATGGCAGTGATCAGCGATTTTTAGTGGGGCTGCGATATTTCGGCAGACAGATCGGACACCTAACTGACATTTTTGTGGGGACCAGTGACATTATTACAGTAATCAGTGCTAAAAATATGCACTGTTACTGTACTAATGACACTGGCAGGGGAGGGGTTAACACCAGGGGTGATCAAAGGGTTAAATGTGTCCCTAGGGGTGCATTCTAACTGTGTGGGGGATGGGCTTGCTGCATGAACACAGAGACCTGTGTTCATAACTGACAGAACAGCTGTTCTGTCTCCATGGGGAGCGATTGCGGGTGCCCGGCGGCAATCATGGCATGCGCACCCCCGCTAGTGGTCCTGCTAAGTGATGTACAGGTACGTCGTTTCACGGGACCGAGCCAACCTGGTGCCATAAAAGTAGGGCGGCTGGTCAGCAAGGGCTTAAGAGAATTGTTTTCAGAATACAGCCACAAATGTGTGGGTTCGAAAACAATGTTCAATTTAATTTTTATTTTATTTTTTTAATTTAAAAGGCAACTCCACTTTTGTGGGGGGAAACATTAGCAAATAAAAATAAAATATATATAATATAGCATATACAATTGCTACATAAGTCATATTGTAATTGAATGTTATTAAAAATGACCTTTCCTTTTTCCTTTTTAATCTGCGGTGCTCTAATTGTCTGTAAAATGTAATGCAATATGGCTACCTGGAAGCGTTCTGTACACTTTTATTCCTATTACACGGAATGTAAACATCCCTTGTATGGAGAGATCTAGGGTCAGTAAGGCCCTGAAACACAGGCAAGTGGCAGGGGGGTTTGGTCTCCTCCCACAGTTAATGACCACTTTTCATGAGCACTTTTTATAAAAAAAAAAAAAATACAGGGGTTATGACTGATAGCTTTAGCAATAATCCCGGTAAACCACAATGTATATATATATATATATATATATATATATATATATATATATATATGTATTGCGGTCAGCAAGTGGTTATAGAATCATTCCCATTCAGATTCACTTTGTTCATGGACACAGACAAACAGCTATTTCTTCAGTATAACAAAAAGTAGGACTTTGGACCGGAAGGATTTACCCTCCTAAGTAGCCAGGCCATTTTTTGCAATTTGGCAATGCGTGACTTTTGTGACAATTGCGCGGTCATGTAATGCTGTACCCAAACAACATTTATGTCTTTTTTCCCCACAAATAGAGATTTCTTTTGGTGGTATTTGATCATCTCTGCCTATTTTATTTTTTGTGATATAAACAAAAAAGTGCGAAAAGTTTGAGAAAAAAAAATTTTTTTTTAAGAAATATCCAATAAACTCATTTTTTGTCATACATTTAGGCCAAATGTATTTAGCTACATGTCTTTGATAAAAAAAATATATATATATATAAGCGTATATTTATTGGTTTGTGCAAAAGTTATAGCGTCTACAAACTATGGTGTATATACTTGAATTTTTCGCAGCTTTTACTTTCTGACTGCCTATCTCATTTGTTGAAGTGCTAAAATAGCAGGGCAGTACAAAACCACCCAAATTATCCCTTTTTGGAAAGTAGACTTAGTGTCTCTTAGCTAATACCTTGGGGTGTCTACTTTCTGAAAAGGGGTAATTTGGGAGGGGGTTTGTGCTATCTTGGCATTTCATGGCCTCCGAAACTGCGATAGGTAGTGAAGGGTGAAATCAACAATTTACGCCCTTAGAAAGCCTGAAGGCAATGATTGGTTTTCAGGGTCCTGTACAGCTAGATTGCCAAAAAGTCTCACACATGTGGTATCCCTGTTCCCAGGAGAAGCAGCAAAATGTATTTTGGGGTGTCATTTCACATATAGCCATTGAATGTTTGAGCAATATATGATTTAAGTGACAATTTTGTGTAAAAAAAAAAAAAGAAATTGGGATTTTCCCGATACTTGTGGCAAAATATAAAATATTCCATGGACTCAACATGCCTCTCAGCAAATAGCCTGAGGTGTCAACTTTCCAAAATGGGGTTATTTGAGGGGGCCCTTAGAAAACCTGAAGGTGGTGATTGGTTTTCGGAGTCCCGTACACAGCTAGGCTCCCAAAAAGTCTCACACATGTAGTTTCCCTGTACTCTGGAGAAACAGAAGAATGTATTTTGGGGTGTCATTCCACATATACCCAAGGCTTGTGTGAGCAATATATCACTTAGTGACAACTTTGTGTAAAAATAAAAAATACAAATTGTAATTTTCCCAAAACTTGTGGCAAAATATAAAGATATTCCATGGATTCAACATGCCTCCCGGCAAATAGCTTGGGGTGTCTACTTTCTAAAAAGGGGTCATAT
The DNA here is from genome assembly GCF_965119305.1 of Pelophylax lessonae. Taxonomy (NCBI): domain Eukaryota; kingdom Metazoa; phylum Chordata; class Amphibia; order Anura; family Ranidae; genus Pelophylax; species Pelophylax lessonae. The sequence continues at coordinate 237,724,784 of NC_138770.1, read as the reverse complement.
GGGAGGAGGGGGGTGTTTGAACTGTCCTGGCATTTTATGCCTAGTATTAGAAGCCTATGCCACACATTTTCAAACCACTCTAGACCAGGCCTTTTCTGAAACTTTTTGTTTACATGAAAAAATTACTTTTTTTACTAGAAAATTACTTTGAACCCCCAAATATTATATATTTTTTTAAAATTAGAGGCCCTAAAGAACAAAAAGGGGGGGGGTTGCTTTTTTTTTTTTTGTCACACGATATTTACACAGAGATTTATCCAAACCCAAACGCAATTTTTTGCAAAAAAAAAACCCCCCCGTTTCTAAATTTAATGCACAAATACACTATATATTGCCCAATTGTTTGGTAGAATATAAAAGATGATCTTATGCTGAGTACATAGATACCAAACATGACATGCTTTAAAATTGTTCATGCCCATGCAAAGGCAACAAGCGAGGAACATTTTTACATACATTTTAAAGCCTTCTAAAGCCATTACAGGTTACCATTTAGATTTACTGCAAGAATTACTGCCCTCGATCTGACATTCGCTGCAATACCTCACATGCATGGCACAATTGCTGTTTACATATGACACCAGACCGATGCTTGCGTTCGCCTTTGCACGCAAACGCGGGGAGACAGGGGTGCTTGAATTTTTATTTTTTTTTATTATTATTTATTTTGCATTTTTATTTTATTTTGACACCTTCTCTTTCATTTTTTTTTTTAAATAATTTTTATTGTTATCACAGGGAATTTAAATATCCCCTATGATAGCAATAATTAGTGACAGGTACTCTTTTTTCAAAAACTTGGGGTCTATTGGACTCTAGATCTCTCCGCTGCCCTTAAAGCATCTGACCACACCAAGATTGGTGTGATAAGATGCTTTCCTAATTCCCAATGGCGCTGTTTACATCTGGTGAAACCAAAGTCATTAAATGCTTGTAGCTTCCGGTACCTTAGGCCATAGAGATGATTGGAGCCATTCTGGTCTCCAATCAGCTCTATGGTCAGCTGACAGAATCACCGGCTGCAGTCTCAGGTTACCCGGGGGGACAGGAGAGCCCAAGAAAACCATGGAAGGCAGCAGGGGGAGGGGTGAGTCCCCTCCCACTGCTTGTAAAAGCAATCTAGCGGCTAATTATCTACTAGGATTGCTTTTACATGAAAGCTGACTGCTGACTGTAAGAAACAATACCAGAAAGTGTGTGGTATGCCCACCATTAGACCTCCCAGCATCCACCCACTTCTAATGATGGGCATACATGCAATGTTCTTTTTTTTTCCCTTCAGCCCATGGGCTGAAGGAAAAAAAAAAGAACATAGCAGATTCCACCATTCACATCAATCGATGTGGATGAAGAAATCTCTGCCAAGAAAAGTGTATGCCACTCTGTGTCCACCCCATCCCCTATGCTTTGCCATATATGCTCTTTTTTTAACTGTGTTGGTGAAATCACCTCCAACAGTGCTACAATCATTGATTACGTATGTGGTGAGAGCAAACGCTGTTGCTGTCAGAATAAACAAATCAGTGCTGCAGCTGATGGGTGTACCTACAAAGCAAACAATGGTTAACAATAAAACATTACAGTATCACAGTATATATTTTAAAGTACAGTAAAAGTAGAAAAGTAGAGTAGGAACAGAAAATAACTCAATAAAACGACAACTTGTTTTGGATTTTTAATTTTTTTAACTGTTTTTATTTTTTTTGTAACTTTTTTTGTAACTGTAAAAAAACTGTTCCAGGCTAGGGTCTCTCAAAATGTGATAGTCAACATCTTTCGAGACCCTGTGTGAAAAAGTATGCCCTAAACTGTGCCGTGCTGTACCCTATACTAATAATTTACTAGTGTGTGATAGCGATGGAAACAGCCCCGATGCAGAGACCAGGTTGGCCCGGACAGGAGGGACAAAAATAATGGGTGTCATGCCTAAATCAGCGTTTACTACAGACACGACATCTTCTTTGGGGTGTTCTTTGGGTAGGGGTACTAGGGAGGACATCCTAAAAATGCCTCTCATGCAGCTGACTCACTGCATCTGGATTGTGAATTTGGGCCACAGCACCTACTGGATACAGAAGGGATGTGATGAACTCTTCCTGGAATTTTAGGAAGAATCCACTTCTTCCTGACGCTTTGTAAAGCACGTAAGTGTTCAGAAGAGCCAAATTAAATAAGTATACAGACACTTTCTTGCACCACCGTCTGACCTTACGGGCAACTAAGTATGGCGTCATCATCTGGTCGTTGAAGTCCACCCCTCCCATGTTAGGGTTATATTCGTGGACACAGAGGGGCTTCTCAACAACACCAGTCATTGCAATTTGGACTGTCTTATCTGCGTGAATGGAGGACAGAACGTAAACTTTATGTGTGTCCCTCCACTTCATTGCAAGCAATTTATCAGACTTCAAGCAGGCTCTCTCCCCCTGTCTAGGTCGGGAATCTTTAAGCCGTTGGGGGGAAGCCCCGGCGATTTGGTCGCACAGTGCCACATGAGCCAATTCCAAAATCAAAAAGGTGTCTAAAAAGTGGTAGGCTTGTATAGAAGTTGTCCACGTATAAATGATACCCCTTTCCAAATAAGGGTGACATCAAGTCCCAAATAATCTTGCCACTGCTCCCCATGTAGTCTGGGCAGTTGGGGAGCTCCACATTGTTATCTTTTCCTTGTAAACCTGGAAACTACATGTATAGCCTGTTACCCTGTCACGGAGCTTATGCATCTTGACCCCATATCTGGCACACTTGCTGGGGAGAAACTGTTTGAAAGCAAGGCAGCCAGAAAATTTTATCAGGGACTCATCAATGCAGACAGCTTGTTGGGGTGTATACAAGGCTGCAAACTTCTGGCTGAAGAGGTTTGCGAGGGACCGAATTTTGTGGAGCCAGTCATATCCAGGGTCACCTCGAGGACCACAGCCTTCATTGTCACTGAAGTGCATGAACCGCAAGATTTCACTGAAGTGCATGAACTGCAAGATTTGCTCGTATATAGTCCTGGCCATGGGAGCAGAGAACACGGGCATATGGTGAATTGGGTTAGTGGACCTATGGGCTCTACGGGCCTGTCTTTGAATTCTTAGTGGCTGCGAGACACTACTTGTGCTAGCCACGGCACCAGCTTGAACTGCACTTATGGAACTCGCCACTTCACTAAGTGTTACTGCAGTGCTGGTTTGACTATGAACAGGATGTACTAGGCCACTGGTGCTTGCCAGTTCACCAGAAGGTTGAGTGCCACTAGTACCGACACTCTACTGCATACAAGAACCCTGCAGTTGTTGTACCTCAGCAACAGAAGAACGGGGTCGGGTGTGCCTGATCTTAGAAGGGACCACTACCCTGTCCTCTAAGCTATCTATCAGGGTGCCGCTGCTGTCTACAGGTCTGAATACTGAGCATGATTCTGACAGTGAGGCTTCCCCATCGCTCTCATCTGTCATGCTTAGTATCCTGTAGGCCTCTTAACTAGTGTACCTCTGTTTGGACATTTTGGCCAATCAATTTATAAGTACCTAGTGTGATTCACAGGTAAAAAAGCACCTTGTTGTCAAGGGCTTTCCAAACCGCTACCAAAAAATGTAACTGCTATTGCTAGCAGAGATCAGGCCTGACTCTGCTAACGCTGCAGTTTAGTGTGCTGTATATTGGAAGTGACAATAATCTGCTGATTCTGCACTTCTTGGGGGGGGGGGGGGGGCTAAACGCAGGTGCTGGCAGGTGTCAGGGCTGATCCTGCTAATGCTGCATTTTGGGAACACTAAATTATTGGGGATGCTAGTATAGTTCTGATCAGATCAAAGATATTGATCCGTTCAGACGCTATACTAATAATGGAGGTGTTTATTGCGTGTGTGTGTCACTGGCAATCAAAGGGTTAAAATGTATTATTAAATATGTGGTGGGCAATCTGACCCTGTCCTAAGTTGAGGCTAACTAACTGATGTCACCTGGGACACTAATACAATGATCAGAAAAAAAGATCTGTACATTATAATAGTGACACAGGACAATGAAGGGGTTAACTGGGGGTGATCAGGGGGTTAAATCTTTTTTTCGGAATATATGGCGGGTACTCTAATCCCATCTGGGACTGCCTCTAACTACCTCTAACTGCCTCTCAAACTAACTGAAGTCACAAGTGACACTAATACAGTGATCAGTAAATTGTCTGTAAACTGTAATTAGTGTACACTGTGACAGGGAGTAAAAGGGTTAATTAGCGGGTGATCAGGGGGTTAAATGTGTGCCTATGTGTACTGGTGTCAGTGTGCTGCTTCTTTACTCACTGTAGATGTTCTCTCTCTTACGCTGGAATCGAAAAGGACCCCAGGATAGGAGATTACATCATATCCTGTGCCTGTGTTTACATTACACGGGGACAGGATGTTCTGCCATTGATCAGAACCGATCAACAGGTCCAGGCCAAAAATTATTGGCCTGGACCTGATGACTGATCAGTTCTGAACCAAATCAGAACATCGCAGGGACAGCGGGGCGCATGCGCGCCCCCCCCCCTAGCCCCACGCTCAACCGCCGTACATTTACGGCGGTTCGCACAGCTGAGCCAGCCTGCCGCACTATATCTGGAATATTTTTCTCTCAACAATAGTGGAGTTACTTTTTAACCATCTTAAATCAATAAAGCTATCACAGCTGCATCAGTGAGTTACGTGAACACATACATTCCCTACAAGTTTTACTGAAGAGTATTCTGACTCCCAGTGCAGGCCACCAAAGCTCAGATTACACACATAAAAATAGGCAAATCCATTCTCTGTAATTTAAATAATGTTACAGCATGAAGCTTTGATGTAGCACTATTCTTTGAAGTCATATTTATTTGATTTTAGTTTCATCCTTTGTTCAGAAAGTCTCCAGTGTTTTCTCTGTCGATCCCTTTGAGTGGGACTACATATGGTGGGCAGATCATTAAAACCATGTTGCAACTAAAGACAATGCTGAGTGACTTGGCTTCAGCCACACATGAATAATCAATAACATGTTAAATAGAGTTACCATTCAAAACAAAAACATTGCCACAAGTACTATGACCTGAGATGCAGAAAATATACATTTCTTGAGTAGTTTAACCTATAAAAGAGCACTTGAGCCAGAAGGATTTGGTAGTGCATGGGGTGAAATTCCACAAATGTCAGCACTGCTTATCAGGAAGATAACAAGCATGATCTTTGCTTATAAATGTGGTGCTTATACTCACACAAACACTCATCAATATATAAATGTTTCTTTCTGATGGAAAATCCAGATACCCAGTCATGTAATAGAAGACAATATAAGAAGCTATACAGATAACACACAAACGGTGTTGGATACTGTACTTATTAGGTCACATATGTACAGACCCAACTGGGACAGGGATTTTTGGAGGGGACTGCAGGGTAGCCTCTTGCCTACGGATTATGTGCCTGGCTTTTGAGGGGGCTCTATTCTTTGGGAGGTGTGTGACTGTGTTTCAGATGCGGGTCCATGTCTCCCTGAAAAACATACAGACTCTGGGAACCTAGGACCTGGATACAGATTTGGGGCCTCTTTGCCCAAATCAGCATTGATTGCTTCAACCCCCCCCCCCTCCTAAATTCAGAGACTCTAAGCAGAAGATTATAATCAGCTTCAAACAACCTGATGCTGGTGTCTCCTGCTGTTATATGTAATCTGTTTATTAGGGTGTCTTTCTCTCATTGTATAATTTCCCATTGTGTGTCTCCTAGGTGTGAATCCCCATTGTTAATAGAGTCACCTATTGTTTCTGCCTGTCTGCTAGTATTGTGTCCACTTCATCTAGTTACCAAACTATTGTGGGATGTTTATGTGTTTTTATGTTTATGTTAGCTGTTCATTAGATGTACTGTTAGATACACGGATGATATTACTGTTTTAAGTTTGCATTGTTTAGGATAATGTGATCAAGGCCTTATCTGAATTTGTGTGGTATATATTCTGTGTGAATTTTCAATAACCAGTTCCAGTTTACACCTAAGCTTGTGTCCTCTAGTTCTTGGGTGCAATTCTCACCTCTAATACCTGGTCCCTGGTTCCAGAGTAGCGAAAGCTGTATCTTGGCAGAGACAAACAGGCAGGGTGGCAGGCAGTCTATAGCAAAATGCTATGTCTGTTTTTCATAGGAAGCAGCCTATTGTGATTAGACCTGTCACACATTAGGAATATTTAAAGCATAACTCCACTTTTGCTGAGAAATGAACATTCCCCTCTGGGTAATCTATGAACATTACAAGGATTTTAACAAACTGTGTTGCATATTCCTCCCTTTTGTTATTCTGAAGAAATCATTGTTTGTTCCTCTGTGCCTCTGTGCTGAGTGGGTCAAATGGGAGTGGTTTCATAATTAGCTATCAGCTGTGGCAGCTACAGGGCTCTAATGAGGAAATCTGCTGGGCCTGCATCCCTTTAGACATGCTCCTATTAGGAGTCCCTCACTAAAGTTAAATTTTTTATTGCAGGGATGCCATAAATCTGACTTGTATCTCAAGCAGACTTCTGGGAAACTTGGTGAGCCAATTACACAAGCAGGAAATTATGTTTCTGGGGTGTGGTCAGTACACATTCTGTGTACAGAACAGCTCCAGGTAGCCATATTTCATTGCAAATTCAGAAAATTACAACAGCTGCAGATTGAAAAGGAAAGGTCATTTTTAATAACATTCAATTAATATATGATTTGTGTCTCAATTGTATATGCTATATTGTATTTTCTTCATTTGCTATTTTCTTTTCCCCACGAAAGTGGAGTTACTCTTTAATTTTCCTCCACAAACTAGTTACCACAGTAAATAAGTCTGAGTCTGAGCAAAAATTGTATTTGTAGACTTTACACATATAACTTATCCTATGCTCATCACTGCTCTGTGCATATTGGGACCATTACCCACATCAGAAGACTGACAGTCAAATATGACAGTTAAGCCCCGTACACACGTACCGATTGTCGGCCGTAAATATTCGGCCGACGACCGATCGGCCGATTGTAGGCTTGTTAGTATGATGCTTCCGACAGCCGACAGCGCATTTTCAGCCGAACAGAATCTGTCGTGCAGGCATTAAAATTTTTGTTGGCCAACACCAGAACGGCCGATTGTTCGCCAGTCAGTACAGATTTCGGCCGACAGACAGCAGATGAGCAAGACTGGGCATGCTCAGAAAAGAAAAAGACAAGGAAAGTTAACCATCACATGACATCACTTCTGCAGTCGGCTGTTGTTGGCCGACAAAATTCGTGTGCAGTCTTTTGCAGTTTTCAACAGACACGACAGCCCTGGACAAAAGACAGCCGATCGTCGGTACGTGTGTACGGGGCTTAAGTGGCCATCATCTGTACCTGACTGTTGTATTAGGTAAGGCTCCTTCCACAAGGCTGTTTCGTTAAGCTGGATACACACTATACAATTATCTTTAGATTTTTTTCCTTTAGATTTACCAAAACCGTATAATATGAGGTCAAACCTAAACACTTTCAGTTTGCATGCAATCAGGCAGGCCCTTGCACTACATAGTTGAAGGTAAATCTAATGGAAATCTAACAACATCTTAAACTCAAATACTACGCCCATGCTAACAGGGCCGGTAAAACCTTAGCCATTAGAATTAAACAACGACGGGTCACCTCTCATATCTCATATCTCTCCCACAAATCTACTGGTGCCAGGCTATCACACCCTTGTGAAATAGCAAATGAGTTTGCGGACTTTTATGGCTCTCTATACAATTTGGCCCAAGACCCTAACACTGCTCATCCTACCCCGGGGCTTGTCCACCAGTTTCTGGACAAGCTCCGACTCCCCACTCTGACTGAATCCCACCTTAAAACCTTGTCCTCTCCTTTCACACCAGAGGAAGTTGCTAAGGCCATCCGTATGCTCCCCGCCGGAAAATCCCACGGACCCGATGGTCTTTGTAATGAATATTACAAACTCCATGTCTCTCTCCTCAGCCCTACCCTTGCGGACGTATTCAACAAGGCGGCGTTGGCGGCGCATTTCCCCACTGAAATGCTGTCCGCGTACATATCCACCATCCCCAAGCCGGGTAAGGACCCGGGTTTACCTGCCAACTACCGACCTATATCCCTCCTTAATAGTGATGTCAAAATATATGCCAAGATCTTGTTTGCCCGCCTCCAAACTATCCTCCCCCACTTGATCAAACATGACCAGATGGGCTTTATGCCCGGACGTCAGACGTCTGACGCCACCAGGAGGATCATTAACCTTGTCCACTTGGCCGAGACGACTGGAACGCCTTCTCTCTTTGGATGCAGAGAAGGCGTTCGACAGAGTCAACTGGCTATTTATGCGGATGAAACTGGAGAAATTTGGTTTCTCTGGAGTGCCCCTTTCCTCCATACTAGCATTATATTCCTGCCCCTCTGCCCAGGTACTTACCTCCGGTACGACTTTGGTTCCGTTCAATATCACTAATGGCACCCGCCAGGGGTGTCCTCTCTCTCCTTCGAACTTCAACTTGATGATTGAGCCCCTGGCGGAGGCCATTAGGTCAGATGGCGGGGTGGTGGGACTTCGGGTGGGCGACGTGTCGCCCACGGTAAGCCTTTTCGCAGACGATATTGTGGTGATTCTTACGAAACCCTTGCAGTCTCTACCGGCGGTCCACGGTATACTTGTTGACTTTGGTGCTGTCTCTTACCACAAAGTTAATACGTCCAAATCTCTGGCACTTAATCTGGGGATTGACAAATGTACACTAGCGTCTCTCCAATCTGCTTACCCCTATCCCTGGACAGACGGCCACATTCCTTACTTAGGTATTAATATAACCTCCCGAATCTCGTCTCTCCTCTCGGCGAATATAGACATTCTTATTAAAAAAATCACTAAAGAGATGTCCTCCATTGCTAAGGTTGAATTATCTTGGAGTGGAAGGATGGCGGCGTACAAGATGACGATCCTGCCCCAGATACTGTACCTTTTTAGAGCAGTACCCCTGGCTATCCCAATGAAATACTTAAATGCATTGACGAGTGGTATGCACAAGTTTATTTGGTGTGGACTGAGAGCTCGTGTAGCCACCTCCGTCTTGACACAACCTAAGTGTTTGGGAGGAGAAAAAAAACTACCCGACATCTCTCTATACTATTGGTCCACAAGACTGGACCAGCTCAGGTCTTGGTTCCTCGACTCTTCCGATCTCCCCTGGATGCAGATTGAACGACACTTGTCTCCTACTCGTAGCCTGCGCCGGTTCCTTCTGGGCGACCTCTGGATTCCCACTTTACCGGGATTTCTCCACCTATGCAGGCCTCCCTCCTGGCGTGGCGTAGACTAGGGGCTGCCCAGGCGGAACAGGCTGGGCACTTCTCATACGACTCAACTTCCCTCCCATTGGACATCTTGGAAGCACACCTACCTTCCCTCAACTTATCACACCTGACACAGTGGGGCCTGTCTACGCTCTCCCACTTCTACTTGACTGGTACTCTCTGTTCTCCAGCTTCTTTGATGCGGACCTTCAAGATCCCTGCCGCCTTGACCTTTACTGTCCTTCGTGCACACAGTTTCCTATCAAAACATCCTATGACATCTAGGTCCTTTCCCCAAAGGGCATGGGAATATTTGCATGGCGTTAACAAAACAGGCAAGGGCATATCTCTCTTCTACGAATGCCTTTTGAGGGGCCCGCACCCTCTCAAGACTACTCCCATGTTGAGATGGGAGAGAGATCTTGCCTGCACATATACTCCCGAGCAGTGGTCCCGGGCTCTCACGTCTATATACCAATATTCCCACTCTACTTGCCACTGGGAGCAAACGCTCAAGATCACTAACAGGTGGTACTAAACTCCCCTTAGGCTCTTGAAGATGTTCCCCGGTGTGTCCGACCAGTGTTGAAGGGAGTGTGGTGGCACAGGCACGCTAGCTCATATACTTTGGGAGTGCCCATCCCTGACGAGTTATTGGTCCAGGATCTTCCGCTGCATTGCAGATTGTACAGGTATCCTCCACCCTTCTAGGAAGGCTATGGCTCTACTGAATATTGGTATTGATGATTATCCTAAATGTTTTAGGCAAATGATCACACATATCCTACTGGCTTCCAGGTCGTTGATACTCCGTAAATGGAGATCACTGGAGATCCCGAGATTCACTGAGGTTGTTAAGACTGTGAACGAGAACTACCTTTGTGAACGGGCGCTGGCGGTCAATGCCCTCATTCTCTCCAACTTTGCAGCAGCTTGGCAATATTGGAAATACCCTCCTTGACATGGTCACTTTGGCTTCCTCGCAGGCTGGGCGGGACGGGGGGGGGGGGGATGGTGCTCCCCCTTGTGGCGATTATGTTCCCAATTGGGGCCACGGGGGGGGGGGCATGGTCCCCTTCCGCCTCCGGGGTACTGTCATGACTTGTGGTATTATTCATTTTAATCTGTACCTCTTGGTCATGTAAAACAGGACGTGTTGTTCAGTCTATTTATACAGTGTATTGATATAGTGTATTGATATAGTGTTATGGAGCAGCTCTCTTCCCTCCCCCCCCCCCCACATCTCGGCTTTTCCCCCACCTCCTCATCCCTTCTTGTTGGACACCAATGTTTGCATTAAGTATTTTTTCACCTGTAATATGCTGATATGCTTTTAATTGTCCGTTGTACCTTTTTGAATTTTCAATAACAAATATTATTAAAAAAAAAAAAGAAATCTAACAACAAAAGTTGTATAGTGTGTATCCAGCTTTAGGGTTGCCACCTCTTTAAAGCTAAACACACATTAATTACACAGGTTCTGTGCCAGATTAAGGTGGTAATAATTAAATTTACTTAGTGCCTTACCTTAATTAAATTAGCCCCAGAACCTGTGTAAATAGTATGTGTTGGGTGTTAAAGGGATGAGGTGGCAACATATGTTCCATTCGAGTCTACATGTAGGTTTTTCAGGCAGATCCAAATAGAATTTCAATGGCAGTCTATGAGTAGATAGATGTAAATGTACGGATAGAAAAAAAAAAAAATAACGGAAAAGATTTGCAACATTTCTTTTGTTTTTTTTTAGACCTAAAAATGACAGATGGGAAGTAAAATAAATCATGTCTATCCCCCTGCCCATAAACCCATTATGAGCCCATTAAACTCTGATTTCAGGCTGGAGGAAAAGGGTGAATGAACACTGATGTCACAGAAATATCATATCAGTTCATGAATTTCTTGCTGACCGAAACGGACGCTGCCTGTGTAAAAGGGAGCTTTCAGATTTTTTTAAAAGCATAATTATGGTAAGACAGGCTTTTTAGCATATACCCAGCAACACCCAGTCCATTTTTAGAAACCATATTTTTGTTAAAAATTGAATTCAATCAGTATTTTCTTAAAGTGAAATTTGTGACTTTTTGCATTCTTGCTAAGAAAATTAACATAATTGCTTGCAGATGTGCTAAGTAAATTAGATATTGTGATCCTGTTAACTCGGCAGCACAATTTCCAGCCCCCAGCCTTTCCTAATCATGAACCTTTCTACCTTGACACAATACAAAAGAATCAGTTTGCTATACTGAATTAATATTTAGTGCTGTGAACTTATAAATGGTATACTTTCATTTCTCATTAGCTTTTGGACAGATCACACTACTCATATAGAATTTTTTTTATAGGATACATTGGAAATTTTCTAAACATGGTCTCCAGCTGGATATCTTTTTCATGTATAACTTTATTATGTAAGACTTAGTAAAATAGATCACAGTTGAAATAACTGTTAGAACCCCAAAATAACTTTGTAAGACATTGGCCAGACACAAGAACAGAGACATCTGTTGAAGAGATGTATCATGGTCTTTGTGAAAACCTTCACAGCTTTGAAGCTAAATTTGATGTATGCCTAAAATGTATCCAAACCCCCCCAAACAAAAATGTAATATTATGCAGCTTATTAGTCCCTAGATGTGGTGGCTGCCTAAAGGCTCTTTCACATGGTCCGCCTCTGTAGGCGGATCCATGCTGCTCAGCAGGGGATCGTAAACACTGATCCCCGCTGAGCAGGAAGGTGACATCTCCCTCTCCGCTTTGTGTGCAGAGAGGGAGTTGTCAGAGCCCCATGCATCTCTATGGGGTAATCGGATGAGAGCGGAGCGCCTGTCCACTCTCATCTGATCCGATCCGATCCCCTGGATGGATGGAAAATAGGGTTTCCATCCATCCGGATTTCATGGACAGGATCGGATGCGGATGGCAGCGGGTGTCAGCAGACATGTCCCCGCTGACATCCGCTGCCCCATAGGGATGCATGGGGGATCCGATCAGGTCCACCTAAAAAACTGACAGGTGGATCTGATCGGATCGCTCATGTGTAAGGGGCCTTAGATTTTTTTTTTTTAGGCCTTTTCTCATTTTTTCAGTTATGCTGTTAATACCACACTTTCTGTACATTTGTGTCTACATTCATTCTCCATGATATCTTTAGTCACAGAGGCTAGACTTCAAGCATGCCTACCTTTGTTCATTTTCATTATATGGCAGTTAATGGGACTAGTGATTTACAAAAGAACAATAACATTGTTTATGCTGTCTTTCAGCTCTCAAAGTTGAAACTGCATTTCTTTCAAGAGAAAGACAGGTAACAGAAAGGTCAACAGGTATATTCTGTTAAAAAAAACTGGATAATGAAATCACAATAAATTTGAAGGAAACCACAAACGTGCTAATAATGAGTGCATCAAACATGTGCAAAATTGACAAAATATGAATCAAGTCTCTAGTGCTCCAAACATCAAAAGTGTTAATCCAAATAACAGCAGTTGATGGAAAATCACGGACTTCTCACTCACTGTAACCGCGATTCCTGCATTGAAGGCTTTTACATTCTGGATTGTAGTAAGTGTGATTTTAAACATTAAATGGTTTTTATCATAAAATACTGCACCATGAGAGCCTTCTTTTTTCTCTCTACTTATGGCTTGTTCCTGAATTAACCCTTGTTCTGGCTACACACTCCCTATGGTGAGAGAGTGCCTGTTTACATTCAAGTACCATGCAATACTGGTGAAGTGTCTGGTCAGATTAAATAAGGAATGAAATATGCGCATATGACCCCCTATAAGTAAGGGGTCCTGTATTTCTGGTAAGCAGTACATATACTAGCACTGGGTGAAAGCGTGGGGGTGGAGGCTTTAAGGAATACACTCCTATCAAGTCCGTGATTTTCCATCAGCTGCTGTTATTTGGATTAACACCTTTGATGTTTGGAGCACCAGAGACTTGATTCATATTTTGTCAATTTTGCACATAAGTTTGATGCACTCATTGTTAGCATGTTTGTGGTTTCCTTCAAAGTTATTGTGATTTCATTATCTGTTGAGTGCCATATTTTTCCATTTTTTTTTATTTGTTCACGTGTACCACGTTTATGTTGCAGCTCACAGGGTGAAAGGAATTTCACTATATACACAAATTCACATTTAATATACTAGTATTTATTTATTTATCACATTAATTTGCGCAGGTTTAGTTGGTGACCCACACCAATACCCTTCCTTCAGGTATATTCTGTATTTGCTAAAAATCTTCTTAGCCTAAAAAAAAAATGAATGCAGCCACCATGTCTAAGGACTAGTATGTTCCAATACATCAAATTTTTGTTATTGGGTTTAGATATACTTTAACCATTCAATGATCAATGACAGGCAGCACCATCAATACACTCAATATAATAATTGCTAACTTGCTCAGGGCACATGATTTTAACATACACTAACCATTGGATGGGATGGTGCATAACCCTAAGTATCTTGACTGTGTATTCATAATAAACTAGAAACATATCCTCACTTAGACCTCTTAATGCTCTGCGACCTAGTAGCTCCCATTCAGAACCCAAATTCTGCAGTACCCTGCAAGTGAATGAATACATTTCTTTAGTGATCATACGAGCAAATATAGCAAAGGTTCCTGGGACTTTGAATGAGGCATGTCACTTTTTTCAACAATAATAAAAATAATAATAATCATACATCAAGTACGTGTAGTTGCATATTTATTAAAACAGTCATGATTAAACATTCCATGATCATACATGATGACAATTTCCGATTGTAGTAAAAACATAAATAGAAAGGAGCCCACATAGAAATTCAGAATAGATGGAATAAATTCATGTTGTAATGATAGTGGCAGACAGAGTATGAGTAAAATATCTTGTCATCCTAAGACTTAACATGTTTCGTGGATTACAGTCCACTTCATTAGAAGCTTGATGCAAGGTAAGATCTAAAAATATAAGGAAGTTTGAAATATTGATAATAAATAACTCCCTGTCAGGAAAGAAGAAAAAAAGAAGATATCGAAAAAAAAAAAAAACGCCTAGATACTTACAGGTCGGCTTAAGAAAAAAAACCCAGCATGTATATGGGGAATGGATGTTTCTAATGAACATCTAACCCAGGGTTGAAGCAGAAGAACCCTACCTGCTAGCAATATTTCATTGAATGGCTAAAGTTCCACTATAAAATAAACTAATACCTGCAAAAAAAAGACATGGAATACCCACCTCTCATGCCTGGCTTGCAGCTGATCTCTGAAATGAAAATGCCAGCTGGCGGTCCTGCAAACTCTTACACTTCTAGGATGTTGATTTCGTGCTTCCCTGCTGTGCTCAGCGGATTGGTTCATAGTAACACAGGGGCGAGTGGCAGGAACCACACAGAATTGACACTCCTGGAAGTTCTGGATCTTCAGCCGATGACTTCTCTTCACGTCTGCAAAAATTGTTGGCACAGACAGCAGGAGAGGTGAGTATTACATCTCTTCTTTGGAAAGTTTGTTTTGACTGTTAAATTTTGTGATAGAGTATTAAAAAATTGGTTGACACACACTGAAGATCTTTAATTACTTTAAACAAGTCTGGGCTTGGATGTGTAGCGTAGAATGTTGTGCACAGAGGAAAAAATTAATAACTTTTTTTATCTGCAAGGTGCTGTGCCACCCTATATGAGTGGTGGGCAGTGGGCACAGTACGGTCTGTGGACCTGACACTCACTGGCAGGCAACTGCAATTATATTACATAGGTAAAATTAAATTAATTTTTTATCTGCAAGGTGCTGTGCCACCCTATATGAGTGGTGGGCAGTGGGCCTGACACTCACTGGCGGGCAACTGCAATTATATTGCAGAGGAAAAATTTAAAAAAATATCACTACTTGTACTAAATTAATAGACAATGTTGTAATCCACTGCGCTTTAGGAAATACAGGTAAGACAAACCTGACAGAATAACACAAATAACACAAATTGCTGCTACTTAAATGAGTAAATATAATAAAAAATAAAATTCATCCAGAAAAAACAGGAACTGGCTTTTTCATTCGAATTTCAGTAGTGCAGGGATGGTGATAACCTCTTACCAAATAAATAGGATGATAACATATACCAAAATATATAAATCAGATGTGATAAATATAAGCATAAAATCATAAATACATAAAAGCATGAAATCACATCAATAGGAGTCCATAAAGTCCATAGGTATAAAGTGAATAGAGCAATGAAAGTGCAAACATGAAGGATCACAGGTGCAACTTATGGGGACCACCCTTGCCTGCCACCACCACACAGTTCCGGGAGAAGTATCTGAAATTCAGACTCACCAGACGCCTATGCCTAACCACTCTTATGGACTAGGCAACCACAGCATATAGTAAAATCAGGTTTCCTCCAGATCTCTGATTTGTGCTGCAAAGACTCCTCTGTAAGATTTCCTGGTAAATTTATAGTGCACTAGTGAATCTGAATTTCAGATACTTCTCCCGACACTGTGTGGTGGTGGCAAGCAAGGGTGGTCCCCATAAATCGCACCTGTGATCCTTCATGTTTGCACTTTCATTGCTCTATGCACTTTATACCTATGGACTTTATGGACTCCTATTGATGGGATTTCATGCTTTTATGTATTTATGATTTTATGCTTATTTTTATCACATCTGATTCATATATTTTGGTATATGTTATCATCCTATTTATTTGGTAAGAGGTTATCACAATCCCTGTGCTACTGAAATTCGAATGAAAAAGCCAGTTCCTGTTTTTTTCTGGATGAATTTTATTTTTTATTATAGGAAAAATTAAATTAATTTTTTATCTGCAAGGTGCTGTGCCACCCTATATGAGTGGTGGGCAGTGGGCACAGTACAGTCTGTGGACCTGACACTCACTGGCAGGCAACTGCAATTATATTACAGAGGAAAAATTAAATGAATTTTTTATCTGCAAGGTGCTGTGCCACCCTATATGAATGGTGGGCACTGGCAGTGGGCACAGTTCAGTCAGTGGGCCTGACACACTGGCAGGCAACTGCAATTATATTAAAGGGTAAAAATTAAATGACTTTTTTATCTGCAAGGTACTGTGCCATCCGATGAGTGGTGTGCACACAGTACAGTCTGTATATATATATATAGAAAAAAAATAAATAAAAGCAGACTGATATACCAGCCCTAAAAAGGGCTTTTTGGGGTGCTGTCAGGATGCTGTCCTTACAGCAGGAGTGGACACAGAACACTGGCCTAGCTAATGATTTCCCTATTAATTTAGCAGCAGCAGCACTCTCCCTGCTCTAACTAACTCTGCAGCTTCAGAATGAATCTAAGATGGATGCTGCCCTTGCTTTTTTATAGGAGGTGGGAGGGTCTGGGAGGGAGGGTATGCTGATTGGCTGGAATGTGCCTGCTGACTGTGAGGTACAGGGTCAAAGTTTGCTCAATGATGATGTATAGGGGGCGGACCGAACATCGCATATGTTCGCCCTCCGAGGCGAACGCGAACAAGTGATGTTCGCCGGGAACTGTTCGCCGGCGAATAGTTTGGGACATCTCTACATGCAAGCACTGGAAGAACAAGCTAACCCTTGCAGGAAATGTCCTGGCTGAGAAACAAACCAGGGACCCCAGCTAGGACAGGAAGTGGTAATGCAAGAATCACCAGGTAAAAAAAAATAGAATCCTGGGGAAAAAAAACAAATGCAAGTAAAGCCCCGTACACACGTACCGATCGTCGGCCGAACGATCGACCGTCTTTTGTCCAGGGCTGTCGTGTCTGTTGAAAACTGCAAAAGACTGCACACTAATTTTGTCAGCCAACAGCAGCCGACTGCAGAAGTGATGTCATGTGATGGTAACTTTCCGTGTGTTTTTTCTTTCTGAGCATGCCCAGTCTTGCAAATCTGCTGATTGTCGGCCGAATTCTGTACTGACTGGCGAACAATCGGCCGTTCTGGTGTTGGCCAACAAAAATTTTAATGCCTACACGACAGATTCTTTTCATCTGAAAGTGCGCTGTCGGCTGTCGGAAGCATCATACTAACAAGCCTACAATCGGCCGATCGGTCGTCGGCCGAATATTTATGGCCGACAATCGGTACGTGTGTACCGGGCTTTACTTATGTAAAGACTGGTAAGCTGCAATATATTACATTTTTGATCTTAAATATTCTTTAATCTAAAATGTTGAAACATTTTCACTAGGCTGACCAGCTGGTGTGCAGGTGTGTTATGTAATTGTGTGTGATTTTTACATTTTTTCTTATTCAATATTTTTTTTGAAAATAATATAAACATGGAAAGGGAAGTACCAAAAACCCTTAATGACAGTATGTGTAATTAAATGTGAGGTAACACAATAAAATGTAATTACATAAAAAAAAAAACTTTATTACATATACATAATAAAGAAGCTCATGGGTCATAGTGACCATACAGGTTAACCTTTAAAAGATACAAACATAATAAAACAACAATTAAATGTTGAGCAACCAGCAGTAGTTGATGGATATGCTACTAAATTGACTTATGTCCTAACTACAGGGCCGATGCTGGGCGGGTGCACAGGGTGCACCGCACCCAGGCGCCGGGAGCTGAGGCGGAGGAGGGGCGCGAAGCTCCAGTGGCAGAGTCCTCCCCTCCTCCAGCGGCAGTGGTGTACCAGCGGGCGGGTGCCACTTACTGGGGGTGTGTCAGGCCGGTGTCCTGCTTGCATCTTAGTGTGAAGGCAGCTCCTTCAGTCCACGCTACTCGCGGGGCCGGGGGCGGAGCTGGGGGCGGAGCCACGGCAGGAAGAAGGTGAGTGCCCAAGTAGTGTGTGTGTGTGTGTGCTGTATAGGAGGGGGATGGGCAGCTGCATATGGAGGAATTGATCTTTCCCTATTCCTCCTGCAGCCGCCGAATGTCTGATTCTCCTCCTCTCTCTCCTGCAGGCATTCGGCGGCTGCAGGAGGAATAGGGAAAGATCAATTCCTCTATATGCAGCTGCCCATCCCCCTCCTATACAACTTCTTTTGCTGGCCCCCCAGTGCTCTCCAGCCCCCCCTCAGTGTCCAACCCCGCTGCAATGCTTTCCAAACCCCCCCTTAATTCTCTCCAGTCCCTCCTATTCCCCCCCTGCCCTTCAGCTCCTCCAGTGCTCTCTGCTTCCCCTGTGCTCTCCGGGGCCCCCTAGTGCTCTTCTATCTTCTATCATGTCCTCAGTCTCTTACCATCTCTTGTATCATGTCCTCAGTCTCTGACCATCTCTTGTATCATGTCCTCAGTCTCTGACCATCTCCTGTATCAGGTCCGTAGTCTCTGACCATCTCTGTATCATGTCTGCAGTCTCTGACTATCTCCTGTATCATGTCTGCAGTCTCTGACTATCTCCTGTACCATGTCCTCAGTCTCTGACCATCTCTAGTATCATGTCCTCAGTCTCTGACCATCTCTTGTATCATGTCCTCAGTCTCTGACCATCTCCTGTATCAGGTCCGTAGTCTCTGACCATCTCCTGTATCATGTCTGCAGTCTCTGACTATCTCCTGTACCATGTTCTCAGTCTCTGACCATCTCTTGTATCATGTCCTCAGTCTCTGACCATCTCTTGTATAATGTCCTAAGTCTCTGACCACCTCTTGTATCATGTCCTCAGTCTCTGACCATCTCCTGTATTATGTCCTCGGTCTCTGACCATCTCTTGTATCAGGTCCATAGTCTCTGACCATTTCTTGTATCATGTCTGCAGTCTCTGACTATCTCCTGTACCATGTCCTCAGTCTCTGACCATCTCTTGTATCATGTCCTCAGTCTCTGACCATCTCTTGTATCATGTCCTCAGTCTCTGATCATCTCCTGTATCATGTCCTCAGTCTCTGACCATCTCCTGTATCATGTCCTCAGTCTCTAATGGAAACATTACAAATTTCTCATCTCTGACCACCTCTTGTATCATGTCCTCAGTCTCTGACCATCTCCTGTATTATGTCCTCGGTCTCTGACCATCTCCTGTATCAGGTCCATAGTCTCTGACCATTTCTTGTATCATGTCTGCAGTCTCTGACTATCTCCTGTACCATGTCCTCAGTCTCTGACCATCTCTTGTATCATGTCCTCAGTCTCTGACCATCTCTTGTATCATGTCCTCAGTCTCTGACCATCTCTTGTATCATGTCCTCAGTCTCTGACCATCTCTTGTATCATGTCCTCAGTCTCTGATCATCTCCTGTATCATGTCCTCAGTCTCTGACCATCTCCTGTATCATGTCCTCAGTCTCTGACCATCTCTTGTATCATGTCTGCAGTCTCTGACTATCTCCTGTACCATGTCCTCAGTCTCTGACCATCTCTTGTATCATGTCCTCAGTCTCTGACCATCTCTTGTATCATGTTCTCAGTCTCTGACCATCTCTTGTATCATGTCTGCAGTCTCTGACTATCTCTTGTACCATGTCCTCAGTCTCTGACCATCTCTTGTATCATGTCCTCAGTCTCTGACCATCTCTTGTATCATGTCTGCAGTCTCTGACTATTTCCTGTACCTTGTCCGCAGTCTCTGACAATTTCCTTTAACAAGTCTCCAATCTCTAACTCAAACTTAAACACATTGTTAATAATATTAGCTATCTGTTTACGCCAAAGGTAGGACTGTGCAGGGGAGGCAGAGAGTGCAAAAGAGGGAACTGTGATTAGAGAGACGGGGGGGGGGCAGACTGCAAGGGGCACTGTGATGGGGGGGGCTGTGAAATGTGTGCAATAAATATTCTTGGAAACATTACAAATTTTTGTGGGTGTTTTTACATTTTAAAGTTGGGCGGGGGGGGAGGGGATGCCAGATATAGGATCCGCCCCGGGTGCCAAATGCTCTAGGTACGCCACTGCATAGCGGGCATCTCCTTCTGTGACATGGAGCTTGAGTGTGAAAATCCGGGCGGCCACTGTAACAAAGTCCCGCCCCCCTTGACCGCCTCCTGTGTTAGACGGCACACTGATCCAATGCCGGGAAATTAAATCAGTATGACGTGTATCATAGATGCCAGTCTAGGAGGCGGGACCTTGTTACAGTGGCTGCCCAGGAAATTCAAAAGCTCTGTGACACAGCGGGAGATCACAGCTCTGTAATCTAGGCACTGGTAAGGTACATTTGGTGGGCACTGGTAAATTGCATTTAGTGGGCACTGGTAGGTTGCATTTGGTGGGCACTGGTAAGTTGCATTTGGTTGGCACTAGTAGGTTGCATTTGGTAGGCACTGGTAATCTGCATTTGGTAGGCTCTGGTAGGCTGCATTTGGTGGGGACTGGTAAGATGCATTTGGTGGGCACTGGTAAGCCGCATTTGGTGGGCACTGGTAGGCTGCATTTGGTGGTCACTGGTAAGCTGCATTTGGTGGGAACTGTTAGGCTGCATTTGGTGGGCACTGGTAGGCTGCATTTGGTGGGCACTGGTAAGCTGCATTTGGTGGACACTGGTAAGCTGAATTTGGTGGGCACTGGCATTTGGTGGGCACTGGTAGGCTGCACTTGGTGGGCACTGATAAGGCTGCATTTGGTGGGCACTGCTAGGCTGCATTTGGTGGGCTCTGGTAAGCTGCATTTGGTGGGCACTGGTAAGCTTAATTGGTGGGCTCTTGTAAGCTGCATTTGGTGGGCACTAGTAGGCTACATTTGGTGGGCACTGGTAGGCTGCATTTGGTGGGCACTGGTAAGCTGCATTTGGTGGGCACTAGTAATCTGCATTTGGTGGGCACTGGTAGGCTGCATTTGGTGGGCACTGGTAAGCTGAATTTGGTAGGCACTGGTAATCTGCATTTGGTGGGCTCTGATAATCTGCATTTGGTGGGCACAGGTAGGCTGCATTTAGTGGGCACTGGTAAGCCGCATTTGGTGGGCATTGGTAAGCCACATTTAGTGGCCACTGGTAGGCTGCATTAGGTGGGCAATGGTAGGCTGCATTTGGTGGGCACTGGTAGGCTGCATTTGGTGGGCACTGGTAAGCTGCATTTGGTGGACACTGGTAAGCTTAATTTGGTGGGCACTGGCATTTGGTGGGCACTGGTAAGTTGCATTTGGTGGGCAATGGTAGGCTGCACTTGGTGGGCACTGGTAGGCTGCACTTGGTGGGCACTGGTAGGCTGCATTTGGTGGGCACTGATAAGGCTGCATTTGGTGGGCTCTGGTAAGCTGCATTTTGTGGGCACTGGTAAGCTTCATTGGTGGGCACTGGTAAGCTTCATTGGTGGGCTCTGGTAAGCTGCATTTGGAGGGCACTAGTAGGCTGCATTTGGTGGGTACTGGTAGGCTGCATTTGGTGGGCACTGGTAAGCTGCATTTGGTGGGCACTGGTAATCTGCATTTGGTGGGCACTGGTAGGCTGCATTTGGTGGGAACTGGTAGGCTGCACTTGGTGGGAACTGGTAGGCTGCATTTGGTGGGCACTGGTAGGCTGCATCTGGTGGGCACTGGTAGGCTGCATTTGGTGGGCTCTGGTAGACTGAATTTGGTGGCACTGATAAGGCTGCATTTGGTGGGCACTGGTAGGCTGCATTTGGTGGGCACAGGTAATCTGCATTTGGTGGGCACTTATAGGCTGCATTTGGTGGGCACTGGTAGGCTGCATTTGGTGGGCTCTGGTAGACTGCATTTGTTGGGCACTGATGAGGCTTCATTTGGTGGGCACTGATGAGGCTGCATCAATGCATTGATCTCTTGTATCATATCTGCAGTCTCTAACCATCTCTTGTATCAAGTCTGCAGTCTCTTACCATCTCCTGTCTGGGGGGCTCTGTCTAACAGACTCTCTAACAGATGCCCTCTCTGTGTCCATTAGAGAGACCCCCCTCCAGTTCCCATTAGAGTACTCTGCTTCTCTTACTGTCATTTGTTTATTGTTAGGAGATCATGGGAGGGTCCCAGGGTAAGGAAGACTTCTTAGGGGAGCATCTCTGTGTTTGTCGTGGCCATAGAAACATGGATACAGAGAAGAAAAAGGGTAAGGTTCAGGCCCAGAGGACTTCTATATAAAATAATGCTGGTTAACTTTCTTCATCCAGACAAATCTTCATATACGTGGCCCAAAGTGCCCACATTTTCTGAACTGTTTTACCTTATTTATTTTGCTGCCAATTTTTTTATATACCATTATCCACACACTTTTGTGCTTGGTAAGACCCAGGGAGACAGATTTTTTTGTACATTTTTTATTAAATGTCACTTATTTTTCTTTTTCTTTTTAATATGTCAATCTTTATTATTGTCACAATCAGAGCATTCTAAACCAGCAAACTAATTTGTAAAAATGAAAGAACTCACTGCAACATAAAAATTGGAAATAATACTTGGAGTTATATGTAAATACAATGGATCCTTCAGAGTGCACCTGCCTGATGCAGACTTCCTTTAATAGCTTAACCACTTTACCACCGGAGGATTTTGCTGTCTTACGTCTGGGCCACTTTTTGCGATTCGGCACTGTGCGAATGTAACTGACAATTGCACGGTCGTGCAACGCCGTACCCAAATGAAATTTACGTCCTTTTTTTCCCACAAACAGAGCTTTCTTTTGGTGGTATTTGATCACCTGTGCAATTTTTACTTTTTGCGCTATAAACAAAAAAAGAGTGACAATTTTGAAAAAATAACAATATTTTTCACATTTTTTTATATGAAATTCCCCCCAAAAAATGTAAAAATCAAAATTTTTTATCATTTTTGGCCAATTTGTTTTCTGCTACATATTTTTGGTAACAAAAATCGCAATAAGCGTATTTTGATTGGTTTGTTCAAAAGTTATTGCGTTTACTAACTAAGGGAAAGATTTCTGTCTTTTTTGGTGTTTTTTTTTTTAACGAGTAATGGCGGCGATCTGCGATTTTTTTTGCGGGACTGCGACATTGCGGCAGACAGATCGGACCCTTGACTGACATTTTTGACACTTTTGGGAGTACCAGTGACATTACTACAGTAATCAGTGCTATACATATGCACTGTTACTGTAAAAATGACACTGGCAGGGAAGGGGTTAATTTTATTGGAGAGGGAGGGGTTAATGTATACCTGGTGCTTACTGACATGTGTGGGGGGAGGTGACTGAGTGACACAGGGACAGATCGCAGGTTCAGCTATGCTGAACCCTGCAATCTGACCCTGCCTGTCACTTAGGAGATCCGCCCGCTTTGTTTACACAAGCGGGCGGATCTCCACACTTGATTCCCCGACGATCGGGGAAGAGCGGCGGTCATCACCGCCGCTCCTCCCCTGGCCCGACTCCCGCTGTGACTGAATACAGCGGGAGCGAGCCTCCAGCGGCGCGCGCGCGCCTCCGAAAAAGGGGAGTGTCTGGCGACGTAGGTCTACGTCGCCAGACGATAACAAACCACTTTGCCGCAATAGAGCTCTAGTGAGCAGCGGTAAAGTGGTTAAAGTGTCCTATCAACCTACATGGGCAACACCCAGCACTCAAATAATGTACCCATTATTTGTTCTAGCTCTCCATTTAAAGGCAGCTTGTGACATTCATAAATTGCCTGTTTTAAAGTTGGTGTGAGCCTTTCCTGTCCTGGCTTTGCAAGTTCTTCATGTGTCCTGACCTAAATTGTGCTTTTTGGCCACCTGTTTGTTCTTTGTTCTGGTTTTGATATGTGAATCTGGTTATCCCTGTGTAGCACCACCCCCGCAGGAGCTGCTGATTATGTTATTGGGTCTACACCCTGCCTAACAACCCTATAGAACTGGCTCGATCCCTCCTCAGGCACAACTGACCCAGAATAGGACTGGACTATCAAATGGATACACAGATTGGAATACAATACTTCAATATGCAACAGTGACTTATTACCTTCTTCAATGGTAGTCCTTCTGGGTGACACAATGGAACAGCACACAGGATTGTATTTAACCAAAGCTTAATTTACTGTATATCAAATTAAGCAAGTGAGATACAATGAAATACGGTTAGTTTAAAAGGTTACTTAAATCGGCTTTAAAAAGATAAAAGAAATACCCCACACTCTGTCTTCATTAATGCTAGACACAGTACCAGACAGGTAGGCCTATCTGAGTCCCTCCCCCAAAGTTCTCTTCTTTCTTCTTCTTTAATCTTCGCTAGCAAAACAACTGCGCAGATATATTTGTAATCCGCATTAGGAATGAAGATCAAGAGAGAGAAAAGAGCAGTGAGCTGTTGGTTGTCACCGCAGGGTGTCTGTGTAACTGAGCAATAACTTCTGTGAGAGAGATAGGCCTCTGGCGACTCTTTTACAGCTATTGTTGTTTGTATATGAGTCTCCTGAGAGAGTATGCTAATCTACCCCGGGGTTTATCACCTTCTGTTACGCTACCGCTATCTGCAGGTAAAGCTACTTCTTTGGAAGATAAAGTCTTTGACAGATAAAGTTAGTTGTCGGGCAGGTGCCCTCTCACCAACAGGACTGTCTCCCAGGAAGCCTCCGCTGCTGTCTCAGTCTCCGGCCTCTGTCACCAGCCGCACTAGGTATTGGTGGTGGATGAGTCTGGTCTCTGTAGAACATCGATGGGACCTCCAGGAGGGATCCTCTACTGGAGATGGAACACTGCAACTTAGTCACTTAAGGCCCAGGAGTTTCGGCCTAGCATGCAGCATCAGCCCACAGCGCTGGCTTCCTGCTTGTCTCACTGTGTCTCTCCCAAGAGAGTGAGCCTGGCTCCTCCCTTCCTTTATAAAGCTTCCCCCAGAAGGCTGTGCGGTGCAGCAGTGCACCCTGGTACTCTCAAAGCACTATGGGCAATGAAGACTGCTCAACTTCCTGAAAGGAAAATCACATCAAAAGAAATTCCATAGCCGCTGCAAATTGTCCTTTTGGCCACTAGATGGAGCCGAGTTCCTCTCAAATGTCAAACAGCAGTCTTTTAGAACTTGTATAATGGGAGACCCCGCTACACACTCCCCCCACTTGAGAAACTTTGGTCCCCAAAGAGGACAACAGCATGTACTCCAGTGCATATGTTGGCAGTACACTAAAAAAAAAAACATTAACATATGCATAACAGGGAATCATCTTCCTTTTCATAAGCAGAGTTCAAACTTAACAACTGCATATTACAACACAGGTTTGACATAGGAACCTCCCACCAATTGTCGGGGGAGGGAAGGTAATTCTGTTCACAGACCCCCGACACTTGAGTGGCTTGTACAGATGTGCCTGGGGGTGAGCTAGGGTTGTCCTCCACCAAATCTGCGGTGGAAGAACTAGGCTGATCAAGAGTTCGTTTGGAAGTAAAGATAGCCTCTTCCGAGCATTCACCCAATTGGTTATAGGTCAGTCTTTTGGGTGGGTGAATGACTCTTCTTTCCCTCTGTTCTTTGGGATGCACGATCTCAGAGGTACTAGGACCAGCCACTTCTGGGGATTCTTCAATGTCCTCATCCTCATGTTCCAACACACAGGAATCTGATGCTTCAAGAGCGGTCAGTTCTTCTTCAGAGAAAGGTGCAACCTCCTCCTCAGGATCTTCATCATCAACTACTTCTTCTGGAAGCATGTGGAAAGGTATGAATTCGGGGGCTTCCGCCCGAAGGGTTCCTCTGTCAGCCAATTCGGATGAAGACAGGGAGGCAGGTGTGGGTTCTGGTAACTGAGATGACCACATCCAGTCAGGTACCTCCTCTTCATCTTCCAGATCTTCAGATGGAGAATTTCCCTCCCTCACATCTGGGAGTGTCGACTGAGATCTGGTGACTGGTCTGGACAGGCGAGAGGTCGAAGGGGTCTCTGACGAATCTACGACAGGAGGCATGCGAACTGCTTCAGAGAGAGGCAGTAAATGGTTCCTATGCCAAGTCTTCAGTGGACCCACACTTCCTTCAGGCCGAATTTGATACACAGGGAGGTTTGGTAGTTGCTTGCAGATAACATAAGGTTGGGACTTCCAGCGGTCTGCCAACTTGTGTTTTCCCGGGACACCCAAGTTCCTCAACAATACCCTGTCCCCTGGTTGCAAGTCTTGGATCCGAACTTTTAAGTCGAAATTCCTTTTATTCCTCAGTCCACGTTGATCAGATGTGGCCTGAGCTTTATCATAGGCCGATTTCAGACTCTTCCGCAGTCGGTCCACATATCCCTTGTGCGATGCTGAAGAGGTGTGATCGGGTGAGATGCCAAAGGCCAAATCCACTGGCAACCGAGCCTCTCGTCCAAACATTAGACGATAAGGGGAATATCCAGTAGCATCACTGACAGTACTGTTGTAGGCATGCACAATGGCAGCTACATGTTTGCCCCAATGCTGTTTCTTCTCTGAGCTTAAAGTCCCCAACATGTCCAAAAGAGTCCTGTTAAATCGTTCCGGCTGGGCATCCCCTTGTGGATGATAGGGAGTAGTTCTAGTCTTTTGGATGCCTAACAGATCTAACAGTCTCTTGATCAGTCTGCTTTCAAAGTCTCTCCCCTGATCTGAATGGAGGCGTTGTGGTAACCCATAGTGTACAAAGAACTTTTCTACAAGAACTTTGGCTACTGTAGAGGCCTTCTGATCCCTTGTCGGGAATGCTTGGGCGTATCTGGTAAAATGGTCTGTTACCACAAGGACATTCCCTTGGCCACTCAGATCAGGCTCTAGGCAAAGGAAATCAATGCACACCAGTTCCATGGGTCCCTGGCTTTGCAGATGGCCCATTGGGGCTGCTTGACGTGGCAGAGTCTTCCTTTGTATACATCGGACACAAGAATGACAGTATCCTTCAACTTCGGCCCTCATACAGGGCCAGTAGAACCTGTCTCTGACAAGCTGAAAAGTTCTTTCAGGTCCCAGATGGCCATGATTATCATGAAGAGCAGCCAGAACTCTCTCCCTGTATTTAGCTGGTAAGAACAGTTGCCACTTCTCCTCCAGATCTTCAGATGGGCCTCTTCGGTAGGCCACCCCTTCTCGGATCTGTAACCGGGTCCACTCTCTATGCAACAGACGGGCCCCCTGAGGAGAATCGGTTAGAAGCAACTCAGGGCGCTGGATCTCCAAGGCTTCCAAAAGAAGTTTTCCCAGAGGGTCTTCCAGCTGCTCCTTCCTCAAGTCCCTTTTGGATAGCCGGGGTAAATCTTCCCCTTCAACCTGGGTCACCCTGCAATAGTATTTGGGTACTCCGACAGCCGAAACCCCAATCTCTTCGGCTCTTGATCCTCCTCTGGATCGAAGTTCAGTTCCCTGATATAGGGCACGCACCCCTTCTGGAGCCAAATGGGTCCATTCTTCATCAGGTTCGTGTGGTGCATGCAACCTTCTGGATAGGGCATCTGCATCCCTGTTCCCGATTCCTGGCCGATACTTCAGGCTGAAGTTGAAGCTAGAGAGGGCAGCCAACCATCTGTGTCCTGTGGCATCCAGCTTGGCTGTAGTCAACAGATAGGTAAGGGGATTATTATCCGTCTTGACAATGAATTCAGCTCCGTACAGGTAATCTTTCAATTTGTCAACCACTGCCCACTTCAAGGCCAAGAATTCAAGTTTGTGGGTAGGATAATTCCTTTCAGCAGGTAGTAGACTCCTGCTCACGTAGGCGACAGGTCGCAAGTGACCCTCATGTTCCTGGTAGAGTACCCCACCCAGCCCATCTCGGCTGGCATCGACATGCAGTTCATATGGTTTCATGGGGTCTGCATAGGCCAACACAGGGGCAGTGGTTAGATTCTTTTTCAGCTGAATGAAAGCCCCTTCACATTCTGGGGTCCACTGATCCTGGATGGATTCCTTAGCCTTCCGGGGTCCCATGGTGGACTTCGTCGGCTTGACCAGTTCAGGAACGTCATCTTCCTCGTTCTTTAGTAGCTCATTGAGGGGTCGGGCAATCTTGGCGAACCCCTCCACAAACCTCCTGTAATAGGAGCAAAAGCCCAGGAACGACCGAAGTTCGGTCACATTTGTAGGTCTCGGCCAGGAGGAGACAGCATCCAGCTTGTCCGGGTCGGTGGCTACCCCTTCTGCAGACACGATGTGGCCCAGGTAATGGACTGAGGATTGATAGAACTGGCACTTCTCAGGAGAAAGTTTCAGGCCTTCTTCGTGTAGCCTCTTCAGGACCTTTTCCAACCTCTCCTCGTGTTCTTCCAAAGTCCTGCCAAACACGATAACATCATCCAAGTATACCAGTACCTCTATCAAATTCATATCCCCAACAGTCCTTTCTATCAGCCTCTGGAAAGTAGCAGGGGCTCCTGACAACCCCTGCGGCATGCGATTGAACTCAAAGAACCCCACGGGGGTTATGAAGGCTGTCTTCTCCCGGTCTTCAGGGTGCATGGGGATCTGATAGTACCCACTCTTTAAGTCCATCACACTGAACCACTTCGCCCCTGACAGGCTCTGTAGGGCGTCTTCAATTCGAGGAGTGGTATACTGGTCTGGGATGGTTCTTCTGTTCAGTGTTCGGTAGTCGATACAAAGCCTCAAAGATCCGTTTTTCTTCCGGACTACCACTATCGGAGAAGCATATGGGCTCCTGGATTCTCGAATAACCCCAGTCTTCTTGAGTTCCGCCAGCTGCTGACGTAGATCTTCTAAGTCACCCAAGGGAACTCGCCGGACTCTTTCTCGGAAAGGTTTGTCCTCACTCAGGCGGATCTTATGAGTGGCACTCCTGGCGCAGCCCACGTCAAACTCATCCTTAGAAAATATTCCTCGCCATCGAGCAAGTTGTGCCTTGGCCCTCTTCACCCATTCCGGTGGGAGGGCAGCGCTTCCAGAGCAGAGCTCTTCTATGACAACTTCACCCCTTCCCTCCTCTTTAAGATTAGATGGGACAACTGGGGTAGCCGGGTTAACTTGGCCCAACAGCACTCTGGCCGGTACCTTCACCGGTGTAGTAGAGGTGTTTCTGACACTCACTAAAACCCTTCCACGGTTTTTCTGTAACACCTTCAAAGGGATCACTTCAGGGATTACTTCTATCCCCCTCTCCTCTTCCTGTGGACCTGATTCAAAGATGATAAAAGGGCCAGGCTGTTTCCATGTGAGTTTAACTGAAGCTTTCAGACAAGCCACCTCTCCTGGCTGCAAGACCTTTTCCGTTCTGTCCAACTTCCAGAGTCTTCCAACTCCTTCTGCAGGAGTCTCTTGCTCCAATACTAGTCGTTGATAGGCCTGCCGTAGCATGGGGTGAATCCTTGGCGCTGGAGCATCCTGTCCCTGGACCAGTTGTGTCAGGAGGCGCCTTACTAGGTCAGTGTTGGTCCCTACGATGAGAGAGCTTTTGTTGGCCCCTGGTGGACGAGGACAGACCACCGCTAGGGTGTCAAAGATTTCAGCTTTACCAGCCACTGATGGGTCAAAGGTCAACTTGATTGGCAGATACCCGTCATAGGGAAAACTTTGAGTCCCGATACCCCATATCTCCAGATCTTCCAACTTCTGCAGAGGTAGATGGGTAAGGTGTTTATCATAGAAGTCTCTATACAGAAGAGTCACTTGGGCCCCAGTGTCAAGGAGGGCTCTTGTGTAAATTCCTTCTACCTGGACGGAGACTACAGGGGAAGGCCCGACTAAGTTAGTTGGGAATTCTCTTGAAGTGGCCTTGTTGTCTGATTCAGTTCTCTGCACCCAAGCTCTTTTCTTCTTTCTTTTTTTTCTTGGATTCAGTCCCCGCTGGGCACGGTGTGCATTGATTTTCCTCCCCCCAGTAGCCTGGAGTATATAACGAGGGGCGTTGTACCTAGATCTTACTCCCTGACTCAGTTTCCCTGAACCAGTGAGCCTCCTGGAGTCCCTTGAAACTGGCGGGCACCCGGTTGACTCCTTCACCGAGGGCCCTCTGAAGTTTTCCGCTGGCTTGCGAGGTTTTGAGACAACCTTTCCTGGGCTGGGACATACTCCTCTAACATGTCCTACTCCCCCACAGTTGAAACAAGTTAACAATCTTGTAGATCTCGGTTCCGGATCTGCTCTAAGGTTAGCAGGTTCATCTGGCTTCTCTGATATGTTCCCATTAGGTAGAGTGGATGCCTGACTAGTCAGGATAGACACCATTTCTATCAACTGGGACACCTGGGTCTTTAGGAGTTCAACTTGCGAATCACCTTCTTCTACACTTATCACTCTGACTCGAGCAGCTGAGTCAAACTGCCGACTCTTCTTTTTGTTGTCCAACATGACCTCTTCCTCTCTGACCATTCGAATCAGGTCAGGGTATTCTAGAATGCCACCGTCTTGACGAGTTCGCAACAGTATGGCAATGGGATCTAAAGGTTGAGCCCCTCTCAGCACCTGCCGTGCACGAGTCTCATCTACCTTCCGGGGGTCTATCCCTTTCTTTAACAGGATCTGGTGGATGATCTTATCCAGGCGTCTAATAAATTCGGACAACTTCTCTTCCTCTTCTTGGTAACAGTGGTCTAACTGGTAAAGAAGTTCAGCCACGTTTTCCGTCCGACCAAATACATCTTGTAGAATGTCTAGATAATCCTGTGCAGTACAGTTCTTTTTGCTTAACATGAGATTACGTACGGCCTCTAGTGCAGGTCCCCTTAAACTTTCTGTGATTCTCTGTTTCTTGTGCTGTTCTGGTACCTCCCACTCTTCCAAAGCCTGAGTGGCGGTATCTAACCACTCTTCAAACCCATCTTCTGTCGAAGGCACAGGCTGTTTCCCAGAGAATGTCCTGAGCTTCCTATATCCAGTCATCAGATAGTTTGGGGAGTCCTTACTACATTTTGCTACGATTTCCCCGAGAACAGCACACAGTTCTGAGCTAAAGGTAGACAAAGGTGGTGACTCTGGACTCCCTTCTTGGACACCTTTTTCTTTGCTGGATCCCCCAGGAGTGGTGGATGAGGGACCTTCAGTAAGGACTTCTGGATGTATTAAGAAAAGTTCTGTTAGGTCAGTAGTCTTTACACTGGTTCCCTTAAAGTAATCGGGGACCCCCTTCCTCCACTCACACAAGGCATACGTGTGTGGAACGGTGGTGTCTGTCTTTATGTCAGTCACCCAGAATTTCCTGTCTGTGGACAGTGCCCTTAAAACTGGGAGGAGTTTTCCCTCAGTCCAGACCTCTCCCTTGATTTCAACCACCAGGCCATTTTCCACTACGACATTCTCTTCCCTGCACCACTCGGCTGCAGCGGTAGGATCCATTTCTGCGTTGAGGGGGATTCTGTGGCTGAGAGGGTTGTGTTGCAGGACTGTAGAGATCCCGGACGAGCCCCCACGTGTAGCACCACCCCCGCAGGAGCTGCTGATTATGTTATTGGGTCTACACCCTGCCTAACAACCCTATAGAACTGGCTCGATCCCTCCTCAGGCACAACTGACCCAGAATAGGACTGGACTATCAAATGGATACACAGATTGGAATACAATACTTCAATATGCAACAGTGACTTATTACCTTCTTCAATGGTAGTCCGTCTGGGTGACACAATGGAACAGCACACAGGATTGTATTTAACCAAAGCTTAATTTACTGTATATCAAATTAAGCAAGTGAGATACAATGAAATACGGTTAGTTTAAAAGGTTACTTAAATCGGCTTTAAAAAGATAAAAGAAATACCCCACACTCTGTCTTCATTAATGCTAGACACAGTACCAGACAGGTAGGCCTATCTGAGTCCCTCCCCCAAAGTTCTCTTCTTTCTTCTTCTTTAATCTTCGCTAGCAAAACAACTGCGCAGATATATTTGTAATCCGCATTAGGAATGAAGATCAAGAGAGAGAAAAGAGCAGTGAGCTGTTGGTTGTCACCGCAGGGTGTCTGTGTAACTGAGCAATAACTTCTGTGAGAGAGATAGGCCTCTGGCGACTCTTTTACAGCTATTGTTGTTTGTCTATGAGTCTCCTGAGAGAGTATGCTAATCTACCCCGGGGTTTATCACCTTCTGTTATGCTACCGCTATCTGCAGGTAAAGCTACTTCTTTGGAAGATAAAGTCTTTGACAGATAAAGTTAGTTGCCGGGAAGGTGCCCTCTCACCAACAGGACTGTCTCCCAGGAAGCCTCCGCTGCTGTCTCAGTCTCCGGCCTCTGTCACCAGCCGCACTAGGTATTGGTGGTGGATGAGTCTGGTCTCTGTAGAACATCGATGGGACCTCCAGGAGGGATCCTCTACTGGAGATGGAACACTGCAACTTAGTCACTTAAGGCCCAGGAGTTTCGGCCTAGCATGCAGCATCAGCCCACAGCGCTGGCTTCCTGCTTGTCTCACTGTGTCTCTCCCAAGAGAGTGAGCCTGGCTCCTCCCTTCCTTTATAAAGCTTCCCCCAGAAGGCTGTGCGGTGCAGCAGTGCACCCTGGTACTCTCAAAGCACTATGGGCAATGAAGACTGCTCAACTTCCTGAAAGGAAAATCACATCAAAAGAAATTCCATAGCCGCTGCAAATTGTCCTTTTGGCCACTAGATGGAGCCGAGTTCCTCTCAAATGTCAAACAGCAGTCTTTTAGAACTTGTATAATGGGAGACCCCGCTACACCTGCAAATTATACTTCCTGATTACACTTCTGCCTAATTTTGTGGCATTCCATACACATTATTGCTGTGGATCAACTTCCTGATAGTTACAACTGTAACAGCCTGTGCATGGCTGCTTGTAGTCTTCATGAAGGGACGCGATAGAGTGGCAGTGCAGGAGCACAACTGGGAAATAGTTCTTACTCCATAACAGAAAGTGTGTTAACAGGTATTATTATAACAAACGCTGCAGATTTAATGCAAAAATTACATGAATATGTTAAAGCTTAGATGGGTTGTCCATTGCCCTAACATCAGTTCATATCTCAAATTCAAAATTTTAAATATTCTTTTTTCGAAAGAAATGTACTAATGGCAAATCACCAATGGCAGTTGTGCACATCTTAAAACTGGCTTATGCATATGTTACTTCAGTTCCTGATATATACATGTAAAGGCAGTTTATTCAAACTAGCTAGTATTTCTCTTGGCATCGGTACACTCCAATAAAAATGGAAAATAAAGCTTTGATCTGCATACAGGAAGCATAAACCCCTGCTTAGTACTTCAGATGTTCACTAAAGTTCATTCCACCTCTTTTGCTCTGTAGTCCAGTGATGTGAAAATCCCTGTGTAGGCTGGCCATTAACAGAGCCTGAATGAGATTGAATGAGAGAAATAATTTCATTCCCCCATCCACGTCTACTGTGTATATGGAGGAACTTCTACCTGATGTTTCACCAGTGACTACCTAAATACCCAAACTCTATCTGCATCTGATAGAATGCAGTCGCTGGTAGGTGGACATTTTTTTCACCAGCACAGTGGATTTTGAATACACCTTGGTACTTATAGAGCCATCTGTGGCTACTTTTATAGTGGACGAAGGCTGTTCTGAAAAATGCTCACTCCGGGCACTTTGATGTCAGTTAATTGCAGAAAACTTGGTGTGAAAAAACTATGATTGAAAGAAATTTCTAACAGACCAGTCAGCTTCAAACCTGCGTTGATAGTTTGAATATGATTGGGGATAGGGATGCAGAAAAAGAACGTTGCACAGCATGTGCTTTAAGAAGTGCATTCCTAGTGACCATCTGAGGTGCTCTTTCTGCAATAAATTATACATTATAGCCTAACACCAGATGCATTTGTTTTTCTACTTTTGGATAGAGTAGGGAAAAGTTAAAGCTGAACTTCAAGGGATAGACAATTTTATTTGGAAGCCTTTGTCTTCTAGTACCCCCCCCCCCCCCCCCACTACCTGTGACAGAGGTTTTAAAACACATCAGGGTGAAGAGATCATTCTTCGGAGTCCTGACATTGATGATTGAGGAAGTCTGCAAGCCAATTTTTCATTGCTGGGTGGTGCAAGGCAGACAGGGCTGGGACCTAAAGTTCCACCCAAACAAGAATCAGACCTGCTTTTCTTTGAGCTGCTAATCTTCTGATTCCTTCCTGATGTATGATGTAAGATGGCTGGATGACTTTGCATATGAGAGGTCCAATGTTACAGGGATAACTGAATTGCTCTGAATAGTAATGAATAGTAATAAGGAGACAAGTTTCCCTGATAATCAAGTACTCTGTACTGAGCGGGTATGCAGGACTTAATCCTAGACCTATAGGCTGGCATCTGTCCTGGAGGACCTTCCAAACCAACAGGATTGTGGATTTCTCTGACTTCAGCACTGGACTAGTACCCTACCATGCCAGGGCAATCCTGATTTTGCTGCTTCAACAAATGGAATGGTCCAGAGACTCTGCCCTCTTGTTTCAGGCAACCAGAAT
Organism: Pelophylax lessonae; assembly: GCF_965119305.1. Taxonomy (NCBI): domain Eukaryota; kingdom Metazoa; phylum Chordata; class Amphibia; order Anura; family Ranidae; genus Pelophylax; species Pelophylax lessonae. The sequence continues at coordinate 237,690,314 of NC_138770.1, read as the reverse complement.
GTTGAGAAGCAACAAGCTGGAGTTATATTGGGCATATGGAACTGCCTCGTTGGAGGCCATCATTAGGATCAGGCCCCTAATGCAGGGGCAAGGGAGTTGGTTGGCTCTTGGACTGTAGAGTCTGAAGGAGTGAGAAGCCTGAAATTTGTCCAGAAGAAGAAAAATCGGAGACAGGGCAATATCCAATCCCAGATACTTCAACCAATGTGAGGGTTTCAGTGCTGATTTCTGGAGATTTGGAATCCACTTGAATATCCATAGGGTTTGGACAGCCAATTGGACATTGACTTGTATGTTGCAAGTTGCAATAGGTTGAGGGCAAGTTGCAATAGGTTGAGGGCTTTTAAAGGAACTTAGGCTGGTAACCTTAGGCACAGCTGACACAGGAAGATCCAAGTCTGGGCATATGTGGACTACATCAATACGGACTTAAATTGTATCCTGAAGTTTAGGAGTTTTTAGGGGTATGTCTTACATGAAGTACAACCCCCCTAGCTGACTCTGCACAAGCAGCTGCAGTCCCAGGGAAATTGGGAGCAGACTGGAAGGAGAGGGCGCAGAACCATGCTTGAAACCCCTGTGATCTGAGTTAGCTATCATGGTTACTCCCAAGATGGACCAGGGATTATGGACAAAGGGATTTGTAAAGTGCATAGAGCAGTGCACATGACCACAGCTAATGTGCACTGCTTGTTGCAAATAAAGAAATGTGAGGGGAAAAAGGAGTCCCGGAACTCACAGAGCACATTACAAGGTTGCAGAATAATACAGTGAGATATAATTCCATTAAAAAAAAAAAAAAAAAGATTACAGGGCAAATAAGTAGTGGATGTGTAAAGATTATTTTTGTAGAATAGAGATTTTGTTTTGTGTCACTTTGAGGAAGACTCTGAGGAGTATTGTAAGACGGGGGACAGTGGTCCATGCTATCAGTGTCAGGTCTCTTAGAAAGGACATTTCAAGGTTCCCTGGCTTTGTTAGTGGATCATAAGCTTGCAAGATCCCCTGGACTTCTGTCTTTGTGCTTAAAGTGATTTTAAAAGCATTTTTTTTTTGTTAGCACAGGAAGTGGTAAAATGTTTTTTTTTTTTTTTTTCTTTTAATAAATGCATTTAAAAAATGTTTTAGCTATAGACCCACCTTAAGATTTTCCATATTAGGTATAGAGTGAGAAATGACTAACAAGGGTACTCACATAACCGCTGCTGGAAGGATTGATACTGTCTCTGACCAGGTCACTGAAAGGCACCAGAGATCCAAGGTAAAGTTTAGAGGATCATGAAACTGAGGCAAACATGGAAGATACGGCAAGAAAGAGACAATGGGGTGGATTTACTAGAGGTACATAGACTGTGCACTTGCATGCTTGGTAGAACTTTGCAAGTGCAATTGTTCCAGAGCTTAGTAAAAGAGGGAAGCCCTGCTGACTTCCACCATCCAATCATGAGCAAGCAAAATGCTCTTTTTTTATTTTGCTTTGCATGTGATTGGGTTTTCTTTGTACAGTGATGCTATTTACCTCATTTACTAAGCAACTGCACTTTCAATGTGTACAGGGGATTCTCAGCTGACAAATTAATGTAAACAAAGGGTACATGTGAAAAATGGCTTGGGGTCCCCTGAAAATTCATACCAGGTCCTTCAGGTTTAATATAGATTTCAGGGGGGACACCACAAAAAATGAATGTGCCTGATCAGGATGAGTCACTTGTTGTTAGCATGCCAATGGGTGCTGGCTCCCTAACCAACAGGAGCTCTGAAAGGGAATCTATCATAATTGTCAGTGGTAATAATATTGCTTCTAAATGTTTCACTTCACACTGAAGCTTGAGGTTTGCTCAACTGAACACCCATTTGTTCATCTGCTCACACAGGAATCTCTATGGACTGTGAACACAGTGAAGAAGTCTCCCTCATATTATTTCCCCATCTGGTAGAATGTTCTTAGCCTATAGTGTTTCTCCACTGGTAAAAAATCTTAGCCTATAGTGTTTCTCTATGGTGAATGTTCTTAGCCTATAGTGTTTCTCTATTGGTAAGTCCCCGTTCACACTGGGGCGACCTGTGAGGCGACCTGGTCGCCTCACAGGTCGCCGTAGGTCGCCTTCCATAGAGAAGCTGCGGACCCGTTCTAATAGGAGCCACACAAGTCGCTCTGACTTGGAAAAAGGGTCCGGAGCTTCTTTGGGGCGACCCGGAGCGACCTGCATAGACTTCAATGTTATGAAGTCCGTGCCGGCCGCTCCGAGGTCGCGGCGCGCTGCTCGCACCGCAACCTCGGAGGTCGCCCCGGGAAGTCGGATCGCCCCAGTGTGAACGGGGCCTGAATGTTCTTAGCCTATAGTGTTTCTCTATTGGTAAATATTCTTTAACTTTTATGGTTGAATGTTCTTTTGGCTTTTTTTGTTTTAGGATTGAATCGTAGAAAATGTTACAATTGCCCTGGTAAATGGCAACAAATAGAAACTGACATTACACACATTGAAACCTTAATGGTTACTATTCTTTACTTTTGTACAAATGATGGGACATTTGCAAATCATTTTTTTTATAAATAAACCCCTAACTGTGTGGGTTTTAGCCAAGGCGAAAGCTGGCTATTTATTTATTTTTTATTTATTTCAGGTACTTATATAGCATTGTAAATTTATGCAGCGCTTTACATATACATTGTACATTCACATCAGTCCCTATCCTCAAGGAGCTTACAATCTAAGGTCCCTAACTCACATACATACATACACAGTAGGGGCAATTTTTTATACAGGATCCAATTAACCTACCAGCATGTCTTTAGAGTGTGGGAGGAAACCGGAGTCCCCGGAGGAAACCCACGCAAGCACAGGGAGAACATGCAAACTCCAGGCAGGTAGTGTCGTGGTTGGGAGTTGAACCAGCGACCCTCTTGTTGCTAGGTGAAAGTGCTAACCACTACACCACTGTGTGGGCTATAGACGCTATAGACGCTATAGACCCTATAGACAGGCATTAAGCTTTGTTTATTAAAACTACTGAATATACAGTAACATAAATAATTACCATTCATATTCTAACTTCTTCAGCTGTTTAGGAAATGAAAAAAAAAAAATAGGACATGACTTGTTGCTGTAGAGAAGACTGGACATTTTATTTCAGACCCTTTGATAAATATGGACGACTGTGAGCACAGAAGAAGAGCATACAGCCAAGGGCAGCAGACAGAGGAGAGAATGACATAAGAAGGGGTGCTGAAAAGTCAGCTGTATATGCTTAGCAGAACTTATAACAGCCAACGTTTCCATGGTTACTTACGAGTTGAAAGTGGTTGTATTATTTTTTTTATTGTTAGAAAGTAGAGCTTTTATTCTAGCAGGAGTCTAGCAGTGGCACCTTTCTAGTAAGATTTTTTTTTCTTTTTTTTTACCATTTGAGAGTGTTTAAAATTACAGGGTTATTGTTGACACCACCCTGGCATCTTGATCTGCTTAGCATAGGAGTTTCGCACTCAACACTGAGCTTCTATCTCGTAATCTACATACAACAATCAAAGCACTTATTTTTAGTTCAGAGGCGAATATTTAATGTTTTAAATTAGAGCAATCTAGGCATTGTTCCAGTTCTGTTGGGATATACAGAGTCATTCTAATTTATGAAGAGGCCACACAACAAAACCATTAAAAGCTGCCCTCACCACCACCAATCTCCTGTCCATCTCTATCTCTAAAACATTTTCTATAGTACCACAGATCACTAATAATTTTCATAGCAATTGGTTAGAGATCCCTAAATGTTATAAACATTTACAGGGCCGGGGAAATCTATAGGCAAGATAGGTGTCGGGCCAGAGCACAGTCAGAGGCGTCGGAGGTGCCTCCTCCTCATTGGGAGGCTGCGCGGGTTTGGGACAGCCAGAGAAGAAAAGGGGACTTCCGGCCGAGAGAAGCTCTGTGTCTCCACCCATCTAGGTGGGCAGATGGTGGATCCCAGCAACCCAGGTAATAGCAGCTGAGTGAGCGGTGTCGGCGACAGCTTATAATCTCCCACAGAAGATCCTCTGTGACGCCTATACTGGCCTGTCCATATACTATCCCAACCTGTCTATATACTACCCTAGCCTGTCTATATACTACCTTATCCTGTCTATATACTACCCTAGCCTGTCTATATACTACCCTAGCCTGTCCATATCAAATACCAGCGGATCACAGCTGACGTGAGGAAGGGAGCCGATGCCACCACTATTTGTCTTCAGGCCAGGTCCAAAGGCGCAGGTGCAGGCCTTCAGACCACAATTGAAAAAAATAGGTGGATAGAGGCCGCAAAAATTTACACCCCTGCCACCTTCACCGTATACATGGGCAGGGCAAAGGGGGTGAAGTCAGGGGAAGAGCCATGGGGGGGCACAATGAGGTTTTGCCTAGGGTCTCAAAAATCCTTGCACCAGCCCTGAACATTTATGTCATCCAAATTAATTTTTTCAATGCAATTGCTACCTACATAAATCCCTGGACCCTCTTTGTTTCTGGCTCCAATTGTAGTTGCGTGGCCTGAAATGCCTTTAGTTACACCCTTTAATATATATATACGTAATTACGTATATATATACAGTATATATATAAAGTATAGAACACATAGTGTTCAAAAAGAGTTTGGGACTTTGTATGAGATGTGGCCAGTTTGCACATGATGTTGTGAATCATAATTCATATACATATGCTGGTAAGCACAAAACAAGTATAGAATCAATTAACATCACGTGTTTATTAATATATAAGAATGGCAGTTAACATCATTGTACAAGTATAATACAACAGCAGTAAATAGAATACAAGGTATGTATATATAAAATCTGATACTTGTTTTGTGCTTACCAGCACATGTATATGAATTACGATTCACAACATCATGTGCAAACTGGCCACATCTCATACAAAGTCCCAAACTCTTTTTGAACACTATGTGTTCTATACTTTATGTATACATAGGGATGGAGACTCAATGGCAAGAGTCTCATTCAAAGTCCCATCTATTCCCTAATTTTTCCCCATTACCCCCCCCCCCCCCTCCCCTTATTTCCTCCCCTTCCCCTTTATTTAATATATATATATATATATATATATATAAAAAATCTATTTTGGTTCTAGCACCTCAACCCGCCTGCTCTTGGTAAATTTCTTAACAGTTTCTTTCAGATTTCATTGGATATGCGAACGAATGCTCACTGCAGCATGCATGAAAGCATATGGTAAAGCAGCCTATAGACTCAATTCCCCCATCAACACTGACTGTGTTGAATGCCTCCTACTGTACAATTGTGTTCTGAAGCAGTGGGGGTTTTGCAAGGAGCCTTCCTGGATGGCGGAACACAGGGATTACTGCTAACGGCTATAACCGCTGGCAAAAATGGAATGTGGAAAACCCAACAGGCTGGTTGTACCCAAGTCAATTGGTGGATTGATTTAGGTACAATCTGCCTGCCCATACATGGATCAAACCTCGGCTTCAGCAGGCCTTCCCTGCTGAACCGGACGAATTTCGATCTATGTATGGCCGGCTTAAGTGTGCATATGCAAATACACCAACACTCATTGCTTGAATCCACTAGAAATGCTTTATTTTTACAATGGGATACAGCTATCATCTACACTAATAGGTTTTGACTAGTGTTGAGCGAACACGGACTGTATTATTCGTGTTCGTACCGAATAATTGGATTTTTTGTACCCGAACACGGACACGGACACTTTACTGTATGTTCGGGTAAAAATCCGTGTTCGGTCGTTTTATTTCCGGGTTTTGCATGCTTTGGCGCTCTTTTCATGGCGGGCTTTCAACAGCCAATCAACAATCGTTTAACTGGTGTGCCTTAAGCCATCCCAGCCATGCCTGCAAATGTCTCAGTAGCTGTGATTGGCCGTCTGAAGCATGTGACCAAGTCTTTATAAGTTCGAGGCAGCCGCAGCGGCGTCATTATGCTGCTTAGATTCAGGGACAGAGCACACATCAACGTGCTGGCTGCTGATTAGGGAAAGATAGGCAGGAAAAAACCATTTGTGTCCGGATAGAATTGAGGGACAGGTCGGAGTGTTTAGGCAGGGCGAGTTGTAGGCATTTTAGGGATAGAGTCTGCTGAATTATATAGGGTCAGTGTCTTCTACAAACTACAATCGATATTGCTGTGTGGGGGGTGGGGTCTGCACTCAATCCTGATCTACGATCTCTTCTCAATCCTGTTAGGGACAGAGTCTGCTGAATTTTAGGGAAACTGTGTTCTACAAACTACAATCGATATTGCTGTGTGGTGTGGGATTGGAGATAGGCAGGTGTCAGTGATCCACATCCATTTTTCTGTGTGTGAGCTGCAGTGAACACAATCTTTTTGGGCTGCAGTGAACACAATCTTTTTGGGCTGCAGTGAACACAATCTTTTTGGGCTGCAGTGAACACAATCTTTTTGGGCTGCAGTGAACACAATCTTTTTGGGCTGCAGTGAACACAATCTTTTTGGGGTGCAGTGAACAAAATCTTTTTGGGGTGCAGTGAACACAATCCTTTTTGGTGTGCAGTGAACACAATCTTTGTGGGGTGCAGTGAACAAAATCCTTTGTGGGGTGCAGTGAACACAATCTTTTTGGGGTGCAGTGAACAAAATCCTTTTTGGGGTGCAGTGAACAACATCCTTTTTGGGGTGCAGTGAACACAATCTTTTTGGGGTGCAGTGAACAAAATCCTTTGTGGGGTGCAGTGAACACAATCTTTTTGGGGTGCAGTGAACACAATCTTTTTGGGGTGGAGTGAACAACATCCTTTTTGGGGTGCAGTGAACAAAATCCTTTTTGGGGTGCAGTGAACAAAATCATTTTTGGGGTGCAGTGAACACAATCTTTTTGGGGTGCAGTGAACACAATCTTTGTGGGGTGCAGTGAACACAATCTTTTTGGGGTGGAGTGAACAACATCCTTTTTGGGGTGCAGTGAACAACATCCTTTTTGGGGTGCAGTGAACACAATCTTTTTGGGGTGCAGTGAACACAATCTTTGTGGGGTACAGTGAACAGAATCTTTGTGGGGTGCAGTGAACACAATCTTTGGGGGGTACAGTGAACACAATCTTTGTGAGGTGCAGTGAACACAATCTTTGTGGGGTGCAGTGAACACAATCATTGTGGGGTGCAGTGAACTCAATCTTTGTGGGGTACAGTGAACACAATCTCATACTGAAGGTTTGAGGGTGCTGCCTGTTCCATACTCCCCCTACTCCTCATCTAGCCTTTTAGGGGTACAAACAATAGTAATTGGGGCCTAGTGTGTTTGTGTACGTGTGATATACATACACTTTTTTGGGATCATATTTTCTATTCCGCTATTTAATCAAAAACCTTTGGGGATCAGTTAAATTGGGGGATAGTCTGTGTTGGTACGTGTGAGAGAGATCCACCTTTCCAAGTTGTTGGGGTTCATCTCATACTTCTGAAGGTTTGAGGGTGCTGCCTGTTCCATACTCCCCCTACTCCTAGCCTTTTAGGGGTACAAACAATAGTAATTGGGGCCTAGTGTGGTTGTGTACGTGTGATATACATACACTTTTTTGGGATCATATTTTCTATTCCGCTATTTAATCAAAAACCTTTGGGGATCAGTTAAATTGGGGGATAGTCTGTGTTGGTACGTGTGAGAGAGATCCACCTTTCCAAGTTGTTGAGGTTCATCTCATACTTCTGAAGGTTTGAGGGTGCTGCCTGTTCCATACTCCCCCTACTCCTAGCCTTTTAGGGGTACAAACAATAGTAATTGGGGCCTAGTGTGGTTGTGTACGTGTGATATACATACACTTTTTTGGGATCATATTTTCTATTCCGCTATTTAATCAAAAACCTCTGGGGATCAGTTAAATTGGGGGATAGTCTGTGTTGGTACGTGTGAGAGAGATCCACCTTTCCAAGTTGTTGGGGTTCATCTCATACTTCTGAAGGTTTGAGGGTGCTGCCTGTTCCATACTCCCCCTACTCCTAGCCTTTTAGGGGTACAAACAATAGTAATTGGGGCCTAGTGTGGTTGTGTACGTGTGATATGCATACACTTTTTTGGGATCATATTTTCTATTCCGCTATTTAATCAAAAACCTTTGGGGATCAGTTAAATTGGGGGATAGTCTGTGTTGGTACGTGTGAGAGAGATCCACCTTTCCAAGTTGTTGGGGTTCATCTCATACTTCTGAAGGTTTGAGGGTGCTGCCTGTTCCATACTCCCCCTACTCCTAGCCTTTTAGGGGTACAAACAATAGTAATTGGGGCCTAGTGTGGTTGTGTACGTGTGATATACATACACTTTTTTTGGATCATATTTTCTATTCCGCTATTTAATCAAAAACCTTTGGGGATCAGTTAAATTGGGGGATAGTCTGTGTTGGTACGTGTGAGAGAGATCCACCTTTCCAAGTTGTTGGGGTTCATCTCATACTTCTGAAGGTTTGAGGGTGCTGCCTGTTCCATACTCCCCCTACTCCTAGCCTTTTAGGGGTACAAACAATAGTAATTGGGGCCTAGTGTGGTTGTGTACGTGTGATATACATACACTTTTTTGGGATCATATTTTCTATTCCGCTATTTAATCAAAAACCTTTGGGGATCAGTTAAATTGGGGGATAGTCTGTGTTGGTACGTGTGAGAGAGATCCACCTTTCCAAGTTGTTGGGGTTCATCTCATACTTCTGAAGGTTTGAGGGTGCTGCCTGTTCCATACCCCCCCTACTCCTCATCTAGCCTTTTAGGGGTACAAACAATAGTAATTGGGGCCTAGTGTGGTTGTGTACGTGTGATATACATACACTTTTTTTGGATCATATTTTCTATTCCGCTATTTAATCAAAAACCTTTGGGGATCAGTTAAATTGGGGGATAGTCTGTGTCGGTACGTGTGAGAGAGATCCACCTTTCCAAGTTGTTGGGGTTCATCTCATACTTCTGAAGGTTTGAGGGTGCTGCCTGTTCCATACTCCCCCTACTCCTCATCTAGCCTTTTAGGGGTACAAACAATAGTAATTGGGGCCTAGTGTGGTTGTGTACGTGTGATATACATACACTTTTTTTGGATCATATTTTCTATTCCGCTATTTAATCAAAAACCTTTGGGGATCAGTTAAATTGGGGGATAGTCTGTGTTGGTACGTGTGAGAGAGATCCACCTTTCCAAGTTGTTGGGGTTCATCTCATACTTCTGAAGGTTTGAGGGTGCTGCCTGTTCCATACTCCCCCTACTCCTCATCTAGCCTTTTAGGGGTACAAACAATAGTAATTGGGGCCCAGTGTGGTTGTGTACGTGTGATATACATACACTTTTTTGGGATCATATTTTCTATTCCGCTATTTAATCAAAAACCTTTGGGGATCAGTTAAATTGGGGGATAGTCTGTGTCGGTACGTGTGAGAGAGATCCACCTTTCCAAGTTGTTGGGGTTCATCTCATACTTCTGAAGGTTTGAGGGTGCTGCCTGTTCCATACCCCCCCTACTCCTCATCTAGCCTTTTAGGGGTACAAACAATAGTAATTGGGGCCTAGTGTGGTTGTGTACGTGCGAGATACATACACTTTTTTTGATCATATTTCCTACTCCGCTATTCAATAAAAACCTTTGAGGATCAATTGAATTGCGGGATAGTCTGTGTCGGTACGTGTGAGAGAGATCCACCTTTCCAAGTTGTTGGGGTTCATCTCATACTTCTGAAGGTTTGAGGGTGCTGCCTGTTCCATACTCCCCCTACTCCTCATCTAGCCTTTTAGGGGTACAAACAATAGTAATTGGGGCCCAGTGTGGTTGTGTACGTGTGATATACATACACTTTTTTGGGATCATATTTTCTATTCCGCTATTTAATCAAAAACCTTTGGGGATCAGTTAAATTGGGGGATAGTCTGTGTCGGTACGTGTGAGAGAGATCCACCTTTCCAAGTTGTTGGGGTTCATCTCATACTTCTGAAGGTTTGAGGGTGCTGCCTGTTCCATACCCCCCCTACTCCTCATCTAGCCTTTTAGGGGTACAAACAATAGTAATTGGGGCCTAGTGTGGTTGTGTACGTGCGAGATACATACACTTTTTTTGATCATATTTCCTATTCCGCTATTCAATAAAAACCTTTGAGGATCAATTGAATTGCGGGATAGTCTGTGTCGGTACGTGTGAGAGAGATCCACCTTTCCAAGTTGTTGGGGTTCATCTCATACTTCTGAAGGTTTGAGGGTGCTGCCTGTTCCATACCCCCCCTACTCCTCATCTAGCCTTTTAGGGGTACAAACAATAGTAATTGGGGCCTAGTGTGGTTGTGTACGTGCGAGATACATACACTTTTTTTGATCATATTTCCTATTCCGCTATTCAATAAAAACCTTTGAGGATCAATTGAATTGCGGGATAGTCTGTGTCGGTACGTGTGAGAGAGATCCACCTTTCCAAGTTGTTGGGGTTCATCTCATACTTCTGAAGGTTTGAGGGTGCTGCCTGTTCCATACTCCCCCTACTCCTCATCTAGCCTTTTAGGGGTACAAACAATAGTAATTGGGGCCCAGTGTGGTTGTGTACGTGTGATATACATACACTTTTTTTGGATCATATTTTCTATTCCGCTATTTAATTTAACTGGGCCTCCATGCGAGACCTGTGTGCCTTGTTGCGCTGTTTTGAGTACTCCACCAACATGGCCAGTGGCAATGACGCCGTTCTCAGCTTAACTATCCCACTTCCATGCCTCCTTGAAAAAACAATTCGGGCGATGATGGAAGAGGATGTGGCACAGGATGAGGAGGAGGAGGAGGATGAAGAGGTAACATTTCCAAGGCTTTCAGGGCAGTCATTCGCAAGGGGCTCCGAGGGTGGGTTCCTGCACACGCAAACGCCAGGGACGCAATTGTCCAGCAGGGGCACAGTTCTGGAGGATGAGGAGGATGAGGAGGAGGAGGAGCTGGAGGAGGAGATGGAACCATGTTCACAGCAGGGTGGCACCCAGGCCAGCTCATGGCCATCACTGGTGCGTGGCTGGGGGGATACAGAGGACACGGACGATACACCTCCCACAGAGGACAGCCTTTCGTTGCCTCTGGGCAGCCTGGCACACATGAGCGATTACATGCTGCAGTGTCTCCACAACGACCGCCGAGTTGCCCACATTCTAACTTGTGCTGATTACTGGGTGGCCACGCTGCTGGATCCCCGTTACAAGGACAACGTACCGTCCTTAATTCACTCACTGGAGCGCGATCGCAAGATGCGCGAGTACAAGCGCACGCTGGTAGACGCCATGCTGCTGGCATTCCCATCTGACAGCGGGGCCACAGTGGAAGCACAAGGCAGAGGAGGAGGAGGAGGAGGTCGCCAACGCAACCAGGGCACCGCCAGCACCTCAGAAGGCAGGGTTAGCATGGCCGAAATGTGGAAAAGCTTTGTCAGCACGCCACAACAAACAGCAGCACCAGCAGCTCAGATGGAACGTCTTAGCAGGAGGCAGCATTTTACCAACATGGTGGAGCAGTATGTGTGCACACGCCTACATGTAGTGAATGACGGGTCTGCCCCCTTCAACTTCTGGGTCTCCAAATTGGGCACATGGCTTGAGCTTGCCCTTTACGCCTTGGAGGTGCTGGCGTGCCCTGCAGCCAGTGTATTATCTGAACGGGTATTTAGCACGGCTGGGGGCGTTATAACAGACAAGCGCAGCCGCCTGTCCAGAGACAATGTGGACAAGCTCACGTTCATTAAAATGAACCAGGCATGGATCCCACGGGACTTTTCCGTACCTTATGCAGAATAGCAATGGATACCGACCTTACCCACCCATTGTTCCATTTTTGCTCTTTCTCACTCTTTTGGGGTGTACCCTCATTTAAAATTTTTGAAAAGAAGCAGTGTTGGCTACCTCGTCCTCCTCCTCAGGGCCAGATTAATGTAGGGGCTATTGGAGCTGCAGCTCCAGGCCCCTACCTTTTATATAGGCCCCGGGTTGGCCATATTCACTGTTACCGCTCTTCTGTCACTTGTAAACACAGAAGTCTGGCTTCTATGCTCGCTTCCCCAGGCAGCACCCTCAGAACCTCCCCACACAGCGTGAAGGCCGGACAAGGAGGGACAGTTGGCGATGCATGGATGTGTTTATGGGCTTCAGAGACAGCATCCCATGTTGAATTAGGCATGCATGGCTGCACCCTTCCTCCTCTGGGTGCATGGCAAGGCACGGCCCTTAAGGCCCTTCAAAATCCTCAGCACCAAGCCCATGATGCTGTTAATCCGGCCCTGGTCCTCCTCCACCGCCGCTTCCACCTACACCGCCCATAGGTGTGCGCAGCCTATTGCATTAAGGTGTGCACCCCAAAGTTGAAATACACATGCATGTGTTTGCCAGCAGGGAGAGTAATGTATCGGGGCCATGTACCTGTAGGCAAGGAGAAATAGAGCAGAGCAGGTCCCAGGGAGATCTTTCCCATCTCCTCACTGGCAATGCTATGTGCCCTAGGTGATTAGGGTGTGCCCAGGAACACCCAGCACACCCTGTGCGCACGCCTATGTCACCGCTAGGCTTGTGACGGTATCAGATTTTCATGCTGCGATTAATTGATTAAGGTTTTGCCACGGTATACGGTATTATCACGGTATTCTATTATTAAATTTAAATTATTAAATTTCCACCTCACTTCAATTTCATTGCTGAATTTAGGGGCTTTGGTTCACTTATGCACATTATTATATAGTCAGTCAGTACAGACTCTGTGAACCAGGCCTAAAATGGGTCATCAAGCAGTGTCTGGCCTAACTGGTGATAACTGGTTCTGGCGCTCGGCTCCGATCCGATGGCCTGGTCATTAAGAGGGCAAATCCTTGTGGTCAAGAAGTGGTTAAACCTGAAGGAGGTGTTGTTTATAAATTACTTTACTATTGCTTTAGGCCTGGTTCACATGTATGCGGGTTGGTGGTTCACATTTGCACAGGCATAGCAGCCCATTGATTTGAATGGGCTGCTATGCCCTCATTTTCCGCAGAAAAAAGGTGCATGCAGCATTTTTTTAAAATTCAGTGGCCTTGAAATCCATCCTGCTTTTGCACCATGCGACTAACCTGCAGTTCCTGCTCTGGCAAGCTTTCTGCATTTTTTGTATACGTGGGCACGGCATTTAAAAATAAACAGTTTGCGTGTGCAGCAACGGCAGGTAAGTCGCATGGTGCAAAAGAAGGATGGATTTCATGGCCACTGCATTTTTTTAAATTCTGCATGCACCTTTTTTCAGCTGAAAACGCAGGCATAGCAGCTCAAGCCCATTCACATCAATGGGCTGCTATGCCTGTGCAAATGTGGGCCCCCAACCCGCATACATGTGAACCAGGCCTAAAGCAATAGTAAAGTCATTAATTGGTTAAACCTGCAGGAGGACCGGTGTTTTTATCTATTAATGACTTTACTATTGCTTTAGGCCTGGTTCACATGTATGCGGGTTGGGGGCCCACATTTGCACAGGCATAGCAGCCCATTGATGCGAATGGGCTTGAGCTGCTATGCCTGCGTTTTCAGCTGAAAAAAGGTGCATGCAGAATTTAAAAAAATGCAGTGGCCATGAAATCCATCCTTCTTTTGCACCATGCGACTTACCTGCCGTTGCTGCACACGCAAACTGTTTATTTTTAAATGCCGTGCCCACGTATACAAAAAATGCAGAAAGCTTGCCAGAGCAGGAACTGCAGGTTAGTCGCATGGTGCAAAAGCAGGATGGATTTCAAGGCCACTGAATTTAAAAAAAATGCTGCATGCACCTTTTTTCTGCGGAAAATGAGGGCATAGCAGCCCGTTCAAATCAATGGGCTGCTATGCCTGTGCAAATGTGGGCCGCCAACCCGCATACATGTGAACCGCCAACCCGCATACATGTGAACCACCAACCCGCATACATGTGAACCAGGCCTAAAGCAATAGTAAAGTCATTAATAGATAAAAACACCGGTCCTCCTGCAGGTTTAACCACTTCTGGATCGCAAGGATTTGCCCCTTTAAAGACCAGGCCATCGGATCAGAGCGCCAGGACCAGTCATCACCAGGTAGGCCAGACACTGCTTGATGGCTATATAATAATGTAATGTGGGCTGCTAGGCGTGTGTGTGTGTATATATATATTTATTAGAGCTGCACGATTCTGGCCAAAATGAGAATCACGATTTTTTAGCTTGGAATAAAGATCACGATTCTCTCACGATTCTCTGTGTAACAAAAAAAAAAAAAATTGGGATAACTTTACTGTTACGTTTTTTTTTTTTTTTTTATTCATTAAAGTCTAATCATTGCGTTTGAAAGACTGCTGCGCAAATACAGTGTGACATAAAATATTACAACAATCGCCATTTTATTCTGTAGGGTCTCTGCTAAAAAAATATATAAAATGTTTGGGGGTTCTAAGTACTTTTCTAGCAAAAAAAAAACTGATTTTAACTTGCAAACAGCAAGTGTCAGAAAAAGATCCAGTCTTTAAGAGGTTAAACTTCCTTTCTCCCTGGCAGAGGGAAGGAAAAGATACAAATGTAATCATTTTTGTTTATAGTTAGGAGACTTAATGCTGAAAGGTGTTAGCTGAGTGAGTGAATGAGTCATCCAGCTCACTGAAATGTATCAATTCACAAGTCAGGCAGACTTGACAGAGAAACTCGGTATTTTAAAAATGCCACAATAACAATACCGTGGCTATGCAATACCGCGATATATCGAATTACCGAAAACCGGCATATGTCTAGTCACCGCCACATCCACCACCACCTCAACCTCCCTCCTACTCCATATGGGCCTCGTCCTTCAGAGATGAAGAAGAACATTGTTTTATTTTTCTGTTTTTTTTTGTTGTTTTAAGTTATTTCCCTATCCACATTTGTTTGCAGAGCACTTGCCATGCTCTTAATTACGTTTTGCTGCCATTTGCAGCACTCTAGCCCTTTCCTTTGGTGTTTTAGAGCCATTTTAGTGCCTTAAAGTTCGGGTCCCCATTGACTTCAATGGGGTTCGGTGTCCGGGAAAAGTTCGGTAAAAGTCCGGGACACGGACCCGGACTTTTTTTTAAAGTTCGGCCGAACCCGTCGAACACGGACATCTAGGTGTTCGCTCAACCCTAGTTTTGACCAATCCTGGCCTTAAGTGTGTACCTATTGCTGTTAGCGCTGTGGATGTTGCTTAAAGTTCACCTTTTCAGGCAGAATTTCCCTTTTAATATTAAATAGCAGTCTTGTTTTCTGCCCAAGCCACCCCAATGTGCTTAGATCCCACCTATCTAGTCCATGGCTGCTTTGAAACTGTACTTTTCTGTTTAAAACATTAAACAATAATTTCATGAAGCATCATGTGACCATCCAGGAAACTTTATATCATGTACTGCCTTACAGCATCATAGAATAGAGCATGTTTTGCCACTCTGGACCACACCTCCCTCATTCCTCTGCCACATCTTTTTTTTTTCAACCTACTTTCCTACTTCTTCCTTTAAGGTGGCCATACGCTTTTCAATCTCCTTTAGATCTACCATCGGCTATATAATGCAAGGGCCTGCCAGATTTGATTCAAATTGAATAGATTGTTGAGGTGGGACCTCCTATTTGGTTTTGGTAAACTGATTTTAATGGGCTGCCTTACATGCAGCAAAGTAGCTCATGGGACATTTTTTGGATGTTGCAGTTTGCACATTTTTTAACTGCACATTTTGCTGTGTTTGTCATGCTTTTTTTTACACTGCAAAATGCGTGTTTGCTTCCATTTTTGGGGTGCCATTAGCAATTAATTGTACAGAAAGCACAAATAGTTAATTTTAGGTGTATAAAGACGGCCATTGTAGAATGTCTTTACAATCTCCTTCAGATTTACCAAATCTATAATAAGAGGCAAACATATCTATCCAATCACTCTGTATCCAACCAGACAGGCCCTTGCACTACATATAGTTACATAGTTAGTTACATAGTTACACAGTTAGTCAGGTTGAAAAAATACAAGTTTATCTAGTTCATCACATAGTTGATGGTTTTACAGACTTCCTGGGACACGCTTCTCCTGCTTTCAAAACTACAGGTCTGCCCCACATAGGCTCTTATGTGATTACTCAGCTCCTGCTCTTTCTGCCAAATAAACAATCTATGTATGATGAAGGTAAGGTGCAAAATTATGGATTAACAGAGGAAAACACTGGGTATGAATTCAGGGAGAATAGTGCTGCTCACTGGCAATGACTGCAAAAGTGGACAGCAACAATATCCTAGAGGGGGTGGGCAGGTGCAGGGTGTGTGTTAACCACTTGCTTACTGGGAACTTATATCCCCTTCCTGCCCAGGCCAATTTTCAGCCTTTAGGTCCTTTCACACGGTCGCTCCGTGTGTCCGCAAATCATCCTATTTTTTTGCGGATGATTTGCAGACATCAATGTAAGTGAATGGCACTGCGGATGTCAGCGGAATACCATCCGCTGACATCCGATTTTCCTCCTTTCAGTTCTGTTCCGTTTTTTAGAATGGAACAGAACCCTATTTTTCCATCCGTGTAAAAAACAGAAAGGAAGGAAAATCGGATGTCAGCGGTGTCATCCGCTGACATCCGCAATGCCATATACTTACATTATGTCCGCATATCATCCGCAAACGGATGGGATGATATGCGGGCACACGGAGCGGATGACAGAAATGTCATCCGCTCCGTGAAAAAAAAAAAAAAAGTCCCGCAGCGGACTTAAGCAGCGGAGCGGCCGTGTGAAAGGAGCCTTTAGTGCTCTCACACTTTGAATGACAATTGTGTGGTCATGCAACACTGTGCACAAATTAAATTTTTATCATTTTTTTTCAAACAAATAGAGCTTTCTTTTGGTAGTATTTAGTCACCATTGGATTTTTTTGTTTTGCGAAACAAAACAAAAAAGTACGAAAATTTTTAACATTTTTTTAAAATGTTATTTCAATTTAATTTAATTTCTCCTTCACTGATGGGCACTGATAGGTGACACTGATGGGCACTGATGAGGCTGCACTGATGGGTGGCACTATTGAGCACTGATAGGCGGCACGGAGAGGTGGCACCGATAGGCGGCACTGATCAGAAAGCACTGATTAGCAGTACTGATGGGCACTGATAGATGGCACTGGTGGGCACTGATTAGCATCACTGGAGGACACTAATTAGCAGCACTGGTGGGCACTAAGAGGACCGATGTCCCTTTAATAGAAGCCAGTTTACAGCTTTCTTCTTTTCTTCACACTTACAGGGCCAGCTGTGATTGGCCCTTTTACCCTCATTTGTGATCAACCAAGTCCCAGCGTGAGAAAGGGAGAACATCCATTTAGGCCTTCCCGGCATTTTAAGCCAATATAGCACAGGCTCCAAGTGGTTAATGAGGTCAGCTGCTGAACTAGCAGATTGAGGTAATGCCTGCACTAGGATATAGGGGAAGCCTTTCCTTTTTTGCAACAGAGGTACATTAGTGGTATACAGGGCCAAGGTCAGCATAAGGCAGCTTTGGTATCCACCTTAGGGTGCCAGGGTGGGGGCATGTATCTTCTGTTCCTGACCCAGAGAAAACAACCACAGCAGGGGGAATCTGGTGGACAGGAGGGAATGATTGTAAGGGAGGGGGGATTATAGGAACTAATCCCCTGTATTGCTCCCCTTCTTGCTTTCAGCTGCTGCAAGGAGACCCATACAGTGGTGTGATTCCTGTAACTGCCCCCCTGCCAACCAATCACCCCTTCTTGTTCACTATTGGATTCCCCTGCTGCCTGGGGTGACCTGTGTGCCACCCCCCCCCTTCTCTGATTACCATCCCTGCTGCTGTGGCCCTGTGTGCCAAATCAAACCAAAAAAAGCCAACAGACTTGGTGCTTATGATCCCAATGGTACTCATAACTGCATGACAGCTCCCCTAGCTGTCATTAGCTACAGTATATAAGGTAAAGGGGTGGCAATGGTGCTGACATCAGGCACTACCCCTACCCCTTTGCTTAAGTAGTGGAGATTGCCAGTGACATCAATGGTTCCTAGGGATGCAACAAGTGCAAGCACTCACAACTTTTTTAGAAACCAGGGATTGCAGGAAGCTGTCATATAAACAAGTGGTGAAAAACCACTT
The DNA here is from genome assembly GCF_965119305.1 of Pelophylax lessonae. Classification (NCBI taxonomy): domain Eukaryota; kingdom Metazoa; phylum Chordata; class Amphibia; order Anura; family Ranidae; genus Pelophylax; species Pelophylax lessonae. The sequence goes on along the minus strand of NC_138770.1, from coordinate 237,672,218 downwards.
CTATATATGATGTTGGGTTCCTGATGAACAGGGGGCCGAACAGGCAAAAGTTCCATGCATTCATCCAATTGCCCAAGCAGCAAGAGTTTGATCCACACCTAGGTTTGGACCGAACCATCGGCTCATCCCTATACAGCAACTCATACAAACCCTGTGAGCACAACTGAGATGTGAAAGAAAAATGGGGAAGTTGAGTAAAGAAGGGACACATGGACGAACACAGAGCAAAGAGCAAGACATGTCAGAAATGGGGGCCGGAATTTGTAGCAACTACAAGAACAATGGGTACAGGAAGCAAGGTCAAGAGGCTGCAGGGTCAAGAGCAGCGGATCATCAAAAATAAGCACACAAGTAAAACACTGAGGTTTTCTCAGCAATTAGCATCAGGTGCAGCATCAGGTTTTCCCTTGGACCTGCTGACTGCTGGAAGACACCCTCTGGTGGACACTGGACTGCAGTGCCACCAGCAGGTGTTCAAGTTCCTAATATAATTAGATTTGCATGACCAGTTTATAAAAAGTGTAGTTCTGTAGGGCCTCAGGCACAAAGAACAGGTATTTACAAAGGGCCCCAACCTGGGAGTCGCCCTCCAGTAAAGTCGACTGTACCATACAGAGTGCACTGGGTAATAAAATGCAGCACCTTAGATTCTAAACCTTGACACTTTTTAGGGCTTGCAGCTGGTGACACAGAGGGTCCACTCCACATCTATTGTGACTATAATTTTTTAAACAAATGCACTGTATATTAATGTGTAAGCTTGTTATCAGTGTGAATGTAAGTGGAATACAAGAGTGTAGGCAGATACTCTTAAAGTGATAATAAATACATTTTTTGTTTTAAATAACAAACAGGTCATACTTACCTGCTCTGTGCAGCAGTTTTGCACAGAGCAGCCATGATCCTCCTCTTCTCGGCCCCCCCCCCACCAATGCTCCTGGCCCTCCCACCTGCCGAGTGCCCCCAGAGCAAGCAGTTTGCAATGGGGGCACCTGAGCAGGCGTGCTCCCGAGCTACTGCTCTTCATGTCCATTTACACACAGAGCCGCGACTTAACCCCGTTCCCTCTCTCTCCTCATTGGCTCACTTGCTGTGATTGAGTACAGCACTATCACCATATCAGAGAATCCAACATAATATACTAGTGCTTATGTGCAAAAAATAAAACATGTACAATATACACAAAAATAGTAAAAAGAAAAAATAAATCACATACAATTTGAGTGATAAATGTCCATGTAATACACCCAAGAATAATACATAAAAGTCCAAGTGAAAATAAAAGAATAAAAAAAAGTTGCCAACGTAATGCAAAGTGTAATTAAATTCTTCCTCTTAGATGATGATCCTTAAAAGACTGTTCTCACAGTGAGTCTTCATATAAATCAGCATTGTTCTTTAGTGATCCCTTCACCATACAATTAAGTTTGCACTCACCAAAAGAACATGTCTTTACACAAGAGATAGCTAAGCTCAGCTTGTGTTGAATCCAAGGTAGTTATTCTCCACTTTCCTTATGCAGCAATGCTCCAGGGATCCAGGGGGATGGATGGTCACCACATAAAGAAACTTCACATAGCGTGATATTGTTTAGACATTTTTTTTAACCACTTAAGCCCCGGAAGATCTTACCCCCTTCCTGACCAGGGCCTTTTTTGCGATTCGGCACTGCGTGACTTTAATGGACAATTGCGCGGTCGTGCCATGCTGTACCTAAACAAATTTGACGTCCTTTTTTTCCCACAAACAGAGCTTTCTTTTGGTGGTATTTGATCACCTGTGCGATTTTTACTTTTTGCGCTATAAACAAAAAAAGAGCGACAATTTTGCTCTGACCTAGACAATTTTGCAAAAATAACAATATTTTTCACATTTTTTTATATGAAATTCGCCAAAAAAATTTAAAAATCAAAATTTTTTAACATTTTTGGCCAATTTGTTTTCTGCTACATATGTTTGGTAAAAAAAATCGCAAAAGTTTGCGCAAAAGTTTGCGCAAAAGTTATCGCGTTTACTAACAAAGGGAAAGATTTCTGTCATTTTTGGTGTTTTTTTTAACGCGTAATGGCGGCGATCTGCAATTTTTTTTGCGGTACTGCAACATTGCGGCGGACAGATCGGACCCTTGACTGACATTTTTGACACTTTTGGGGTTACCAGTGACATTACTGCAGTAATCAGTGCTATACATTAGAACTGTTACTGCAAAATTACACTGGCAGTGAAGGGGTTAACTTTATTGGGGAAGGAGGGGTTAAGTGTGCCCCTAGGGGCGTGCTTCTTACTGTGATTGGACATGGCTACTGGTGTAGGAACAGTGATCAACGGTCCTACATAGTAGAACCGTATGATCACCATTCCTACACAGGGGAGAATGACAGGCGGCTTGTTTACATCAGCCACCTGCCTTTCTCCCTTCACGGAGGACGATCGCGAGTGACCGGCAGACATCGGGTCCGCCAGTCAAACGCACGGACTTCCCAGGGAACGAGCCGGGGCGGCGCGCGCCTCAGCGGGCGCGCGCTCGTCCGCTATTGGCTCACAAGCAAGTGACAGGCTAGTGACGTACCGATACGTCACTTTGCCTGGCCGGGGCTGACCGCCGCAGTATATGTACTTGCGGCGGTCGGCAACCGGTTAATAAACACATCTGCTTACTCACAATGATACAATTATCGTGGCGAGCCTTGAGATGGAAATTTCCATAACACAATATTGCAGCACAAATTAAACCCAAAGAGAAACAGCCTCAGCAAAATCCTGCAGCTAGTTTGGAGCTCACTCCTCAACAAAGAAAAATACCAGCCGATCAATGAAGGAGCACTCCTGTTCTCACACTAAAGCCCCATACACACGAGTCGAAATTCGGCCGGGAATTTTCATCCGACGACCGATCTGCCGATTTTCGGCTTGTTAGTATGGTGCTTCCAACAACCGACTCCGACTTTTCAACCGAAAAAATCCTGGTGTGCAGGCTATATAATTTTTGTCGACCATCAAAACACGTCCGATTTTCGTCTCATTAGTACAGATTTCGATGGGGAAAATCTTATGAGCAAGACTAGGCATGCTCAGAGATGAAAGAACACATACAAAGCAATCCAACACATGGCATCACTTCTGAAGTAGAATTCTGTCGTACGGGAAAATTCGTGTGCAGTCTAGAGCACATTGCAACCAACAGACACCACTCTGGACAAAAGACGGACGACCGGTCGGCGGAAATTCGTTGCGTGTGTACGAGGCTTTAGCAAAGATCCACCTCTGCTGTCTGGCTTGACTTTGTCAAGGGGATGTCAGTTTTTAAGGATTATCGAAGGGGAAGAATTTCATTACACTTTGCGTAATGGGACCTGTTTTTATTCTGTGATGAACTGGGCTTTTTTTTTTTATTATTATTATTAATGTTGTGTGACATGGACACTAGTAATCACTCAGCTCTTTGTGAGTGAATTTTCTCACTATTTTTATACATTTTTTTTGCACATAAGCATTAGTATATTATGTTGGTTTCTATGTTCTGGTAATAACGCTGTACTGTATGAGGAAACCTTTTACTTATTTTGTTTTGTTCCTAATTATGTATCACTATATCAACTACAGTATAGTGATCACAAATAGGCTGGATTTGTTAAATGACAAAATAAGCCTTCAGCCTATATACTGTAAATGTCAGATACAGTTACAGTATTAACAAAAGTATAAAAAATTATTATAAATAATATATTAAAAACACAGAGCTGAATTGTCTATTGAATGTAGCAATATTTCCAGGCTTTGGGCCTGAGGTGGGTCTGCCATCAGTACCAGTAACACTTCCAACACATTTAAGTTGTGAACCCAGGTGTGAGAACTGAGACAATGACCATTCCGGCATCTTTGGTTTGTTTTGTTTTATTGTATTTAGGGGATGGGAGAAGGAAATGAGTGGGATACTCCTCTGGCTCTTCTAGGCTTTACTGCTTAAAATGCTCATGAACGCTGTCTTGGTGTCAGCTGAATGCCGACCAGCGCTTCCTGACGCTTCAAATGCTGCTTGGCTGACTTAGTGCTTTAACCTCGACTTTAACTTGGATTGTTAGCTCAGAGGCTCCAGGACTGTAGAACTCTTGACTCCTGATACTTAGTGTAGCTCAAAAGTCACTGAACAGCTCCCTCTAACCCTTCACTGGCTGAGGTAGCTCCTTGTCTCTACTTGTGCTGCTGCAACTCTCAACTTTGTACACTTCACACTCTACACTGACTCTTCAGGGCCCAAACTGCAGATACCCCCTCTAATACTTCAGGGTCCTCTGACTAGGCACCCCCTTTAAAAGTTAGCTGACTCCTGGATCCCTAGAACCTTCTCTGGAGTGGTCCCCTCTAACTCTAGGCCGACCCCCAGAGACAGTCCACCGTACTCACAACCTTTGTAGGCTTTCCTAGAACTGGACCCCTCTCTCTCTCCGCTGGTTCTCAGCTCACCGTATCCCCTCCGCAGCTCAGCTTCACACTCCTTTGATTCCCAGGCTGCCACCTGGGACACCCGCTTCTTCTGACAGGAGGAGAGACAGCCGTACTCTCCCTCCTGGGACTCTGCTTCCCGCCAAAGACGCTGCGTCATGCGTTCCTTCAGAACTTATAACCACTCCCAGAATCCTCTGCGGCAGAATCTGCTTTCTGGGGTAGATACAGGCCTGAGTGTGTCTCTGATTGGGTTTCCTCCACTGTCCAATGAGAATCCTCCAATGGAGCCAGTGGGGAGACTCCCCTCTCAGTAGACACACGTGGGAGACATGACAGCCAGCTGAAATCATGGCCCTGCTGTTAGGCAGCCAAGGGCCACTATACTTTACCTAGCACCTACCTGTAGGGTGCTACATCAAGAAATACAAAAATTATTTAGGTAGGGAAATTAGTCATATAGTTATTGTTAAGTCAATCAATGCATTCTGGCTGCTAAATTTGTCTTGGGAATCTAGGTATTAAAGTGAATGTAAAGTCTTGGGTTTTTTTTTTTGTTTTTGTTTTTAAATAACAAACATGTTATACTTACCTCTTCTGTGCAGTTGGTTTTGCACAGAGCAGCTGAATCCTCCTCTTCTTGGGTCCCCCTTTGCTGTTTCTAGCCCCTCCCTCTTGCCGAGTGCCCCCACAGAAAGCAACTTGCTAAAATCCATACCAGACCTTAAGAGACTGGTATGGACTGCGGGGGGCACCCTATGACATTTTGTTTCTTTATTTTTCCAATAGCTGGCTGCTGGCAATTCTACTGTAACTGTGAGTCATTTTTAATGGGATTTGACTCATATATTTTTTTTTCTTTAGAAATGTAATTTTTGCTGTAGCAAGTTTTATACATGCTACAGATGTGCCACTTTACAGGCACATTAAGGGGACCCCCCAGGCACTATTTTTGAATGGGTTTTTCATTTTTATTGTTGCGCTTTAGGCAAAATTATAATCACTGCAACTGAATCTTTTTTTTTTTTTTCTTGATACATGTCCTCCAGGGCAGTACCCAGACCCCCCATACCCATTTTATGACTAATTACTTGCATATAAGCCTTCAAAATGGGAACTTTTGATTTTTCCTGTTCGGCTCCCATAGACTTCAATGGGGTTCGCCGTTGGGGTTAGAACATTTTCCCTGTTCGGGAGTTCTGCTGTGAACCGAACAGGGGGGTGTTCAGCCCATCTCTAACTGTCTGATAAAAATAATTTCTGAGTTCCTTTAAAGGATAGTTAATAGGGATGGGCTGTGTGTTCTAGTCGAATGTAAGTATTGCTGCAGCAGGCTCTATACATCGTACATATGCGCCACTTTAAAGGCACATTAAGGGGGCCCCCCAGGCATGATATTTAAAGGAATTTTTAATTTTTATTGTTTTACTTTAAGCATCATTAAGATCACTGTTCCTTTAAAAGGGATTGTTTTAAAACATTTTGCATTGATAGATAACCCCCCAGGGCAATACCCAGGTCCCCATGCACTTTTTTTGGCAATAAGTTGCGTATAAGCCTCGATTTTTTCATGTTTGTATCCCATTGACATTAATAGAGTTCACATGTTCGCTAGAACTTTTTCCCTGTTCGAGATGTTCTGGTAGGGGGGTGTTCGGCCCATCCCTAATAGTTAATACTAGAGAAGCAAGCACAATTCTCCATGGAGAAATGTCTGGATCAATCAGTGCAGTTTCACTGTTTTAGTAATTGAAGAAAAATATTTTTCACTTCTCCATGCTATCATTCTCTGCAATACATGTATTTGTGCTACAATCACCAAGATAACAGGAGTTTCAAAAAACTGAAAGATTTGTCTCAGCATCTTTCAGGAATCATTATGTGGTGTCCTGCTGACAAAAAAAAAAGTCCACCACATAAAAGCATTTGAATTTTTAGGGGATTCTTTCTTCCTTGTTAAGAAATGCATGAGACTTTGGCAAGTTACATCAGGGTATACTGTGTTTTGATTTCTAGAATGCAGAATAAAGTATGACAAAAAAAGTCAACAGATCTAACTAGAAACTTTATCAAAGTTTTGATATACGTTTGCTGACAGCTCTTCACTTGTACATTCACCTCTTAAACTTCACTAACATCTTAAATTCACCAATATTTTAATTTTTTTTCATGGTAAATGTTTTCATAACATTTGCCATACTCATGAAACAGTGAGTGATTTCCTAAGGAGAACCATATTGTTTTTCCTAATTCAAACATTTGCTGCACATTCACTAAAGAGTCTCGGCAGAAATCTCTTACACCTTCACTAGCTTGGAACATGTGCCAGCTACTGATTGGCAGTGGATGCATATTCTGTAATATAGATGACATGAGTGTACAACTTCTACTGCCAAGTTTTTACAAGACAGATTTCCTTACAATAAATACAATAATTTTAGAGCATATAGTAGCTTTAGAGTAAAATAATCTGGCCCTACAGTTGTGCGTCCACATAAATCCACATAAGTACACATAGATTCAAATAAATCCACATATTCTATCCATGTATTCACTGTGCAGTGGCATAGCGGCACCTAAAGTCCAGGTGTCCATTTATATGTGTATTGTGTGATTCTAGACAATGGGTGAAATCATCTGGTGCTCTACTAACATACTGTATATAGTGTATATATACTATATACAGTATATACAGTATAAAGTGAGGTGGGGAACAAGTAGCAGGTACAAAGCTCCCTGGGATAAGCAGTCTCTCAGGCACAGATGCCAAATCCTTGAAGATAGTGAAAAAACAGTGCAGTGTTTATTTGTGATATTTACAAGTCTATATACAGGTGCTGTTCAGTGTCTCAGAAAACAAATAGGAACAAAAATAGTAAAACAAAAACCTAGCCATGTCTCTGCACTAACTATACACAAATACAGGTCCTCACTACCAGGCCGAGCAAGCCTACAGCTTGTCAGCTTCTGCATATACAGCTTGATAGCTTTTACCAACCTCTTGCTCTCAGACAGAAGGTGTCTGATTTCCCAGGCTGAGAGCACTGGCTGTCTGTCCAAGGTGAGCTTAAAATGGCCTGGGGGAGAGGACCAAGATCCGGACTGGATCATGGATCAGAGATCCATAAATGTGTAAAACAGGAGCCTGGGAGATGTATAAACCCCGAACAGGACTTTTTCCAGCTCTCTCTGGGACACGCTGCAACATATCCCACCCTCCCTCCCTTGTTTCAAACCCAGGGTAGGAACACTTGTTGCCCAACAGGAGTGAACCCAGGACAGGGAGTCTACATTCCCCATCTTAAGCCCTGGCCTTTGCTTTACAGTGAAGACATAGTCCTGAAGGGCTAGAAACCACTGGCTCACCTGTTGCAGGGTGTTCTTCCCCAAGGTGTACCTGTGACAATACTGCCCGAATGCCAACATCAGACGCATCTGTCTGAAACAAAAATCTTTGGAGAAATCAGGGGAGTACAACACTGGTTGTGCACAAAGAGCCTTCTTCAAGATTTAGAAAGACTCTTCTGCTTCTGGGGACCATTTTACCATTACTGAATATTTCCCTTTTGTAAGGTCAGCCAGTGGAGCTGCTAAAGTGGCAAAATTCAGGATGAACCTTCTATAGTACTCTTGATATCCAGAAACGCTCTGAACTGCTTCTTGTTTACCGGACGAGGCCACGCTTGGATGGCTTCTACTTTGTTCAATTTGGATTTTATGACTCCTCGATCAATAGTGTAGCCCAAATACCTGGCTTCCTCTAAACCAATGGCTCATTTTTTTGGATTCGCCTTAAAACCTTCCCTAAAAAGAGAATCCAAGACTGCCTGGACCTGAGGCAAGTGGGACTCCCAGTCAGTGCTATGTATAACTATGTCGCCAAGATGGGCTGCTGCATGCTGGTGGTGAGGTCTTAGGGTCCTGTCCATGGCCCTCTGAAATGTCGAGGGGAATTTTGCAACCCAAAAGGCATCTTTTTGTACCCCTCAGGGGTCACAAGCACAGTCTTTTATTTGGCACTATTAGTCAGGGTGATTTGCCAATATCCTTTGGTTAAGTCCAAACTGGTCAGATAGCGGGCCTTGCCTAGTCTGTCTGTAAGTTCATCTATCCTTTTAAATTGGGTATGTGTGAAATTTTGTCACTGAATTAAGTTTCCTGAAGTCAATACAAAACCTCCAAGTACCGTCCGGTTTTGGGACTAACCTGATGGGACTAGACCATTGTGCTGACACGTGCCCCTGTACAGCCATTCACTGGGGAGTTCAATGTACTGCTGCTGTTGTGTAATGACTTAAAAAAGGGAAAAAAAGTATTTATAATATACACACACGCACACAAATGTTTGGTCTTTTATTCCTATTTTAAACTGAAGAGTGTGTTACAGAATGACTAGCATGTGTGTTGCAGCATCACCAGATGAGAGACCAAAAAGGAGCAGGACACCAATGTCTGGTTAAATAAAATTAAATACTTAGCGGGTAACCTATAGCGGGTAGCCTAATTTTCAGTTTTAAATGGAGTATACCATCAAGAGATATGGTGTATGACATTGCTCATGCTAGGCCCCCGAGGCTACCCCCATTGTACATTCCTAGCCACTGCAGTTATGCTCACGGCCTAAGGAAACTGCAGAAACAACACTTTAACTATTGCTGGACTTAATATCTCAGTCAAAATGGCACTGGCTTTTTGTGTGCTGAATGAGCAGAGAATATTCATATTTTACTCAATCCCATGGCATAAGCATTTTATATTTTTTTCTCATGCTACCAAAATATTTTATTTGGTGAAATAACAAAATAACTTCATTCTCTTTCATTTGGACCCAAAGCAGATGTACTGGAATGGCATTACTTAAAGTTTTGCAACACATGTTGGTATGTTATACAGAAACAATTCCTAGACAAGGTCACATGTAAATGTAATTATATTTTAATTCAGCAATAAGCAGAAGAGCAATTTAAATTATTCACAAAACATATTAACACCTTCCCATCTGACCTATAGCAGATTTGTCCTTCTGAGTGGAGATCATATGACATCCTCCCAGAGGGTGCCGCTCACAGGGCAGCGCAGTCTGTCACCAGACACAGCCGATGACTGATCACTATCATGTGATTGCTGTGAGCAATCACAGCAGATCACATGAGAGTTGTAAACAATGGATGGCTTCCTTTCATGCCATCCATTGTATACAATTGTGATTGGTCACAGTGATTACATGGTACAGACAGGGCCAATCACAGCTCATCTGCACAACCAATATTTGCCCATGGGACTTTAAATGAGGCATGATACAAAAGTCATAAAATATCAATTAATTGTACAAGGATTGAACATAAAGTACACATAAGCAATGTTTGTTATATCAAGCCAATGGGTTACATGTAACAATATATAATGTACATCAATCTGGTATTTTTTCAAGTATATGCTTTACATAACCAATATGATTGCAACATGAGAGAGGAATGCATCTTGTAACTTGATGGGTTTCATGAATACTTTCACTTCTTCAGGAGTAGATGCCTCCAACAACAGAACCCTATACTAAAAAACAAATAAACACATTTTATTAAAGCAATCCCTAAAAAGGCAGGGGATTCCACCACTCTACATATTTATGTACTTTAAAGGAACTAACAAACCAGCTTGGAACTTGATAAAACATAGCGTCTCTAATTGGTGACTGCTGTTCGGTGTCTGACACAGGAGTAGTGGAAAGGGGACCAAGACACCCAATGGGAAAACCAATGAGGTGGCACAAGAGAGATCATGGCTGTGGTAAAAAAATAAAAATAAAATACGAAAACACCAAAAACCAACATGAAAAAAAGGAAAAAAGGGTGAAAGAAATGAAAAGTGTATAAAGTACCTCCAGGTACTGTTAATATAGGCAAGAAAATGATCTCAATGTGTTACAAGTGAGGTTAATATGTATAGGAGGTACTATACTAAATATATGTTGAAAATGAAAACTGAAACATTCAAAGTCCCATGGGCAAATATTGGTTGTGTGGTGTATATGAGGATGGAGACATGATACATTAGGCACAGGGCCAGCGCTACCTATAGGCAAGGTAGGCACCGGCCTAGAGCGCACATCAGTGGGGGGAGGCGCCCGCCCTCCCTCTCTGCCTCGCCCTCCCTCTCTGCCTTCCTCGCTCTCCTCTCTCTCCCCCTCTTTGCCTTCCGCACTTGTGGAGAAGGAGCAGCATACCTTGAATCCCAAGCCAGCGGAGTGGAGGTAGAGCTGGCATTTAAATTGATGCTGTGATGTCGGGAAGGGCGGGGCGATATGCGGGGCTTCACCCATTTGTCCCCTGTATAGTCTAGACAAAACAGCGGTGGGTGGTTGGTGGGCGGAGAAGAAGGTGGCGTGGAGCTGTCAAATGGACGCTCTGATGTCGGGAAGGGCGGGGCCGATATGATCTATAGCTGTGTATAATGTGCCGGTGAAGGGGCATGGTTTGTGAGTGAGCGGCGTGCTGAAGAAAGAAGTCAGTGTATAGTAAGAGCAGCCACGTGAGTTGTAGCTGAGTGTGTCACCTGCTCGACCCTCACCGCCTGGAGCCGACTACTGTCCACAACTTAACCGTCTGCAGTAAGTACCATGGGGGAGCTCTCAGCATGGCCTTGCCTTGGGTTTAAAGATACTTAGTTGGCAGACTGCAATGCCCAGCGTGCCCACTGTAGTGATCCTGAAGAACTGCAGTGCCCAGCATGCCCACTGTAGTGATCCTGAGGAACTGCAATCCCCAGCATGCCCACTGTAGTGATCCTGAGGAACTGCAATGCCCAGCATGCCCACTGTAGGGATCCTGAGAAACTGCAATGCCCAGCATGCCCACAACAATGCCCAGCATGCCATCTGCAGTGGTTCTGAGGGGCTCCACATCCATCATGCTGTTGGGATGACGGGCTACAACTCTCAGAATGCACTCTGCAGCCTACACTAATTGAGAATCCTCTCCACCTCTTCTCTACCCCCCTTTCCTCCCCCACTCCTCTCCATCCACCCCTCCTCTCCTCCCCCCTTCCTTTCCATAAACCCCCTCCTCTCCTCCCCTCCTTCCTCTCCATGCACCTCCACCCACTTCTCCTCCCCCCCTTCCTCTTTATACACCCCCTCCTCTCCACCCCCTCCATTCCTCCTACTCTCCATCCCCCTCTCCCCCCCCCTCCTCAGTACCTAACGCACACCCCTTAACCCTGCATGCAGTACGTAGCACACCCCTCAACCCTGCACTCAGTACCTAGCGCACCCCACAACCTTGCACTATCCAAAAAGCGCACCCCGCAACCCTGCACTCAGTACCTAGCACACCTCTCAACCCTGCACGCAGTACCTAGTGCACCCCAAACCCTGCACTCAAGACTTAGCGCAAACCCCTCAACCCTGCACTCAGTACCTAGCGCACCTCTCAACCCTGCACACAGTACCTAGCGCACCTCTCAACTCTGCACGCAGTACCTAGCACACCTCGCAACCCTACAATCAGTACGAAGAGCACCCTGCAACCATGCACGCAGTACATAGTGCGTCCCTCAACCCTGCACGCAGTATGTAGTGCATCCTGCAACCCTGCACTCTTTATGTAGCGCATCCCGCAACACTGCACTCCCCTGCATTCTGTGCATTACACACTTCTGACCCCTGCCACCTACACCGTATACATGGGCAGGGGAAAGGGGGTGCAGTCAGGGGCAGAGCCAGGGGGGGGGGGGGGGGGGCGGCAAAATTAGATTTCACCTAGGGTGTCAAAAGTCCTTGCACCGGTCCTGATTAGGCCCCTGGTCACAGTTACTTTTTATCGCAGCCCATCTGTACCATGTTTAGTTGGCCAATCACAGCTAACCACAAAAAAGGCACTGCATGTATCAGTTTCATTCAGTACAAATTGTTGCTTCTACCAATATAAATTCACTGGTATAAGCAATCATAATGTGTAAAAAAATTCTGATCACTTCCCTAGAGTAGTACAGTGTTACTACTAGTAGCACTGTATTGTTCTGGTCACAATGTGTTAACGAAAATCATAAAAAAAGAAAAACAAAAAATTTGAACAAAAAGATATACAGTATATATATATATATATATATATATATATATTATATATATATATGCATGCTGTCACCATTCAGTGTCTCTGGTCACCACTACCATAGTTATATAATAACACTGTACTGCTCTGGTGACAGCATTTTTTAAGAGGCATGGCCTCTTTTTTTATGTTATATTTTTTTGTCCTAATATTTTGGAAAATGAAGAAATTAAAAAAAAAAGATAAAATTGTACTTTTTTTTTAATTTCTTCATTTTCCAAAATATTAGGACAAAAAAAATAACATAAAAAAAGAGGCCATGCCTCTTAAAAAATAAATTGGACTGTCCACTTTCCAAAAAAGGGTCCATTGGGGGTATTTGTACTATCCTGGCATTTTCGGGCCTCAAGAAAGGAGATAGGGTGTCAGTACATCAGGATTGTTAAATTTTCAGATACATATATACTTTGTGGCCTCTATAACTTTCCTACAGACTAAATAATAAACACTGATGTGGGTTATTTTCACCAAGGAAATGTAGCAGAATACATCTTGCCCTAAATTTATGAAGAAAGATAATTTATTTGCAAAATGGTATAACAAAAACAAAGAAAAACTTTTTTTTTTTTTTCAACAATTTCTGTCTTTTTTTGTTTATGTAGCAAAAAATAAAAACCCAGTGGTGATAAAATACCGTCAAAAGAAAGCTTTATTTGCATGAAATAAATGATAATGAAAAGTTCTTGTAAGCACAGTGTTGCATGACTTTACAATTTTTATTCAAAGTGCGACAGCGATGAAAGCTGAAAATTGGCCTGGGCAGGAAGGGAGTTAAAGTGCCCTGTATTGAAGTGGTTAAATAAATCACAATGACCCCCAGCACTTGGAGTTCTTCCAAATAAGAGGCAGTTCTTCCAGAAACCCCAAAATGTTTTGATTAATAATGTCTCAAAGGGAAAAAAAATGAAAGTATAAGAATTATTTATGCACCAGCCCACAAATTGAGCTGAGGCTGTTTCAGGATTCCTGCTGTCATCTGATAATGTCCCTAGCCCTCCATACGCTGTGGCAAGAAGGGGTGCAAAATGTGTGCCAGCCTTCAAAGCCCATAAACCAGCAAACTAAAGACAAAGTTCATCATAGCACTTATCTGTCTATGGCAGATACAGATGAACAAGGTTTACAAGTGGCTCTAAACGAAGGCAGAGTTGCCACACCCCTGTATTGCAATGAATCAATAATTCCTATAAGCCATCTAAAAGACTTTTAACCACCTAAAACTGCACCACATCTGATGACAAAGACACAGTGAGTTGCTACCAGAGAAGCAGAATATGCCAAATTAAGTACAAAAAATGTATGCCGAATTCTACTTGTGTGTACACCCCTCCTCCTTTAAATCCCATGATCCTTGTTGTAGTTCCAGTTCATCACTGTTGGAGTTTGCAGGTTGTTCACCCCAAGCTGATTAGCCTCAGACCCATAGCCCTCCCATTTCTATGTGCTGTCAACCCCAAGCTGGGTGGTGCCTCATAGCCAACATCATTGTTGGTAGTACCTCTGGATTCCACTGTACTCTTCCTACAGCTCAGCTCAGCTGCCCTACAAGGATTGTGATGACACTACAAAGCCAAACTATTAACTAGAGGATCCCTGACTGGGCTGCCAAGAGGCACTGAACCCGGGGGGGGGGGGGGTAGTAATGTTAGGTCTTAAAGTAACTATGTGGCTATAGTAAATTTCTAAAATGAAGCCAAAACAAGTATCTTCCCTGCTGTCAATACTGCCCAACGCTGCTCCGTTGCTGAGAAATCTTCTGCCGAAGTCTAAAGGTAAACCAACAGTTATGGGGGTGTCAACCTCCTGGGTCTTCTGCAACTCTCACTGGTTCCTCCCTCCGGTTCCACCTTCACTTTTCACAGAATGCAGTCATTTTGTAATGCATGGAACAGGGAAGTGGTGGTAGCAGGTGAGATATGCCAGATTTTGAAAGGGGCACAGAGAGAAGAAATAATGGTCTGGACTTTCTACCATTAATGAAACTGAAGGCAGGCACAGTGTATACCCGATCCTTTTAGTATGCTGGGCCTTAAGCTATTGGGTGGAGCTGGAAACAGTAGTTAATCTAATAATCTAATTTGTACCAAGGCACCCCAGTTTGCTTATTATTCCAATCATTTTCAGGATTGGAAAATAACAGAAGTTCACCAAACACAAGCTTCTACAGACTGCAAGCTCTTTTCTCAACACTGACAGACTGAAAAGCCCCTTTCGACCAGCTCCTGATCATCATATCCTACTAGATTTTATCTCTGGCACACTTTGTCTTATTTAAATCTCAGATGCAGATGTCTAAAAAGGGCTATGTTGCCTCTTTGACTCGTTAACCACTTGTCTACCAGGATAATTTAGGTTTTCTTTGCACATATGTAAAAATCTGCATTTTATTTTTGTCAGAATTTACAGTTAACCTCCCAAAAGTATATATTTTCTGAAAGCAGAGACTCTGGAGAAGAAAATGCTAGTAGTTGCAATTTTCTATTTTGCATGATATTTGCACAGTTATTTATCAAACACCTGTTTTCAAAAAATAGATTAAAATTATTTTTAGTGCAAACTAACCCAATATTATCTTCAAATTTTAGTTAAATATAAAAGATGGGATTGTTTCAATGAAAATATATAAAATATATTTTATTTATTTATTTCAGGTACTTCTATAGCGCTGTCAATTTACGCAGCGCTTTACATATACATTGTACATTCACATCAGTCCCTGCCCTCAAGGAGCTTACAATCTAAGGTCCCTAACTCACATACATACACAGTAGGGACAATTTTTTTTTTTTTTATACAGGATCCAATTAACCTACCAGCATGTCTTTGGAGTGTGGGAGGAAACAGGAGTGAAGTAGGAAATAGGCGCGCGAACCTTGGGTGAGAAAAGGGTGAAAAAGCAGCACTGAAACAAAATTAAATATGAGAAGATTGTAACATATGGAACATAAATTACAAAAGTGCGCTAAAACATGGAGAACAAAACTGTTCACAAAAAGTGTCTGCTGGACATCCAGCTAAAATAAAGTCTATATATTCAAATGGTGCAGTGAGACTGTACACAAGTCTTTGGAATCCAAGGAATATAGTGAGATTAGGAAGTGATGGGAGGTGGGTGCAGCCTCTTCCCAGATGGTGATCCAAAGTGTGCTCTAAAATACACGTGATACACCCAGTGATAGGAAGGGACTCTTACCAAAATGTGAAGAGATGCAATCATATAATGTGTTAATCCTGGAATCCAATATGGTCAGCTTGATGGTAAAATTCTCAGGTGGAATAGACCGACCCACCGCTTCCAAATTATGGGGATCTACAGGCTTCCAAGCAGGGGGAAATCGCCAAAAAGAACATGCCCAAAGAAGAAGAGGGGACTATAGTGCATTACCTCCAATTTATTGAACCAATGTATAGAGAGTAACACTTACAATTTCCAGAGGAATAAGCAGCATATGAGGGTATGGTCGCGGACGTCTGCAGTACAGTCCGGGACCGGTAGCAGCACGGCTAGCTCCCCCCGACGCGTTTCCACTGAAGAGTCGGCTTCTGGGACTGGATTTTAATTTTTATACAGGATTTTTATACAGGATCCAATTAACCTACCAGCATGTCTTTGGAGTGTGGGAGGAAACCGGAGTACCCGGAGAAAACCCAGGCAGGCACAGGGAGAACATGCAAACTCCAGGCAGGTAGTGTCGTCGTTGGGTTTTGAACCAGCGACCCTCTTGCTGCTAGGTAAAAGTGCTAACAACTACACCACTGTGCCGCCTATATATATATATATATATATATATATATATATATATATATATATATAGAATATAGAATTCTATATATATAGAATATAAAATAGATACCAAACATGTCAAGTCCTAAAATAGTGCATACCCTTGGAATCACAAAAAACGACAATATACAAAATTCTTTATAGGCGACACCTTAAAAGCCTTTAAGGACTTCAGTTTAGAGTTAACCATGAACTATGATCCTAGAATTACTGCTCTCACTCCGTTACAATCACGCATCACGCATGGAGTGCATGCGTGATTGACAAGGATGCTGTGTCTTATAGAGACAATGAGGTTGATTTACTAAAAGCAAATAGACTGTGCACTTTTGCAAAAGCAATTGCTCCAGAGCTTAGTAAATGAGGAACAGCTCTGTTGACTTCTATTATGTGCAAGCAAAAATGCAGGGTTTTTTTTTTCTTGCATGTGTTAGGGTATTCTTTGTAAAGTGAAGCTTTACCTCATTTAGAGCTCTGAAGCAACTGCAGTTGCAAAAATGTACAGTCTATTTGCCTTTAGTAAATCAACCCCAATGTCTTGTTGTACATATCTCTAGTGTTAATAAGCAGATTTGTTCAGCTGAACTGAAGGACCTCTTTACCACTTCACTTTAAACGCCAGGTAGATTGCAGGTGTCTTACCTGGTGGAAAAAATCCAAGACCCAATTCGGCTGAAACGGTAACATTTCAGATATTCATCAATTACAATTTTATTGGCTAGCAATGCTACTGTTAATGTTTACACCTTTACCCTGAGTACTACCCCATTTTGTTAAAAAGCAATCATAAAACACACGCTCTTATCAAGCAGTAACAAAACCATGGATAATAACTTAGAGCATGACCCTTTGGACCTGTCAGTGACTAATAGTAAGTCATAATAACTACCAAAATGTAAAAAAAAAATCTATCATTTTATAATTGCAGTTCATTCTGAAAAAGGTTCACACTGATCAAGGGGAGAATGCATTCAGTAAAGTGATAGAGATGGTTGTCAAGAAAATTGACCTGAATAGCCCAAGAAATACAAACTACATGTGACAAGATGTCCCGCGAGGCTTTACAGAGCCGTAAGAGAAGTTTGTTTGCACAAGGCTGAAGATGTAACGGGGGATTTCCAGAAACCAGGAGCTCATTTAGCACATGAAGGAGGTCTAATTGAGTGTTTAATGCAAAGCCTTTAATGTAATTCCAATGGTCATAAATAATAATACTTGTCATATTCACGATTTTTTTTTCTTTTTTTTAAAAAAATGCTTTTTTTAAAATGTCTTAATTGGTAAACCAACAGAATGCATGGTTGTTAACTAAATTACATAATAATCAGTCTATGCAAAAATACACCAATAAATACACAATGAAAATATATAGGCAATGCTTACACTGTTGAAACAAACTATCTAACACTGGGGTAAGGGACAGGGGTGTTCATTCACTGTGTTCATTCACAAAGGGAAGGGGGTCAGTAATTATAATATATTTACGAGCCCCCCCCCCCCCCTCCCATCCTAAAAGTCGCAGCCAGTGGGAGAGGAAAGAAGGGAAGCTGGGAGCGCTTCTAGGCAGGGGGCACACATGGGGGCCCAGACAGCCATGGGTTAGAGCAGCCTTTTTCAACCAGGGTGCCCAGCCACCCTGAGGTCCCTTGAGGTTTCTTCAGAGGTGCCGTGGCAAAATGCCTAAAAATTGCCCCATAACTGTATACAAGCCAGTGGGTGGATGAATCCTGCCTTTTAGTTACACAAAGCCACAGGTTTTCATTGTACACCATTACAACCTTCTAGCTGCCAACATCTTAACAACTAATGACATCATCAGTTGATAAGGAGGAGGTCAGTTGCCTGAAAATTACCCTTGCTTGACCCTCCCTTGCCTCTCTCCATCAGCTTTGAGGTCTCATAAGTAATGAAGAAAAACTGAGGGAGAAAAGAAACATAGGAATACTAGTCAGAAGCAGTTTGCAAAGGTGTATTTACTTTGGAAGAATAAATCACCTTTAATGTTGGGTGTCCTATGTGCATTGATGTTGCTGCATTATGTAAAACTATCAGAATAGTTTTTACATTTTAGAATGGGGTGTCTATACTTTTAAAGGATGCCTTGACTGAAAAAAGGGTGAGAAACACTGGGTTAGAGGATGGTGCACAGAGAGGGTGATTATTGCGCAGGGGGGGGGGGGGGGGGGCGGTGGAGATCTATAGGAACTGAGTCCCCGTTCGTCTCCCCTCGCATCGCAGCAACTGAAATCTGGCAGGAGGGAGAGGAGGAGAAGCTTTTAGCTGCTGCTTGCAAGGGGAGACAAACAAGGAATCTGTTCCTGTAATTGCCCCCTCCCATTCCTCAGGCACTGATCAACCCCTTCCTGCCTAGATCTGATTCCCCTGCTGCCCGGGGCCCCTCTGCTGGCCTAGGCCCAGTACAGGAAAACTGGTGCTATTTCCTTATTAGCGGCCCTGGGCTGGGGATTTGGATTTTTCCACCCCCCCATCCAGTCACCCTAAGATGGCTGCCTAAGTGGCCTTATGCTGGCTTCAGTCATGAGTCCAAATAATTAGAAAAAAACAGCAGAGAAGAAGCTGCAAAGCTGGCAGGGAATACAGGAAGTTGCAGAAAGAGACGACCATCAGACAGGCAGAAATCACAACATGAAAGAAGTATCTTCAAGTAAGCTTATGCTAGATTGTCAAAACTAACGATTGTTTGTATTGGTATTAGAATGCTGATGTTCTGAAATAAAAACGTATGCTGTGAACATAGATTTTTTACTTGTACCTACAGCTAAGCCTATATTAGGCTTACCTGTAGGTACTGTGAATATCTCCTAAACTTGCACAGTTTAGGAGATATTCAGAGTGCATGCAGCCGATGACATCATGGAAATCCGAAACCTTCAGAGCCTGTGCTGTAAACGGTGGTTCCCGTACGCATTCACGGGTGTGACGTCTTTGCGGCTCTGGCCACTTACAGCGCTGGACCCCACCAACCCAGAAGAAAAAAAAGGGGAAGATGTCAGCTGTCTCAGCGGTGTGCGGGCGCCACTGGAGGGCTTCGTTCTAAGATAAGTATTTCATAATGAGCTAGTATGCGATGCATACTAGCTCATTATGCCTTTATCTTAGAGGGTTTTTTTTTCCCCAGGGTGTACAACTGCTTTAAAGAAGAACTCAGAGGTGGGCAAAAAATCATCCATTAGTACACCCAACTACACAAAACACTAAGCAGTTAGTAAAATATTAAAAGAAAAACTTACCATTTAGGAGAAAAGTCTGATGGAATTTTCATAATGTTGTCTGTTTCATTCGAACAATACCATCATCCGCCTGGCTGAGGAGGCAGCAGAGACAACATCACATCCTTTCCTCTCTCGACAGTGAAATACAGTTCTCATCAAGCATAGGGAATTGGAGTGAATGTGGGCGGGTACAATGACAAAAAAAAAAGTTTTTGCCGGGAGTTCAGCTTTAACCACTTGCCAACCGTCCACCGTAATATTACTGTGGCAGGACAGCACCGCTGCACCCAGTCATATGGTACTACGTGACTGGAGTGCACGTGTGTTTAGACACAGCGGGAGGAGCGGTGGCAATTGCCGCTACCCTCCCGCGATCATCTGAGAAACCGAGAGAAGACCCGCCTGCTTATGTAAACAAAGCAGGCGGGTCTTCTCAGAGACAGGCAGGGACAGATCTTCAGTTTCAGAACCCCCCCCCACACACACACACATAATCAGTAAGCATACAGGCATACATTTAACCCCTTTGAACCTTTGATCACCCCCAGTATTAACCCCTTCCCTGCCAGTGTCATTTATACAGTAACAGTGCATATTATTTAGCACTGATTACTGTATTAGTGTCACTGGTCCCCAAAAAGTGTCAAAATGTCAGTTAGGGGTCCGATTTGTCTGCCGCAATGTCGCAGTCCCACTAAAAATCGCTGATCGCTGCCATTACTAATAAAAACAAACAAAAAAAAAAGTCCACAAATCTATTCCGTAGTTTGTAAAGGCTATAACTTTTGCGCAAACCAATTAAAATACGCTTTTTGGGATTTCTTTTTACCAAAAATATGTAGCAGAATACTAATTGGCCTAAAATGATAAAAAAAATTTGCTTTTTAAAAAAATTTTATTGGGAATATTTTAAGGCAGAAAGTAAAAAATATTGTGTTTCTTCAAAATTGTTGCTTATTTTTTTTGTTTATAGCACACAATCTAAAAACCGCAGAGGTGATCAAATACCATCAAAATAAATCTCTATTTTTGGGGGAGAAAAGGACATCAATTGTATGTGGGTACAGCGTTGCACGACCGCGCAATTTTCTGTTAAAGTAACGGAGTGCCGAATCGCAAAAAAATGGCCTGGTGATTGACCACTTAAGCCCCAGCCCTATTTCGAACACTTTTTGTTTTCAAGTTAAAATCAGTATTTTTTCCTAGAAAACTACTTAGAATCCCCAAACATTCTATATATTTTTTTTAGCAAAGACTCTGGACTCATTGCAATATTTTTTGTCACGTGGTATTTGCACAGCGGTCTTTAAAACGCCATTTTTTGGAAAAATTACGAAAAATCACATTTCACTGCTTTTAAAAAATACTAAACAGTAAAGTTAGCCCATTTTTTTTGTATATTGTGAAAGATGATGTCACGCTGAGTAAATAGATACCCAATATGTTACGGTTTAAAATTGCGCACACCCGTGGAATGGCGACAAACTACGGTCAATAGAAATCTCAATAGGCGACGCTTCAACATTTTTTAATGGTTACCAGCTTAGAGTTAGAGTGTAGCTCTTTCTTTTTAATCATTGCCCACGCTCTGGCGATCGCGGCGATACCTCACATGTGTCGTTTGAACAGTGATTTCATTCGCTGCTCGACTTCTGTATACGTTTTCTTTCATGCGCAAGCTAACGGTGACGGGGGCGGCTAAATTTTATATTTTTTTCCTATTTATTTATTTTTTTTTTTACTTTATTACAGGTTTTAAAAAAAAAATAAAAATCTGATCACTTTTATTGCTGTCACAAGCCCTTGTGACACCAATGTGCAGTGACAGGTACTCTTTATGGAGGGATCGAGGGTCTAAAAGACCCTAGACCCCTCCACTACACTTTCATGTATGCAAAACGCAGAAAACGACATTTTTGCATACAGCCGTTTTTAAATCTGCCGCCTTTTGCAGCAGAGTAACCCGGAAGTGACGTCATGGACGCCGCCTCCGGGTCACGTCATCGGAGACCCGATCATAGCCGCTTCTGGCTTAGATCGGGACTCCATCCAGCCGACGGACACGCCGGTTGGGTGCTCGGGTCTCCCGGTGGGACCGGAGGCCTGGGCAAAGTCACGGAAGGCGGCGGGAGGGGGGAGACGTCCCCTCCCGCTCAGCCGGGTAACGATCGGGCGGCTCCCGAGCCGCATCGGTCGTTACCGACGGAAAGCCGACCGTCGACTCTAAACCACGGTACCGGGATGGTGCCTCTAGCTAGAGGCATCACCCAGGTATAACACCGCAAAGTTTGCCGACGTAGCCCTACGTCACTTTGTGGTAAGTGGTTAAGGGGGTAAAACCTTCCGGGGCTGAAGTGGTTAAATTACTAACCTATTGCTGGTGAATGTAGGATCAGCAATGAGAATAAAACTAAAAGTATAGAAAAGAGAAAAAGAGAAGAAAAACATACAAGGACAGAATAACAGACATAACACAGGAGGTGTAAGAAGGGTAATGGCTGAGAGAATAAGAAATAGGAATAGAAATGAATCCAAAAGCTTGTACAATGAAATGTACCAATCTTGTGCAGACCACAGACATATTGCAAGTAAAAATGTGCAGTTAGTGTAATATGGTTGTAAGTTTGACAATGTCAAGAGGACATATGGAAAGCGACATAAGACAGTAATAGAACATGGATAGAAGATAATATCAAAGAAAGAAGCATTGGGTTTGCTTAATGGTGCTGACAAATTCAGAAGATGATTTAAAGAAAAGACAAGTTCAAATTACATGAAATCTCCTTCGAGACCTTCCAATCACTTAAACTGTCAGTCAAATGAAACAATTCTTTAACAGAGGAACAGAGAATATATCATGTTTTTTCGGTATTTCAGGGTTAAAATCTTAGCAGTGTTTAGAAAATTTGCTATTAACCACTACGGAAGATTTACCCCCCCCCCCCTCTTCATGACCAGGCCACTCTTTCCGACGCGGCACTGCGTTATTTTACCTCACAATTGCGTGGTCACGCAATGCTGTGCCCAAATAAAATTTGTTTTAATTTCTTTCCCCTTAAATAGAGCTTTTATTTGGTGGTATTTATTTACCACTTCATTTTTTATTTTTTGAGATATAAATAAAAAAAAACATAAACAAAAAAATATATACAAAAAAAAAAAACAACAGATTTGAAAAAAAAAAAAAAAATCTAAGTTCTGAAATTTAGGCCAATATGTATTCTGCTACATATTTTTGGTAAAACAAATCCCAGTAATGCTGGCCATACACTAGCCGAAAGATCGTTGGAAAGTCTGTTATTTGGTCCGATCATTCGTTTTTCATCCAGTTATTGGGCACAAATAGAAAATCGTTTTTAACTTTTCAGAGCTGAAAAGTCGAAGGAACAGTTTTGAAAATCTGCCGAATGAACGATAAATTGAAAGGTTAATGTGTTTCTCGGCCGACCTGTTTGCACTAGGCATATGTGACAAACAGAGCGAAAAACGTCCATTGAACGATTTATCGTTCGAAATTTGGTCATTACATGATGGCACAATCGTCTGCTCTCACGGCCGATATTCCGTTTTTCGAAAATGAGTTTGCCCAATATTTCGGCTTGTGTATGGCCAGCTTAAGCGTATATTGATTGGTTTCCACTAACGTTATAGTGTCTACAAACTATGGGATATATACTGGAATTTTTATTTATTTATTTTTTTACTAGTAATGGTGGCGATCAGCGACTTATAGCGAGACTGCAATATTTTGGTGGATAATCGGACAATAACTGACACTTTTGGCACTTTGCAGGAACCATTTACACTAATAGAGTGATCAGTACTAAAATATGCACTTTCACTGTATTAATGACAATGGCTGGGAAGGGGTTAAATGTCTAGTGCGATCAAAGGGTCAACTGTGTGCCTAACCAGTGTTTGTGTTTACAATGTGTGCTGCTTTGCAGGAACACAGAATTCATCCCTGCCTTATTTAGAGTTCTGAGTCTCTACCTGACGATTGGCGGGTGTCGGTGGACATTGAGTGCCCATCACCTGCAGATCGGCTTCTGCTGTGAATAATCACTGCAGAAGCCACCCACCAGCTGCGCGCATGTGCCCCCTGCCTTCGGAAGTGCAGGATCACATATATATACGTGATCCGGCGCACAGCTTCAGTCCTGTAGCAGTAAAACTGCTATAGGGCAGTCAGCAAGTGGTCAGCCTCTCACAGTTTCTAATAAGATTAGCCACAAATTTTACATCCAGGTCAAACTTCATATGTAAAGTACACCTGTGACCAGACTATGAACAAGAAAACTTGTTACATATTCTTAATAGGCAGAAAGAGTTTGCTCAGACTTGCAGTTGGGAGGGGGCGTCAAAAAAGCATCATGGATCCAAGTTTTTAGCACCGCCGAGTGACTAGGCAGTGGACAGGAATATTTACATGCCACAGTCGTGATGTTTTGTTTCATGCCTGTGGCAAAACCATCATTCCTATCATGTTTGGCAAGCAAAAAGCTCACCAAACACGACCCATGAAAGAGAATGGGGAAGTGCCGCAAACACCCAGCAACTGTGTGCAACTGCCTGACATTGGCTCCTCATCGCCTGTCAAACACCTCTGAAAAGTGATCCGCATGTGTATCGCTTTTTAGGGGTTCAGTGGTTTAAACACAAGTCTAAATGTATATAAAAAGTTGGCAACCAACCCAGTTTATTACTAGCCTTTGCAGTAAGGTGCACATGGAAGAGCAATGCACATCACAAACAAACAAAAATTTCCCAGCACACTTACCAGCTAGCCTGCAAACAAATCAAATTGATTCAACAATTCAACAATTCACAGTAAAAAAGTAAAAAGGGAAGGTTTTGTTGCACACAATTGCAAATATACAGTATGTGGAAGCCGCAGTGCTTACAACAAGGCTCCTCTTTAAACTGCGGTCCTAACTCTATCGTTTTGAGAGTCTCCAAGTTGGACACTTGTGTGTAAAATGCTGCATGAGGGAGAAGAGTGCAAGGGCTGCTGCAGGTATGCACAGGACCCTATGTAGCTCAAATAGCATGTCATTTAATAAACGTAATTATCATATGGCATGTTTAGGAAAAAAGACCGAATGGAAGGACATCATCATTCGCATTTACCTAGCACGATCAAATGTAAAAAATTGCCCTTTAGTTATTTTCTCAATTTTAAATTTTGCATTGTGAAACAAAAATTTTACATTTTAGGTTTTGTTTATTTATAAAGTATAACAATATGCTTTACACAGGGGTTGTGCTTGCTTTGGGAAGAACATTAAAATGTTTGTAAAGTCTCCTTTTAAAAAAAATAAATAACAAACATGTTATACTTACCTCCTTTGTGCAGTTAATTTTGTACAGGGCAGAATGGATCCTCTTCTTCTTGGGTTCCTTTATTGCTGCTCTTGGCCCCTCCCTCCTATTGACTGTCACCACAACAAGCAGCTTGCTATGAGGGCACTCGAGCCATTCAGACCCACCCCCCTCTCTCTCCTGATTGGCTAACTGACTTTGATTGACAGCTACAGGAGCCAATGGTGCTGTGGCTTTGTCTCAGCCAATCAGGAAGAAGAGTCCTGGACGGCCAAGGGACTCGTGGACATCGCTGGGGAGAGATGGGGCACAGGTAAATATTAGGGGGTGCTGAGGAGGCTGCTACACGCAGAAGGCTTTTTACCTTAAAGCATAGAATGCATTAAGATAAAAAAAAAAAAACCTTCCGCCTTTTCAACTCCTTTAACCACTTGCCGACCAGCCACTGCAGTTATACGGCAGCAGGTCAGCAGGTTCCCGCGAAACGCTGTACTTGTACGGCGGTTCGCGGGAGCGATCCTGTGGGCACGAGCCCTCGCTGCCTAAGGCATGCACTCGCACCCACTCACCAGCGGGGAAGCCAAGGCATGGGGCTGGCGGCCACGATCGCCTCCGGGCACCCGTGATCGCTCCCTGTGAAGAGAGAATAGCGGTCTGCTGTTGTAAACACATCAGACCGTTGTTCTCTCTGCTATCAACACAGAGTCCCTGTGTTCCTCCTATTTAGGAACACAGGTCTCTGTGTTGATATTACAAGCCCATCCCCCCCGCAGTTACAAAACACCCCCCAGGTTCACACTTAACTCTTTGATCTCCCCTGGGTTAACCCCTTCCCTGCCAGTGTCATTATTACAGTAACAATGCATGTTAGCACTGATTACTGTAGCAATGTCACTGTAGGTGTCCGGTCTGTCCGCCAAAATGTTGCAGTCCCGCTAAAAATTGCTGATCGCTGCCATTACTAGTAATAAATAAATAAATAATACAAATGACATAAATCTTTCCCCTAGTTTGTAGACGTGATCATTTTTGCACAAACCAATAAAAATACGCTTATTGGAATTTTTTTAACAAAAATATGTAGCAGAATACAAATTGGCCTAAAATGATGAAAAAAATTAGATTTTTAAATTTTTTTTTGGGGGGGGGGGGATGTTATATAGCAGAAAGTAAAAAATATTGTTTTTTTTTTTTCAAAATTGTCGCTCTTTTTTGTTTATAGCGCAAAAAATAAAAAAACACACAGATGATCAAATACCACCAAAAGAAAGCTCTATCTGTGGGAAAAAAGGACATAAATTTAATTAGGGTTACATGGTCACATGACCCCGCAATTATCCGTTAAAGTAACGCAGTGCCGAGTCGCAAAAATGGCCTGGTTATTAAGGGGGATTATCTTCCAGTCCAGAACTGGTTAACAATACTTGACAGAAAAAGAAGGCAGGAGGAAAGCCTGGTTATGTGACCTGTCACATGATGAAGTCACATGACTAGCTCTCGTCCAATCACGGTACTCTCAATGAAGAGACACTTTATGGGGTTGATTTACTAAAACTGGAGAGCACAAAATCTGGTGCAGCTGTGCATAGAAATCAATCAACTTCCAGGTTATAAGGCTTGGTTCACACTGGGGTGGCTACAAAGTCGTCCCACTTTGAAGCCGCCCTGTGCAGCGCGACTTCAGCGGGGCTGGCAAATGACTTCTCTAATAGAAGTCGCCCCCAAAGTAGTGCAGGAACCTTTTTCTAAGTTGGAGCGTCTTGAGTTGCTCCGATTAGAATGGATCCTTTGCACTGAATGGAGCGCCAACTTGTCAGATAGCTAAGTCGCCTGCCAAGTTGCCCCAGTGTGAACCGGGACTTAGGCCCCTTTCACACAGGGAGTCTGTTCAGATCCGCCTGTCTGTTTTTCAGGAAGATCTGAACGGATGCCCCATGCATCTCTATGGGGCATCGGATGTCAGCGGAGACATGTACACTGACATCCGAAACCCTATTTTCCATCCGTCTGGCGGATCGGATCGGATGAGAACGGACAGACGGTCCATTCTCATCTGATTCCCCCATAGAGAAGAATGGGGACCTGACAGCTCTGTCTCCGCACACAGCGCGGAGACAGGGCTGCCATCCGCCTGCTCAGCGGGGGATCGGCAGATCGATCCCCCGCTGAGAAAAACTGAGTCCGCCTGACGGACTCCCTGTGGGAAAGGGGCCTTAGAGCCGGTTCACACTACCGCGACCAGAAAGTTGCCCCATGAAGGAGCGATTTTTTAGCACGACTTTGAAGAGACTTGCTAGAGACTTGCAAGAGACTTGTAAGAGACTTAAATGATAGGCGACTTTGTCTGTGGGGAATGCCTGGCTAATCTTTTTCTTCTTCCTGGAAAGTCTGATCCGACTATCCAGCAATAACTTTCAGAAAAACAAAATCACTGAAAGACATGCTGGTTCACAGTGAATATACAGGTGAACCCAAACGAGATCCATGTAAACGACCAGGGACCTTCCGATGTGGAGGCTGTTCCCATTGCCAATATATGTGTACTACTACTAACATCATCCTGCCAAACGGCAAAAGATACAAACCACACCACTACGCTAATTGTAAAACCGCTGGGGTGGTATATCTTTTACTATGCCCATGCGGTGGCTATTACGTGGGTAAAACAAAACTAGAATTCCACAACAGAGCCTATCGACACGTATTGAGCATGAAGACAGCCAATCCCGATCTCCCTCTGGGCAGGCATGTAAGGGATTTCCACCAGGGTAATTTCCCTGCCATCCAATTTCTGATTTTGGATAGAATACATCCCAATAAAAGAGGGGGCGATTGGAACAAAACACTCCTACAACACGAAGCACAGTGGATAGTAGAACTTAATGCCACCTCACCCCCAGGGCTTAACGACTCCCTCAGCTTCAGACCCTTCTTGGAAGGTTTCTCCTCAGGAGGCTGGGAGAAATAAATAACATCCTCTATGACCAATGACCAAGTCAATCTCACACGATTTATTACTCAGAGGCACATCACCTCCTCCTATCGTGATACACGGCCCCCCCCCTGACCTTTTTCTTCCCCCCCCCCATCCCCCCTCCCCCTAATTCCCTGCATCATTCTTCATGTATATGGTATGTTTTTTGACATTGCATATTTTCTGTGATACTTTACGTTTATTTTGTACTGGTTGCCCACCAATCTGTTTATATCAACCAGGTCTGCTGCTACTAGACCGTTAGAGGTTCCTGGTTCCAGGTTTAGTTATCTATTTATTTTCCATTCTCACCTGTGTACAATGTAACACACTTCCATAATACCTTATTTGCATTTATTTACCTTTACAGCTGTTTGTTGTTTATATAATATAACTTTACCTCTTGACCAATCCTGGGCTCTTCTGAGCTTTGAATATACTCCAACATATATTTGGATGTATTTCAACGTGAATGAACGGACCATATAACAACTGTACTATTATGCACCTACGTAGTTAGTTACTTTGTACCACAGAATGTCGTTTAACTAATATCTGATGAACCACCTCGGCACTCAATCTTTTCTTCCTCTCTCTCTCCCCATTTCTTCAGGATGTACAGACTGCTGTGTATGCTGATATGTACCATGTCATGGGTCACACCCCCTTCGGTCCTGCCTCCCGCAGTGGCTTCACCCGGCGCACCCAGGGGGGGCGTGCCTCGCACACGTCCCCCAGATCTTGGCTCCTCCCACAGGCACCATCCGGCCCGCCCGACCCCGTCTGCTCCGACAGGGCCAATGCGTGCATCGGTGCCTGGAACGCAGGCCACGCTTCCGCATCCGGCCCGCACTGCGCATGCCCCGGTGTCCTCACTACCCCATTTAAACAGCAGCAGACATCTCATACCGATCTGCTGCTGTTTATCCAGACGGACACCCAGGAAAAGAACTCAAGGTACACTTTAACCCTCTCACTTAGAAAATCCATTCTTTGACACAATTTGCCTTATCTGATGAGAGCTCTGCTATTAGAGGAATCCAACCGGAAACCTGCATCCCATTCATAGCCCTGGCTATATGGGTTCAGGCACCCCAGGTATTTCCTTTTTCCCTTCTTTACAAATACAACGATTATATTACTCCACCGACTCTGATACAGTCCGGCATATATATTATGCTCTTTTCTAGGTTTATGACCCAATAACCTAAATCAAGAATTGGATACGTTTGAATCCCTATATTCAGGTATAATTGTATCAAATACTCCACATACAGACAAGACATGACCGATACCGATATCTAACAATACATGCTCCCATTTCAGTGCCTATCCTGGGACCATCTTACTCCTACCTCCACCTACTCTGCGGGGAAACACCGGACCCTCAGATCAAAGTCCTTCTCTGGAGGACTTTGATCAAACCACATGTACCTACTGACATACCAAGGTACGATGTAACACAGATCCTTTAATACAAAATTATTTCATCTCTAGATCAGTACTCATGTAAGATATATACATTGCAGGAAAGTGATTCCAGCTGAAACATACTTCCCCGCCCCTGGATCCTCTCAAAACAGGAACTCGCTTACATAGACACACTGACACTTTCTACAAGGTATACCTCTTCTTACCGCATTATCCACCCCACCTACAGATTGCAGGATAATTTCAAATAATATAACACTCTACGTATCTCTCTACATATGCCAACACAGACGCCCCTGCGACCTCTCATTTGGCATCCTCGCTGGGGCCACATGCGGGAGGACCGGTACCTCTAGGCCTCCCTTGGTGCACTGCCGGCACCTTACACAGTGGACTTCTCCCCTCTTTGCTTTTATCAGCTGTGACTCTCTTGCCACACTTGGATTACTCCATAGGTATGCATTTCTGTACATCGAAAATGATATTCACATATATAATGACTAACCAACCTGCTATATCCTTGTAGGAATATGAATGTAACACATTATAACTTATGTAACTAACATAAGCATTATCTATTATGTTATGTAGGAAATCAAATCTCTCCGCATCCAGACCCCTGAAGAAAGGCCTGCATGCCTGAAACGTGCCTGGTGGGAGGATTTCCTTCAAATCAAACATATGCCACTGAGTATATGTATCACTATCATTTCTACTTCTCTGGTTTTACATCCATACACTTTCTCTGTATATATTGCAATACTTGTATATCTAAGATCTTTCACAGATCTATTTTAAAATTTTTTGTTAATAAAATGATTTAAATTTTATTCATTTGTGGAAGCGTACTTGCCGTTAGAATCCCGCACCCAAGGGGGACCCCCTGTTCATTTTTGTTTAGGATCCGACTTAGAGGCGACTCCCATTGAAGTCTATGTGCACAAGTCGGATGGAGGTCGCCTTGAAGTAGTACAGGAACCTTTTCTGAAGTGGGAGCGACTTCAGTAGTGCATATTAAGACGGCTCTCATTCATTTACATTAAATTTTTAATGGCAAGAGACTTGGGGCGGAGGGCAAACAAGTCGCGTCCCAAGTCGGAGTAGTGTGAACCGGCTCTTAAAGTCAAAGCTTAATTGAACAAGCTGAAGCTCGAAGCTGATTGTCTACCATACACAGCTGCACCAGATTTTACACTCTCAGGTTTTCATAAATCAACCCCATCGTGTAGCTTTCACTGACTACAAACCCTTGCCCTGATTTTTTTTGCAATTGCCATTGAAAGCCCATACCACGTCATTCACAAGACCAAAATATTTGATTACTGTACACAATCAGCTGTTTTATGGGCAAGCTGGTGACCTCAGCTACAGCATGATCAGTCATTTTTCCTGCCAAGAGAGGCACATTGGCAAATTGGTATGCATATTTTCGAAACCTTCTCTTTCCTGGCTTAAGATGCTTCAAGCATGTGAAATAATTCACACATGATATAATATATTTATTGAACTAAGAAATGTCGTTATATTCTTAAATTAAAAGTAAGAGCTTCACATTCCAGACTTTCCTTTTTCATCTGTCTTTTCAAAGCAATCTCTTTAGCACGATACTGCTAAGTAATGCCAAATCTCCAGCATGATCTTCTGAAACAATGGTCTATTTTCAGCAGCACAAACCAGCAATAGAGGAACACACTTTCCCATTGTTAGGCACGGTAAGCAATGTTTTCAAGCGATCAGCAATAGTGGTCTTTAAGAAGAGCGAACGTGTAGGCTATAAACGAAATGCTGAAATATTTTTAGCTTCTTTACAGATCACTAAGTATTTACTCTTCCAGCTTATGTAGAAACTGTCCTGCGAGAGCTAAGGCTCCTGGAAACAGAAAACGAGTCATTAATCAGAACTGAAATTGCATTAAAAGTAAAGGTATTCGACATGTAGCTGCACCCGCAGACAGCACATTATAAAATTTGAGATATAAATGAACAGCTGTATATTTGTGTGCAGGAACTGTTCTAAACATTTTCCTTACAGCTGCTGTTTAGGTTTTGTGTATATAGAAACACAGACATAGGCGTGCACAGGGGGTGTGCCAGGTTTGCCTGGGCACACCTTAATCACATCACTGTGCAGTGCCAATTTCCCCTATTGCACAGGCTTCCCCCTGTGATAGCACCACGCATGTGCACTGTGCTTTCAATGGAGGGCATACCATCCATTGAGAGTGCTGTGCTGTGACCATGACACCCGTGTGCATGCGCGTGAGTTACATAATCGCAGTTTGGCCAAACGACTGGAGCCCAAGAAACCAGAGCAAAGACTAGATGAAGATGTAATCCCTCTTAATAGTGACAGCACATCGCTGGAGAGATCAGTTTTTTAGGTTAGAAAAGCATAATTAGGGGCTCATTCCCATAGGTGCTCTGGCTGTGTGAAGGAGGGGTTTGGGCTGGAACCCCTGCCTGTCATTCTATGGGGATGCAGCACCTGTATGAACACAGCCGCAGGCCCTACTTGGACAGGTGTGCAGGTGAGCGGTCCCCAAATGCACACTGTCTGTGTTCGGGCTGTACATCAGCATCCCCATGCCTGTCATATTAGGATGGCTCTGAGGAAGAGGGTCCTCCCTTGAAATGCGTTAGCCCTATCTATATATGGACATTTTCAAGTTTGCTTGTCACTATTAAGGAATATGGTCCTGAGGTCTCTGGATAGCCGAAGGAATTCTTTGGTTCTATGCTTATATCCAGCATACTTTTGTGAGTATAATGTATGTTGTGGTTTTTAACCATTCCCAATAAACGTTTTATGGTATTGCACTAGGTCGGTGCTCCCTTCTCTCGTTTTTTATGCTTTAAATTAGGACCTGCAGCTGTGTTCGTACAGCTCCAGGTGTCTCAAGCCACATAAATGAACCCCTGATTCACAGACCACAGCACCCATGTGCATGAGCCCCAACACCTCCCCCACACACACAGATTTTTTTTATCAACTCAGTTTCATCTTTTAGATTTAGCAGCAATTCTGTGAGTTATGTTGTATTTCTGTCTGCTAATAATGATTTTATTATATTTTTATCAAAATATAGCTTTAATATTTTCTTGGGGGGCCCTGACAGGTAGTCTGTATGGGGGCCTGCGACTTTATTACGGGGCCCTGCGATTTCTATCAGCGGCCCTGCACTCACTCACTCATAGCTGAAGCATAGTAAAGTATTTTACTTGCTAAGTAAGTGTTTACTATGCTTCAATTTGTGAATGAACAGGAAGCCGCTCAGCACAGAGTATTTCCCATTTCTTCACTGTCCAGTGCAGCTGAGGCTGCAGAGAAAGGCATGTGTGTTTGAGCTTTGGGATGCACCGCCTAATGCAATAATCTGCGCACACCTATGAACACAGAATCACAATCAGCATGCTTTTGGGTACTTATATTTGGGATCAGTTTAGGTTGCTTCCCACTTGTTTCTTACTTGCTTTTGAATTAAGATTGCCTTGTATAAAAGAAAACAAAGTTCAGATGCAGTAGAACAAAACAGTCATTGTGTTTCCAATCTTTCCTAAAGGCTCGTTTACATGAGCTTCATCCTCTGAAAAGTGATCGGCAGCTGATCTCTTTTCAGAGTGCGTTTATCAAGCAGTGAGAAAGAGCAATGTGACCTCTTCAATGCCATTTTAACCCCTAACAAACCTCACCACTGCGGCACAACCACATGCATTGCGTTGACTGTGAGACGGTTGCTCTATTCAGTACTGCTGTCTGTGTACTGCCTTTTAGGCTTAAAGCGGTTGTAAACCCTATAAAAAAAAAATAAAAAAAAAAAAACCTGCAAGACAAAGGCATAATGAGCTAGTATGCATCGCATACTAGCCCATTATGTGTAACTTACCTTAGAACGAAGCCCCGACACGGACCCCCGGACATCGCTGCGGGCGCTGCCATGATCCCTCGTCATCTCTTCCGGGTTCGGCGGCTCCTGCGCGCTGATTGGCCGGAAGAGACGGCTCCGGCGCGATGATTGGCCGGAGCCGCGATGACGTCACTCCTGCGCATGCGCGCGGGAGTGATTTTTCCGGCAAGCTCCCGGTAACTTAATTGAAGGTCCCCCCGGACCTTCAGAGCGCATGCGCCGCTCGCGCGAGCGGCTGCATGCACTGTAAATATCTCCCAAACCGTGCCGGTTTAGGAGATATTATTTGTACCTACAGGTAAGCCTTATTATAGGCTTACCTGTAGGTAAAAGTGTCAAAAAGCGGGATACTACCGCTTTAAGGGGGAGCAGTTGGGAGGCAGTAAAAAGCCTGCTTTTACTGCCTCCCTTAGCGCAAGGGTACATATAAACCTTACTGCTTCAAAAACACAAATCAGAAGTAAAAAAGACAATCATCCATGTATACATGTTCTTTGCAGAGGTTAATCTCTAGAAAAAAATGTAAAATTAGACCGTAAACTATTTTTTATCCATGTGGAGTAACAATTTGACAACAGTTGCCCCTCAGCGACTGCTGTCAAGTTGTTACTCCATATGAAGATTTCAGTACTGGTCTAATATAGATTTAAAAACATTGGTTGCTCCATCCAAGTTTTATCCTGTGTTGGGCCCTAATGAAGGAGGAGAGGTGTTGCCCCCAAAATGTGTTTGTGGCTTTTTATATTACTTTTTTCCCTATGGTCCCTGCATTGATATTGATGACTTCAGAGGCATGTACAGGGACTAGTGGTGCATCTAGTGGTTTGAAGAAATCTATAGGGGTGGAGAATCAAGTAAGTAAAACTGCTCTACCTGGTCTCCGTAGACATAAACCTCTGAACTCTGCATTACTTACCCCTGACCCTTGCACTCTGCATTATGTCTCTGACCTCAGAACTCTGCATTACATGGCTCTCACCTCAGAACTCTGCATTACCTACTACTGTCCTTGAAACTCTGTGCTACTTGCTACTGACCCCTGCACTGTGTACTATATTATATACTACTGACCTCTGAACTCTAAACTACTTGCTACTGACCCCTGCACTGTGTACTGTATTATATACTACTGACCTCTGAACTCTAAAATACTTACTACTGACCCCTGCACTGTGTACTGTATTATATACGACTGACCTCTGAACTCTAAAATACTTGCTACTGACCCCTGAAATTTGCATTACATACTACTGACCTCTGAACTCTACATTACTTACTACTGACCCCTGTACCATGTATTACTTATTCCTGACCCCTTTACTGTGTAGTACATACTACTGACCACTTAACTCTGCATTTCTTACTACTGACCCATTCACTCTTTGTTGTTTACACCTGACCCCTATACTGTCTGTTACATATTACTAACCACTGAAAACTCTTTTTTTTTCTCTCCTAACCCCTGCACTCTGTATTGCTTACTGCCTTGCTAGGCCTCGCTAGGTTATCTCTTTAAAAAAAAAGAAAAAGAAAGAAAAGGTCAGGTAGATCTCTACCTCTCCAGGTTTGTCTGCCCCTGTTCTATCTCCTTACAATTCTAAGGCCCCTTTCACACTAGCTGTCTGATTGGGCCGTCTGTCAGTTTTTCAGGTAGGCCCGAATGGACCCTCTATTCCCCTTTATGGAACGGCAGGTGTAAACGGACATGTGTCTATTTACACCCACCTACATCCAATCCAATCTGCTAAAAACAGACAGATGGGGAACCGTTCCACTTCCATCTAGCAGATCAGATGGCAGTTGAGTGTGAACAGACAGGAGGTCCATATACCAGTGCTGTATCTTGGCCTAGGCTAGCAAGGCCCAGGCCTAGGGCAGCACTTTTCAGGGGGGGGGGCAGCACTGATATGCTGCCCTGATGGGCACTGATATGTTGCACTGATGGGCACTAATAGACTGCACTGATGGCCACTGATGAGGCAGGACTGACAAGCTGCACTGACAGGGCTGCACTGATAAGGGTCATATTTAAATTAGGGGTGCCCAAGTTTAGTTAGGCCTAGGGCAGCACAAAACCTAAATACACCGCTGCCATATACATCTGACCACCCATAGAGGAGAACAGGCCAGACACAGACCAGCCATTTGTCTGCTCAGTGGGGATCAGCAGACTGATTCCCCGCTGAGCAAGCCGACTCCTTGCGGAGTCCACTTTGAAAGAAAGTAGCCTAAATTGAAAAAAAAAAAATGTTGCCTTTTCGATATACTTTAACCACTTCTGGACCGCCCGGCGCAGTTTTCCGTTTGAACTTTGACATGAAATACTGGTGTTATAGCAGCAGATTGCTGCCAAAACCCCAGTATTTTCTTACAGGGCGGGCGGTCCTCTTTTACATAAAAGTGGTCCCAACAGCAGAGGTGCACCCCCCCCCGCACCGCTTCCCGGTAATTTTCCCCGCTTACCGGAGCAGTAGCGGGGAAAACAATCTATTCTGTCCATGTCCCAGGCAGGGGCAAGACGGCCCCCACTTGACTCTATGGTCTTGGAGGACCGAAGCAAGGTCATAAGTAGCTTCCTCTTAACGGCCTTAACCACTTAAGCCCCGGAGGATTTGGCTGCTAAACGACCAGAGGGTATTTTGCGATTCGGCACTGCGTGACTTTAACGGACAATTGCGCGGTCGTGCGACGCTGTACCTAAACGAATTTGGCGTCCTTTTTTTCCCACAAACAGAGCTTTCTTTTGGCGGTATTTGATCACTTGTGCGATTTTTTGATCACGCGCTATAAACAAAAAAAGAGCGTAAATTTTGCAAAAATAGCAATATTTTTCCCTTTTTTTTATATGAAATTCCCCCAAAAAAAAATGTAAAAATCAAAATTTTTTAATATTTTCGGCCAATTTGTTTTATGCTACCTATGTTTGGTAAAAAAAATCGCAAAAAGCGTATTTTGATTGGTTTGCGCAAAAGTTATTGCGTTTACTAACAAAGGGAAAGATTTTTGTCATTTTTGTTGTTTTTTTTTTTAACGCGTAATGGCGGCGATCTGCGATTTTTTTTGCGGTACTGCGACATTGCGGCGGAAAGATCGGACCCTTGACTGACATTTTTGACACTTTTGGGGTTACCAGTGACATTTCTACAGTAATCAGTGCTATATATATGCACTGTTACTGTAAAAATACACTGGTAGTGAAGGGGTTAACTTTATTTGAGAGGGAGGGGCTGTGTGTGTCCCTAGGGGCGTGATTCTAACTGTGATTGGCTGTGGCTTCAACTGTATGCAGAGTGATCAATGGATCTACATAGTAGATCCATGTGATCAGCTCTCATACAGAGAGGAGAATGACAGGCAGCTTGTTTACACAAGCTGCCTGACTTTCTCCCTCTCCCCCGCCGATCGCAGAGTGGCCGGCGGCGATCGGGTCCGCCGGTCACGCGCGCGGGGGGGTCCGTGACCACGCGGGAGCGGGAGCGCGCCTCCGGCGGCGCGCGCTCGCTCCCTAAACCCTCACAGGCGAGCGACGTAGACCTACGTCACTTTGCCTGTGAGGGGCTGACCGCCGCCGTAGATAGTCGTGCGGCGGTCGGCAAGTGGTTAAAGGGCCCATTTTTTTCTTGCAGAAATTTTTAATTTTTTTTGCTTTTAGTGTGAGATGTGAGGTCTTTTTGACCCCAGATCCCACATTAAAGAGGACCTTCCCTGCTTATTTCTATTACAAGGGATGTTTACATTCCTTGTATAGGAACACAAATGACAGTGTAAAAATAAAAGGTAAAATAAATAAGAATGAAAAAAATTTAAAGCGCCCCGTCCCTCCACACTTGCACACAGAAGCGAACGCATACGCAGGTCGCGCCCACATATGTAAACGGTGATCAAACCACACATGTGAGGTATCACCACGATCATTAGAGTGGAAGCTATAATTCTAGACCTAGACCTTCTCTGTAACTCTAAACTGGTAACCTGCAGGAATTTTTACATTGGCACCTATGGAGATTTTTAAGTGCCAACGTTTGTCGCCATTCCAGGAGGGTGCACAATTTTGAAGCATGACATGTTGGGTATCTATTTACTATTCACGTGATGCGTGTGGCTCCACCTCTGAAGACGTCTAACCAATGACGAAAGTGGGAACGCACGTTGTGACATCACAGGAGCTGGGTGGAACGCAAACCGGTAGTTACCGCTCTCCACTTCACAGCTCCATATGGGACGGCGCTTTTACTTGTTTTTATTTGTCTTTCAATCGTGTAATATACATATTTTTTGGATTTATATATGTGAAATAAAATCTTTTAAAACGATACTGCACTATCTGGAGCTTTCCCTTCTTTTAACATACCTGGCTAGATAAGAGCAGCGGAGGAGCGATAGCTACTACTGGAGTAAGCCGGGGTACCTACCCGGAGGGGACCCATCCCGACCCTGGGGGCCAATTAAGCCTATGTGGTCTTAATGCCATAAGGCAAATAAGACCCAATTGTTCCGGTGAGTGAGCCTTTTTACTACTAGCCATGGTGGAAACCAAAGTGACACCAATATCTGATTGGGAAGCCTGACACTGAGCACCTGCACTTTATCTCCTGCACTGCACAGAGATACATGTTTCTTTTGAACATTTTTCACAAGAAGTCACTCCTATTTATTAACTGTGTGGAACATTTATGAGATTACCATACATCTCATGCACTCTATATGAACTTGGAACTTTGCACTTATGAAATAATTTATTTACAGTGTGCAATTTACTGAATTGGTATTGTTTTGTTTATGTATGCTATAGGAATTGATCTTAATTTTTTTACACTGATTTTGCACCAACACATATGCACTTTACTTTAAGCACTATTATTTATTTATTTTGAAGCATATTGTTTATATTAAATATTCATGCACTTTATTATTGAGCAAGCGCTATAGGTAACTTTTCCTATTAAGGTTACTTCACACTCATTTGTAAGACCGCTGCGCAAATACAGTGTGACATAAAGTATAGCAACAATCTCCTTTTTATTCTCTAGGGTAATGTTTGGGGGGGGGGGGGTTACTAGCAAAAAATACTGTTTCTAATTTGTAAACAACAAGTGTCAGAAATAGGCCTGGTCCTTAAGTGGTTAAGGCACATGGGATCAGAGGTTTTTGAACTAGTGAACACACTGTGATGCATTCAGAATTAGGGCTATTCACAAGATGAAGATAACTGCAGCCATTTGTAGTTTAACTGGGTGAAAATGAAAATTAGAGCCATGGGGGGGGGGGGGGGTTGGACACGGAGATGTGAGTGGATGTGCGTGCTAGAGCTCCTGAGTAGGGTTGAGCGAACCTGGACTGTATTATTCGGGATCGTACCGGACTTTTGGGTATTTGGTACCCAGGACACGGACCCGAACATTTCACTGTATGTTCGGGTACTGTCCGTTGTTCGGTGATGTTATTTGATGCTTTGGCGCGGTTTTAATGGCGCGGTTTCAACAGGTGCAAGGCAGCCAATCGGCAAGCGTTTAACTAGTGTGCCCTTAGAAGCCATCACAGCCATGCCTACTAATGGCATGGCTGTGATTGGCCAGTGCAGCATGTGACCCAGAGTCTATATAAGCTGGAGTCACATAACGCCGCGCGTCACTCTGCTCAAACTATACTAGGGAGAGGTTCCTGATGCTGCTGAGGGAGAGATAGGGTGATTATTGTAGGGTCAGGCTGGAGATTGATTTGAGGGAAAGCATAGTAAGAATCTTCTTTAATCAGACAGCGATCTACATTGATTTGATTGTGTGGGGGTGCAGTGCACGTTCTTTTTGCCCGGAGGGAGAGATAGGAGATTATTGTAGGGGCAGGCTGGAGATTGCTTTGAGGGAAAGAATAGGAAGAATCTTCTTTAATCAGACAGTGATCTACATTGATTGTATTGTGTGGGAGTGCAGTGCACAATCTTTATGCCCTGACCTGAGCCCAGTGAGGAGGAGAAAGGAGAAAAAAAAAACTTTTATCAGTCTGTTAGGTGGGCAGCGTGCGGTGCTGCAGATTTAATGCAAGCTCTGTGTCTGCTTAATCT
Organism: Pelophylax lessonae; assembly: GCF_965119305.1. Classification (NCBI taxonomy): domain Eukaryota; kingdom Metazoa; phylum Chordata; class Amphibia; order Anura; family Ranidae; genus Pelophylax; species Pelophylax lessonae. The sequence continues at coordinate 237,632,957 of NC_138770.1, read as the reverse complement.
GCATTTAAAAAAGAAAAAAACTTTTTTCCTTCATATTTTACTTTGACATACAGTGTTTAGACAGACACTGCTTTTCTAACCTGCTCTTCAAAAAGCACCAATGTAAGGGGAAAATAATTATTTTTCAGTATTTAGGGGGAAAAAAAAAAATGTTTCAGTTTTTTTATTCAAATGTTTTTTTTTTTTTTTTTATTCAATAGCGGAATAGAACAACAACAGTATCCAACCTGTTAGTAGAGATGGCCTTGCGGTTCGCCCGGCGGTCGGTTCGCGGCAAATTTTGCTTGTTCGCTACCCGCCAAATTTGCAAACACATAGCATTGTTTGTGGAGGCCATATTAGTTTACATTGGGGAGAACTTTGACCCATGACACAGCCGTCAGGTGGAACGGGACAGCCAATTAAAACATTTCAGCACATGGACATGCCCCCTACCCTATAAATAGATCGGCAGCAGTCACACAAATCGCTCTGTTAATGTCCACAAAAGTCCTTTTCAGGGCTGGTATTTCGGTATAGGTCCAGTCTCTTTTCAGGTTAGGGACAGGTATCCAGTCTGTGCTTTAGGGGCAGTTAGAGAGATCGGCTGCAGTCACACAAATCGCTCTGTTAATGTCCACAAAAGTAATTTAAAGGGATGCAAATTTTTTGGTATTGCTGTGCAGTGCACTAAAAAGGGAGGGGGGGGGGTAATCCACAGTATAATATACTTTGTAGAAAGCATATTATAGTGGATTAGTAGTATTACTGTGCACTGTGCAGCATTGTGACAGGTGTGGTGTGACTGAGCGTTGCTGCAGCAATACTACACACAGTGACAAAAGCACTTATAATGTATTATAACTGGTGTGATAGCCAATGCCCCCCCCCCCCCAATACCACATATTGAAGTGGGGTGTTATCTGAGTCTACTTTTACAAGTGTATTTGTGTCCTGCAACAATATTGCCTCTTTTGCTGAGTTAAGTCTGATACACACAGTGCCAATCTCACTGGCCAATTTTTGGAACTGGTGTGATAGACCAATGGCCCCCCAATACCACATATTGAAGTAGGGTGTTATCTGAGTAAACTTTTACAAGTGCATTTGTGTCCTGCAACAATGCTGTGTTAAGTCTGGTACACACAGTGCCAAACTTACTGGCCAATTTTTTGAGCTGGTGTGATAGACAAATGGCCCCCCAATACCACATATTGAAGTGGGGCGTTATGTGTGATTTAGTCCTGCAAAAATTTGGCCTCTTGCTGTGTAAACTGTGCTACACACAGTGACAACAGTTAATGGCCAATTATTTGTAGAACTTGTGTAATAAACCTGTGGCCCCCCAATACCACATATTGAAGTGGGGTGTTATCTGAGTAAACTTTTACAAGTGTATTTGTGTCCTGCAACAATATTGCCTCTTTTGCTGTGTTAAGTATGGTACACACAGTACCAAACTCACTGGCCAATTTTTTGCACAACTGGTGTGATAGACCTGTGCCCCCCCCCAATACCACATATTGAAGTGGGGTGTTATCTGAGCAAACTTTTACAAGTGTATTTGTGTCCTGCAACAATATTGCCTCTTTTGCTGTGTTATGTATGGTACATACAGTGCCAAACTCACTGGCCAATTTTTTGAACAACTGGTGTGATAGACCAGTGGCCCCCAAATATCACATATTGAAGTGGGGTGTTATTTAACAGTATAATTTTCTAAGAGAGTGATTTAGTCCTGCAAAAATGTGGCCTCTTTTGCTGTGTTAACTGTGCTACACACACAGAAAACAGTTACTGGCCAATTATTTGTAGAACTGGCGGACTGACGGACCGGCAGATAAGGAGGAGAGGCAGGCAGAACTTGCATTGCACAAGAGGTACAAAGCAGACTGCAAATGTATCAGGAGCGAGCCATCAACCATGTACAGTCACATCTGGCGCTCCCAGGATGCCGTCACATGGCTCCGCAGTGTGGGCTTTTTTTAATGTGTCCGTTGCTGACAACAGTGTTGCCATCTGCAGCCTTTGCCGTCAATGCATAAGGCGCGGTAAGCCCAACACTCACCTAGGGACAACCGCCTTAAGAAGGCACCTGAAATCCCATCACCGAGCCCAGTGGGAGCAACAGCGTCAGAACCCACAAAGCCACACTCCAGGCTCTCACCGTCCAGCCTCTTCTCCTTCTCCTGTCTCCTCAGAGTTGTCCTCCACTCCACCTTCCATGATGCCGTCGTCACGTTGTTCTGGAAAAAGGCAGGCTTCTGTGGCTCAAATGTTGGAGCGTAAAAAAAGGTGTCCGACAGGTGTCCGACTACATCGGGTTAACGGCCGATGTGGACGCTCTGAGGAGTGATGACTGTTGCTGTCAGTTAAACCCATGTGGGCTAATTTTTGGGGCCTACACAGGCCCGACACTTACTTCTGTATCCTGTGAATGCCTAATGTACCTCTAGCCATCAAATACACTACGTTCTTTGCTGTCAGTTAAACCCATGTGAGCTAATTTTCGGAGTCTATACAGGCCGACACTTACCTCTGTATACTGTGTGAATGCCTAATGTACTTCTAGCCATCAAATACACTACTTTTTTGCTGTCAGGTAAACCCATGTGGGCTAATGTTTGGGGCCAATAGTGGCCGACACTTACTTCTGTATCCTGTGAATGCCTAATGTACCTTCAGCCATCAAATACACAACATTCTTTGCTGTCTGTTAAACCCATGTGAGCTAATTTTTGGGGCCTATACAGGCCGACACTTACTTCTGTGTACTGTGAATGCCTAATGTACCTCTAGCCATCAAATACACTACATTCTTTGCTGTCAGTTAAACCCATGTAAGCTAATTTTTTTGAGCCTATAAAGGCCGACGCTTACTTCTGTATACTGTGTGAATGCCTAATGTACCTCTAGCCATCAAATACACTACGTTCTTTGCTGTCAGTGAAACCCAGTTGAGATTATTTTTGGAGCCTATACAGGCCAACACTTACTTCTGTATACTGTGTGAATGCCTAATGTACCTCTAGCCATCAAATACACTACGTTCTTTGCTGTCAGTTAAACCCATGTGAGCTACATTTTTGGAGCCTATACAGGCCGACACTTAGTTCTGTATCCTGTTAATGCCTAATGTACCTTCAGCCATCAAATACACAACATTCTTTGCTGTCTGTTAAATTTATGTGGGCTAATTTTTGGGGCCTATACAGGCCGACACTTACTTCTGTATACTGTGAATGCCTAATGTACCTCTAGCCATCAAATACACTACGTTCTTTGCTGTCAGTTAAACCCATGTGAGCTCATTTTTGGAGCCTATACAGGCCGACACTTACTTCTGTATCCTATGAATGCCTAATTTACCTTCAGCCACAGAATACTACATTCTTAGCTGTCAGGTAAACCCATGTGGGCTAATTTTTGGGGCCTTTTATGGCCGACACTTACTTCTGTATCCTGTGAATGCCTAATGTACCTTCAGCCACAGAATACTACGTACTTAGCTGTCAGGTAAAACCATGTGGGCTAATTTTTGGGGCCTTTTATGGCCGACACTTACTTCTGTATCCTGTGAATGCCTAATGTACCTCTAGCCATCAAATACACTACGTACTTAGCTGTCAGGTAAACCCATGTGGGCTAATTTTTGGGGCCTGGAATGGCCGACACTTACTTCTGTTACCTGTGAATGCCTAATGTACCTTCAGCCACATAATACTATGTTCTTAGCTGTCAGGTAAACCCATGTGGGCTAATTTTTGGGGCCAATACTGGCCGACACTTATGTATCCTGTGAATGCCTAATGTACCTTCAGCCACAGAATACTACGTTCTTTGCTGTCAGGTAAATGCATGTGGGCAAATTTTTGGGGCCTGGAATGGCTGACACTTAATTCTGTATCCTGTGAATGCCTAATGTACCTTCAACCACAGAATACAATGTTCTTAGCTGTCAGGTAAACGCATGTGGGCTAATTTTTGGGGCCTGGAATGGCCGACACTTACTTCTTTATCCTGTGAATGCCTATTTTTTCAGACTGGAATTTAAAATCAATGGGTCTGTAAAGGTTCCGCCAAATTGTGGAATGGATGCGGACCCATTTTACATATGTGTTATTGGACCCTATATGTATTTGACATGTATTTACCGGCTGCTGTCAGTTCTGGCTGATTTATGAAAAAAAAAAAATTTTGCTCTTAAAAAAAAAAAAACATTTTAGGGCAACTTTTCCAATTGCAATACTTCTGTTATGACATTGTCCATATGCTGGGACTATTTGTGCACAGCTAGTACGTCTTTTGTGGCTGCAAATATGACCTAAAGGTTTTTAAAGTTCGCCTCCCATTAAAGTCAATGGGGCCCGCTGAGAATTTGCGGTTCGCTGACTTTTGAGAAAACTTGCGGCTAACGTTCAAAAACCGCCCCGGTAGATGTTTGTCCATCTCTACCTGTTAGGCGTGCGGTGTGTAGCGGCCATTTCATGCAAGCTGAGTGCGTATGTGTCTGCTTAATCTGCATTTAAAAAAGAAAAATACTTTTTTTCCTTCATATTTTACTGTGACTTTCAGCGTTTAGACACTGCATTTCAAATCTGCTATTCAAAAAGCACCAATTAAGGGGACAATTATTTTTCAGATTTTCATTAATACGTTACAGTGCGACACACTCATTGCATACTGTTGTTATATTCCGCTTTGCAATAAAAACCCATTTAGGGGAAAAAAAATAAATTGCAGCCTAGTCTGCATATGGTACAGTGAAATACACCCATTGCATACTGTTGTATTCTGCTTTGCAATAAAAACCCATTTAGGGGAAAAAAGTTAATTGCGGCCTAGTCTGCATATTGTACAGTGAGATACACCCATTGCATACTGTTGTATTCCGCTTTACAATACAAACCCATTTAGGGGATAAAAAGTAAATTGTGGCCTAGGCTGCATATGTTACAGTGAGATAAACCCATTGCATACTCTTGTATTGCGCATTGCAATAAAAACCTATTTAGGAGAAAAAAAAGTTAATTGCGGCCTAGTCTGCATATGGTACAGTGAGATACACCTATTGCATACTGTTGTATTCCGCTTTGCAATAAAAACCCATTTAGGAGATAAAAAGTTAATTGCGGCCTAGTCTGCATATGTTACAGTGAGACACACCCATTGCATACTGTTGTATTCCGCTTTGCAATAAAAACCCATTTAGGGGGGAAAAAAAGTTAATTGCGGCCTAGTCTGCATATGGTACAGTGAGATACACCCATTGCATACTTTTGTTTTTTTTTTTTTTTCCAACAAGTTTATTGAAGAGTAATGAGATTAACAACATGTAATTATACTTTTCACATTGTATGAAGAAATAACAATCATAACTGATCCAATAACATTATAATCGAGTAAGTATCAGTTTACATTAGGCAAAAGAAATAATCAGATGTCAAGGAAAACGTATGTTGTAACACGTGTAAATACAGGAATGATAAAACTAAGGTGATTCGCCCTTTAGAGTGAGAAGTTTTATGTTGAAACAACATAACCCATGAAATATGGCTGTTAAGGGTTATCATCTTTTTCCGCTTAATAAAGCTAAAATAATAGAGTAAGAGGTAGAATATCAGAGGAAGTGGGGGAGCGGACCCTCTGACCAGCATTGGGTCCGCTAGGAAGGGGAGGGAGTAAGTTAGAGAAGTAAGATGGGGAAGAGGGAGAGGGAAGGCAAGGAGAGTGGGCAGAGGGGAGGCGGGTAGGGGCCAAATCAACTTATGTGTCTAAGCCACTTTAGGGATCATGGAGATAATAAATGATAATACGGAGGAGGTGACTTAACTAATTGGTAGAAGAGTTAGTAAGCTGTTCATATTCGGCGGAGTATCGGAAAATGATCCAATCTTTCCAGATTTTAAGATATTTGTTTGGAGAGTCATGAACTGTAGATATGAGCTCCTCCATTTCGGAGATTTTGTTGATCTGAGTAAGCCAAGTATGTAGGGATGGGACTTTCGTGGTACCCCAAAGTCTGGGGATGCAAAGCTTAGCAGCATTTATCATAATCATAGGAAGGGATTTGAAGTACTTAGGTGGAGAGTTGGGGTGAAAGTGCAGTAGAAACTGAGCTGGATGTAATTGTAAGTCTTGGGTGGTTATTTTGAGTATGTAGGATTTGACCGTATTCCAAAATGGCTGTATCAGGTGACAGGACCACCAAATATGTAGTAAATCTGCATGGGATTGTTTACACCTCCAACATTCATTTGGGATATCTTTGTTATATTTGTTGAGCAGGAATGGGGTGCGGTACCATTTGGTAAGTAACTTATAATTATTTTCTTGGATGGAAACATTTATTGATCCTTTTAAGATATTACGATATATTTTTTCCCATTGGGGGTCTGTCAGAGATAAGTCCAAATCAATGCCCCAGTCATCACACAGTTTGCCAAGTTGTATAGGGCAGGAATCCCAAAGAAGGGAGTGTATAGCTGATAGCAGGTGTCGCTGAGGTTGTTGAAGTGCACAAATTTGTTCAAATTTGGAAAGTGGTGCCTCTTTAGGATTTTTTTTCAGGCGTGCGGAGACAAAGTAATGGAGTTGTGTGTATTCCCACCAGGTCAATGCGGGACTAAGTACAGCGTTTTTGAGATCCTGAAAGTTAGGAAATTTCCCATTTTGTAAGAGGTGGAGAATGCGAATTCCTATATCATTGGGAACCGAGCGCAGGGCGTGTGAGGATTGGCCCGGAGGGAATTGCGAGTTGTCTAGTAGAGGAGTAAGGAGGCTATGTTTCCGGATTAGTTGGTGTTTGGCGTTTGCTGTATGAAAACAACGAATGGTGGGACCTATTAACGGGTGTTTTTTTAGGGAGTCCTGTACGGAGGAATAAATTAGCCAAGGGGTACTTTGAATGGGAATCTGAGAGAGAGAGTCTTCCAATTCAACCCAATCCTTTTTGTGCTTCTGTGCGTGCCAGTCTGCTATGCGTAAGAGGTGGGATGCCTGGTAGTACAAGTAGATGTCTGGGATTCCCATTCCCCCTTTGGATTTGGGTCTTGACAGTGTCTCAAATTTAATGCGAGGGGCTTTGTGATGCCAGATAAAGGATCTGATGGCCTTTTTTAAAGTGGAGAAGAAGTGTAAGGGCAGTTGAATGGGAACCGTTTGTAGTAGGTAGAGGATACGCGGAAGCACATTCATTTTGACAATTGCAGCACGACCGAACCATGAAAAGTGTACTTTATTCCACTTTTTAAGGTCTTGGAAAATATCCTGTGAAATAGGAAGATAGTTTTTTTTGAATAGGTTATTTAGATCCTTGGGGATTTCGATACCCAAGTATGTGATGGTATCCGTTTTCCATTCGTAGGGGAAGGATTGTTTACACTGCTCAACTATTGGGTCAGGGAGGGATATGTTAAGTGCTTCCGATTTGGATCTATTTATTTTGAAGTTAGAAATGTATTGAAATAATTTCAACTCTTTTTGTAAATTGGGGATTGAGATAAGGGGGTTGGAGAGGAACAGTAAAACATCGTCTGCATAGGCAGCAATCTTATATTGGTTAGAGTTGGAGTGTACGCCTGAAATGTTAGGATTTGTTCTAATACTATTGAGAAGGGGCTCAAGTGTGAGTATGAATAGAAGAGGAGACAGGGGGCAGCCCTGACGGGTTCCGTTGCTGATGGAGAAGGCATTCGATAGCGAGCCGTTCACACGTACCCTTGCTGATGGGCTGTGGTAAAGTGCAAGTATGAGGGACATCAACCTGGGTCCCAGACCGATTGACTGAAGGATCGCTTCCAAATAGTCCCAGGCAAGCCTATCGAAAGCCTTCTCCGCATCAAGAGATAGCAGGAAGCCGGTCTGTGAGGAAGAAGAAAGAATGTGATGTATATTAAGGGCTTTAAGTGTGTTATCCCTAGCCTCCCTGCCAGGCACAAAGCCAACTTGGTCAGAGTCAATCAGCGATGGAATGAAAGAAAGGAGGCGGTTAGCTAGTATTTTGGCAAATATTTTCAGATCTACGTTGAGCAGTGATATTGGACGGTAGTTTTGAACTCGTGTGGGATCCTTCCCTGCTTTTGGTATAACAGAAATATGTGCTTCCAGGAGTCTGGAGTGGCTGGAATTCGAGTTGGAAAGACTGTTGAATGTTTTCAGAAAGGGTACGGCCAAGATATCTGCAAAGGATCTATAATAGGCCAGAGAGAAACCGTCAGGGCCAGGGCTTTTCCCTGGTTTCATTTGCTTCAGAACCAGATTAAATTCTTCACTCGTAAGTGGTCCGTCAATATTGGAGGATTGTTGATTGGTGAGTGGTTTGAAGCCGTTTTGAAGTAGGTATTCCCTGATAATTTCAGCTCTAGAACTATCAGTCACTTGAGGTTTGTGTTCAGGTGGTAGGTTATAGAGAGAGGTGTAGTATTGAGTGAATGCTTGTGCAATTTCAGAGTTGGAGTGATTCTTTTTGCCTGTGGAGTCTGTTATGCAGTGGATGGTGTTCTGAGCTCTTTTTGCCGCCAAGGCCCTGGCCAAGTATTTGCTGCTTTTATTGCTAAATTCGTAGAATAGCTTTTGTGATAGTATGAAGCGCTTCCTGACTTTGATGTTAAAAAACTCTCTGATCTTATTCCTGACCTGATCTATCTCCTCTAAATGTTGAACAGCATGCGATCGTTTATGTGTGAGTTCCAGTTTTTTAGCTTGCGAGAAGAGCTCAGAAATGCTTTTTTGTGCTGCTTTTTTTCTATGTGCCCCCATTTTGAGTAGCGTACCCCTGATAACGCACTTGTGGGCCTCCCATATAGTGGAAGGAACCATGTCACATGTATCGTTTGTTAGGAAATATTCAGATAGTTGAGTTCTAATTATTTCCGCGTTTTTGGGGTGCATAATAATAGACTGGTCTAGTCGCCAGATTTTTTCATGTCTATTAATTTGAGGGATCGCAAGTGTGGCAGAGATAGCACAATGATCTGAGATACACATCGGTTCAATAGTCGCTTTTTTTAGTAGATGGATGTCTTTTTGTGTGATAAAGAGGTAGTCCAACCTCGAATATCTGTTATGTGGAGTGGAGAAGAATGAATAGTCCCTGCCGGACGGGTTTAGAAGGCACCAAGTGTCGTGTAAAGACAGATCTTGAAGTTGTTTTTTGACCTGTTTAAGTGCCTTATACGGCATGGATGAGGTCCCGGTGGAGGTGTCCTCTATGGGATTAATTGCAAGATTGAAGTCTCCTCCGAGGAGGAGACAACCCTCCTGGAAAGATGTGAGGATTGTGGACATCTCTCTAAAAAAACTAACTTGTGCTGTGTTGGGTGCGTAGATATTAGCCAAAGTCAGTGGAGTGTTCCACAAGGAACCCTTCACGAACACGTACCTGCCGTCTTTGTCAATCAGGGTGTCCGTGATTTCCATAGGGATGTGTTTCGCTATCAGAATAGAAGCCCCCTTGGTTTTGGCAAGGCTGTTAGTCGCGTGGAACATCGACGGAAATTCTCTGACATGCCATTTCGGAATACGGTCAGTCTTGAAATGTGTCTCCTGCAGAAATACTATGTCTGCTTTAAGAGAGTGGAGGTAGAGGATTAGTTTGGACCTTTTTTCAGGAACATTTAGCCCTTTAGTGTTAAGTGAGGTAATTTTAAGACGTTTGAATGCAGGTGTGTGTGATGGAGTATCCAACATGGTGAGAATTGCAGATGACAAGGGAAGGGGGTGGGAAAAGACAAAGGAATAAATGGGAAGGGAAGTGGGTGTTAGGAAACAAGAGAAGAAGAGAGAAAGAAGATAGCAATTCCCCCTTGAAGTAGGAGGGGGATCACGGACCAACAGCAGATAAAGACCTGCCTTAACTGCTAAAGGGATAGAAAGTGTTGGATTTAGTCAGCTCAAATCTGAGCTGTGTGGGGAGGTGGTAGCAAGCATGCGGTATCTGGAGGGTACCAAAGATCGACCAAAACGTGGGGAGAACCCATGGTACCCCCACCCGACCACCTGAACAAAAACTTATTAGGTGTTCATTTATATGAGGTAACATTGAACCTGGGATAAAAGCAATATGGGGGTAGAAACAACACTACAACTGTAAGGATAATTACCTTTGGCAAGTGTAGACAGCACCAGCATTGTGGAATAGGTAGAGGTCGAGTGAGGAACTGTGTGCACATACCTGTGTCCCGAGAGGAGCACTGGAACATATCACGCAAGAGCAAAAGTTTCCGTTGCGTATGGTCAAAAGATAAGAAATAGGGAATGAAAGGACAAAACGTTAAAAACTTGATACCATATTAATATATAACCATCACAAGTTGTGAAATATCGCCATCTAGTGACATCAATTGGAACTGAGCCACGATGGGGATCTTAAAGATATCCATGGTAATGGATCCCGAATAAATGCTCCAGTGCTCCTCACCCGAACCAATATTAAACTTAGAATAATAAACAAGTGTATATGATTCTGGGTAATGAACTGAGTAGAACCTTAAACCTGACTTGCCCTTCGACCAGGCACTTACAAACCCGTTGCGAATCATTAAGAAGTATAAATCATCACCTTAGTTCTTGAAAAACAATATGCATAAGCAGAAAAGAGAGTAGGCCTATCCTCCTCGGTCCCTGGAGAGTCCGGGGGTAGCCACTCTCAGGTCCTTGTGAGCCGCTACGAATTGGTCATAAAAAAAAAAAAAAAAAAGGGAAAAAGGCTTGCAGAGACGGGTTTTCTTCAGGTGTCCAATGTGGATTAGAGTCGTGGTTTAAAGTGATGAAATCTGACAACACGTTTGTACTCTTGGATTCCGATACAGAGCGTTCCTAAAGCAGCAAAGCGTTCCTTTAGTATACATCCTCTCTGACGGTTAATGAAGAAAACAGTGTGGATGTCATATACCGGGGTGGAATGCAAGGAGGTGAAGCTAGAGGAGGGTGTATTCAGTATAAGCGAGGTCTCCTATGGGCAGGAGATGAAGGGGCGCTGCCCTGGTTACGGCCTTGCCTGTGTCTTGGTGAGGCAGAGCGATTGGGTGAAGGTTGACGTCTTCTGAAGTGCTCAGGGTCCTCTTGATGATGAACATCCATGTCCTCTATTTGCATATTAGGAGGTTGTCTGCTCACATGTGACCAACCAGGAATCTCTATTAAAGGTATGCCCAGAGAATTGCAAAAGGTCGCAGTATCTTCCGGATGTCTGAGTGAGCCCTGGAGCCGGCAAACAGACAAAACGGAAATGTCCATTTATAGGGAATTTCCCTTTCTCTCAAGATGTTCTTGGAATAGTTTTACCTCAGTGCCCTGATAAAGTATGCGACCTCTTATCCTAGCGTTATGGAGGATCTCCTCTTTTAATTTAAACTGCGCTAGACAGCCAATGATGTCCCTTGGAGGATCCGAGTCCCTTCCTTTAGGTCTCAGGGCCCTGTGGAGCCGCTCTATTTCTATTGGGGTGTCGGGTGGTCTTCCCAACAAGTCATTAAAGATTGTGAGGGCAGTTTGAGTCAGTTGGGCAGGTTCTATTGATTCGGGGAGACCGCGAATGCGAATGTTGTTTCGACGACCTCTGTTCTCAAGATCCTCCAGATGTCTATGGAGGTCTCTGATCTGGGAGGAGTGATCAGATATCTCTCTCTGTGCACTCAGTATATCTGCATCTTGCCTGTCAGTAATTTCTTCTACCTCTTCCAGTCTATCAGTAATGTTATGCATCTCTTTTTTAAGGTCAGCAATGGCGGCTGAAAAGGTAGCAGAAAGGGTAGATTTAATGTCGTCTGCTATGGCTTTAAGGTCTTGTAGTGAGACACAGTGGGAGGATGAAGCATGGCCAGGCATATCAGTGCGCACAATCTGAGCAGGAGGACAGACAGGTGGACAGAGTGAGAGGTCACCAGGAGAAGGGGTTTTTGGTGCCTGTGGAGTGTGTGTCTCTGTTATCTGCATGTTGTTAGGTGCTGCCAGTGCAGCTGCTTGTGTAGTTTCTCCTGTCAGTTTTTTAAACATATCAGGAACCTGCATCCCTGAACGCTGTTCTTGACCCCGTGGGGAGCGAGAGCGTGTTGAAGAAGAAGATCTATCTCCTTTTCCCATGGAGAAGTTTTGAGGTTACCTCAAATGCTGCAAAATCAGGCGGACGGGTGGGGGAGCCCCTTCTTTACATATTCCCCGCCATGCGTGATTAGCGCGGAGCTGCCAGTGAGGACAGAGAGGGGTTAGCGGGTGTGCAGGACAGTAGCCAGTAGGATTTATACAAATTTAGGTGCTATTACTGGGTCTGGTGGAGGTTTGTTGCTTACAAGATGAATCTGTCACCCTCTGCAGCCAAGATGGCGGACTGTGCTGTGCAGTGTATGCTGTCCGTTATAATGGGGCCTTGCTGCGGGGAGCTGGAGGGGATGGAGAGCTGAAGGGACACCCAAAAGGATGGAGGAGGGCCTCTAGGGACTTCGGTCTTACCGGATCCAGGAGTCGGCAATCGCGGCAGGCAGGGCTTCTAGGCGAGGCCGCGGCTTCAATGGCGAGGTAGGCCGCAAAAAATCGATCCTCTAGAATCCGTTTTTTTTCTCAAATATTGATATATATCAGCCCTGGTGGTCAAGGTGGGTCCCCCCAAGATGTTTATATCCCCCAAAGAGCGGGGATGGAGGAGGATTAGAGAGGATTGAGTTCGGGAACAGCGACTTGAAGACAACAATCTGTGCTTGTTTTGCGGAAATCTTCGTTGATGTGGCGTCCCAGATGGTAGGGCAGTGGTAGGCAGCGATATTTTGTCTTCCTGTGTAGATATTAGAGGTGGATGTGGCCGGATGCCGCCGTAGGAAAGGCCGCGGCTTCACCCGCGACTAGGCCGCGGTCGGATGTCTACGAACGGCTGCTTTTTTCTGGCAAATTTCGTGCAGGTTGGGTCCCCTGGATATCGGATGGCAGATGGTGGTTAAATATATCCCTCTGGAAGGGGGATAAAGTACGGATTGCAGCGGATTTTTTACCGAGGTCGGCGGAGCTCTGTATTCCATACTTTTGTATTCCGCTTTGCAATAAAAACCCATTTAGGGGATAAAAAGTTAATTGCGGCCTAGTCTGCATATGTTACTGTGAGATACACCCGTTGGATACTGTTGTTCTATTCCGCTATTCAATAAACACCCATTTAGGGAAAAAATATTAAATTGCGGCCTAGTCTGTATCTGTACATGTGAGATACACCCGTTGTATACTGTTGTTCTATTCCGCTATTCAATAAACACCCATTAAGGGAAAAAATATTAAATTGCGGCCTAGTCTGCATAGGTTAATGTGAGATACACCCTTTGGATACTGTTGTTCTATTCTGCTATTCAATAAACACCCATTAAGGGGACAGAAAGATATTAAATTGCGGCTTAGTCTGTATCTGTACGTGTGAGATACACTCTTTGGATACTGTTGTTCTATTCTGCTATTCAATAAACACCCATTTAGGGGACAGAAAGATATTAAATTGTGGCTTAGTCTGTATCTGTACGTGTGAGATACACCCTTTGGACACTGTTGTTCTATTCTGCTATTCAATAAACACCCATTTAGGGGACAGAAAGATATTAAATTGCAGCTTAGTCTGTATTTGTTCGTGTGAGATAAACCCTTTGGATACTGTTGTTCTATTCTGTTATTCAATAAACACCCATTTAGGGGACAGAAAGATATTAAATTGTGGCTTAGTCTGTATCTGTACGTGTGAGATACACCCTTTGTATACTGTTGTTCTATTCCGCTATTCAATAAACACCCATATAGGGAAAAAATATTAAATTGCGGCCTAGTCTGCATATGTTACTGTGAGATACACCCTTTGGATACTGTTCTTCTATTCTGCTATTCAATAAACACCCATTTAGGGGACAGAAAGATATTAAATTGCGGCTTAGTCTGTATCTGTACGTGTGAGATACACCCTTTGGATACTGTTGTTCTATTCTGCTATTCAATAAACACCCATTTAGGGGAAAATTATTAATTTTGCAGCGTTTGGTGATTATGTTACTGTGAGATACACACTTTAAATTTGTTTGGCGCATCTCCTTCAACCACCGAGGATTGCAGGACACTTCAGTTTGCCTCCTGTTGCTAACTCCTCTTACTCCGCTTCCTCATCCTCATCCTCTACCGCCTCCACATCCGGAGCAGTGATCATTTCCAAGGCTTTCAGGGAAGTCATTCACAAGTGGCTCCGAGGGTGGGTTCCTGCACCCACAAACGCCAGGTACACAATTGTCCAGCAAGGGCACAGTTCTGGAGGATGACGAGGTGGAGGATGAGGAGGAGATGGAGGAGGAGGAACAATGTTCACAGCATGGTGGCACCAGATAACTGATAACAACAGATACTACACTTGATCTTAGCCAAAAGGTCAAGAAGCAATGCTGGTGGCATTCCTACCTGACAGCGGGGGCACAGTGGAAGCACAAGGCGAAGGCAGAGGAGGAGAAGGAGGTCGCGTACACAGCCAGGGCACCGCCGGCACCTCATAAGGCAGGGTTAGCATGTATGAAATGTGGAAAAGCTTAGTCGGCACGCCACAACAACCAGGACCACCAGCTGTTTTTTTTTTTTTTAAGCCCGTGGTGTGTGAACACACTCAGACTATCACCCGGTGGGTGCAAAAAAAAGTACACACCAAAAAAGTGAAACACAAAAAGTGCACAGGGTGTACACATGGTCCTTGACCCTGATCCCCCAGGGCACAAGGCTCCTGACAGGGACTGGGGTATTTACACTGGCTAACCTGGCCGAAACCAGGCAGCCCTGTTCTTTAGCAGGTCTGCTGAAACAGACCACCCCAAGTACTAGGTGGGGCTCTCCCAAAGAGAGACCCCATGAGAGAGGGCGAACCAAGCCAGAAGGCCATATCCACCCCCTCCGAAGACATTCAGGGACAGGCCAAAGGACCTACACCCTACTAATCACGCTGTGCAAAATAAAGTGTACCGCCACAATAAAAAACACAAAACGTGAGACACACAACGCATAAAAGTGGGGAAAGGGATAGTGGAGAAGTGCAAGGTTAGTGCCACGTTGCAATACTATGGCAGGCCCTCGGCCAGGAATAAAAAATTACTCTGGTCCTGACTCCTGACCAAAAGGCCCAGCCCTAGAGGCAGGTGTGAAAAACTTGTGTAGGAAGTGCAGTGTCCTTGGTGCCATACTCATAGTGTTGCCATCCACTGTGAATTATGGCACCCCTGGACTGCCACTCCAGGGGCACATACACCACAGGCTTTTCTGAATCTCGGTCCCTGGCAAGACCAGTGCACCCCCGACCCTACCAGAAGGCATCAGAACTTAGACAGCTTTGGGAGAGCCCGGCCCACAACCAGGGACACATACCTTTTCCAAGGCCAGACTCAACCCAGAAAGGGGGAAAAAAGCCCCCACGCCGCCATCACCGTTCCTTACCATATACCATTTACAGTTCCCTACCGTTCCTTACATACTATACACGTACTGAATGATGGGTCTGCCCCCTTCAACTTCTGGGTCTCCAAATTGGGCACATGGCCTGAGCTTGCCCTTTACGCCTTGAAGGTGCTGGCCTGCCCTGCCGCCAGTGTATTACCTGAACGTGTATTTAGCACGGCTGGGGGCGTTATCACAGACAAGCACAGCCGCCTGTCCAGAGCCAATGCGGACAAGCTCGCGTTCATTAAAATAAACCAGGCATGGATCCCACAGGACTTGTCCGTACCTTGTGAAGAATAGACATTTATACCGGCCTTACCCAGCCATTGTTGTATTTTTGATCTTTCTCACTCTTTTTGGGTGTACCCTAATTTAAAAAGAAATAAAATTAAAAACAAAATCCAGTGTTGGCTACCTCGTCCTCCTCCACTGTCGCTTTCTACACCGCCACATCCACTGCCACCTCAACCTCCTACTCCATATGGGCCTTGTCCTCCTCCTACATCATTCAAGATGATTATTTTTTATTTTTATGTTTTTTATGTTATTTTAAGTTATTTCCCTATCCATATTTGTTTGCAGAGCACTCGCCATGCTCTTAAGATGATTTTGCTGCCATTTGCAGCCCTCTAGCCATTTCCATGTTTGTTTTAGAGCCATTTTAGTGCTCAAAAGTTTGGGTCTCCATTGACTTCAATGGGGTTCGGGATCGAGGTAAAGTTCGGGTTAAGTCTGGGTCACAAACCCGGACTTTTTTTTCAAGTTCGGCCGGACCTGCCGAACCCGGACATCCAGGTGTTTGCTCAACTCTACTCCTGAGCACATTCTACCCATCCTGAAATCAGGGTTTAATCCTGTCTAGCACGCTGGCTTTGGAACCTGTGTTCCTGCCCTGCTTCGGCAGCTTCTGTGACCATAGTTCTAGCCTGGCAGCATGACTAGAACAAAAGATGGCGCCGGAGCACAGCAACAACGATCAGTGAAAGACAAGCTTAGAGATACAGCTGCTCCGCTGGAACGATTTGCCAGAACCCCTGCTAAGGACTCAGAGCACAGTTAACCTCCCTGGCGGTATGATTATTTCCGATTTTAGGTGCTGAAAGCACTACCATTATTTTACATGTAACTCTTAAAGAGGAAGTAAACCCTCCTCTGTAACTTTTACCTATAGGTAAGCCTATATTAAGGCTTACCTATAGGTACTGTAAATATCTCCTAAACATGCACCGTTTAGGAGATATTTACCTTACATGCAGCCAGTGACGTCACTGGCGCATGCGCTCTGAAGGAACGGCCTCTGGTGCCGTTCCTTCAGAGTCCCGTGCCGTGACCGTCGGCTCCTGCGCGCGAGCGCAGGAGTGAAGTCACCGCGGCTCCGGCCAATCAGATGGCCGGATGCCGCGATCCCGGAAGACGGGCGACTGGACATGTCGCCCGTCATACAGGTGAGTGAGCGGCACGGCGGGGGCTCGTTGTAAGGTAAGTATTTCATAATGAGCTAGTATGCGATGCATACTAGCTCATTATGTCTTTGTCTTTCAGGTTGTAAAAAAAAAAAAAAAAATTTATACGAGTTTACAACCTCTTTAAGAATGAGCAGCCCAAACCAACTATTTACATATGATTTTTTTTTTATTTGCGTTCTTCTTCATAACATCTCGGGTATGATAACGTTTGAAACACAAAATCATAAGATAGAATATAATAAATAACTATAAATAAGTGTATGTATACTGTATATATACTTATATGTATATACTGTATATATACTTATATATATATATATATATATATATATATATACCTTTTTTTATTTTTTTATATATATATATATATCTCTCTTCCTATTTATTATTGTATTTATATATCACTGCCACTTTTATCTTGGATCCACCTTTGTTGTCACCCAGTCAGTTCTGGATGACAATACTGGTATCATACTACAGTTTTTGTAGTAGCACTACCAAGCACCTTACTCTGATTTTATCTACATCACCTGTACCATCATCCTTTGTTTTATGATAAATTGGTTATATCACTCTAGTTTTACTTCACCCATTAGTGTCACATAATTATTATTGTAGGATTGGCTCTGCAGTCACTTTATAATATTTGCAAAACCACCACTTAAGCACCTTATATGGAGACCCTGTTTACAGCACTGAAGTCACTTTTAATTACTTTGTGTATATCACCATAATCCTACTGGTGGGAACTTTTTCCTGCCTACTTGCTGTCCATTGTATTGTTTTGGTTATACCTGTCCTGTATAGTTATTTGGTATGCACTATCAGGGAATGGATTAGCGGAATGATTAAAAAGGCTGATGATCAGGCTTGGGCAAGCCTGTTGCCCGAGTGATTTAATGGGATTGATTATATTCATTATAAAAGAGGGGATTGGAGGGTTAATGGTATTTTCATGCTGTATATTCTTCTCTATTATTCCTGCAATTATGCCTGATTTATAGTCATAACATCTTGTTTGTTCGGCTATGTCTGACTCTGCAGAAATAGTTGCTCATAAGAACATCTGATAGGTAAATTTGTTATGAAATTTGTTATGAGAACAGTTTAAACTTATGTAGTATGCCAAAAAGTATCATGTGACCGTGAGTCATACTCAAGCCAAGCCCCTTATTGCAAAATTAATTTTCTGTTGTTCTAAATGTATGTATGCTCAGGACATTTCCTGAAATAAACGAACATGCTTTGACTCTACATCTTGTGTGCGTCTCTGTGTGTTCCAGTATATTCGTAGGGAGCTTATCTAGCCGTCCGGTTTAAAAGTCCCTTACAGTACCTGAAACTTTTCTTTGCGATATGCTTTTTTCTATTAAATTTTTTTTTTGTATTGTAAAAAAAATTACAATAAAAACGACTTGATTAAAAAAAAAGAAAATTAGAGCCATTATACAGGTAGACTATGTCCCATAAATGACAAAATACAACATTTTCATGTTTGAATGGAGTGTATTTTTACTGCATTATGCCATTTGTAAACTGAACGTTGCTTTGCATTCTCATCCAGTGCTCTCTTATGGCTGTTATGGATCAAAAAGCTGAATTATAGAAGAAAATGGAGAGTTTGGATTAAAATTTACATTGTAATGAAAAATGTGCAATAAGGTGAGGGAAGGCAGGTTTTCCATGAGTGAGTCTCCCCTTTCTGTTCTGCTGTAATCTGCTGTAAAGTCTCATTTAAACTTGATGGGATTCTAATTCCCACAAAATGTATACAATTTATATGAGATATCTGCCTTCATCTGTTCAGATAAAAGTCTATTCTGAACAAAGTATATCAATTTCCTGTAACATTGTAAATAAACGTTATGGATATTTGAACTCAATTGCATTTTAGATAAGTCACATATAATATTTAAATTTGATGTTTAGAGACTTTTTAAAAACCATGCATAAATTACATATAAATAAATACATTAAAAAGAAAAAAAAATAAATATATATATATACAGTACAGACCAAAAGTTTGGACACACCTTCTCATTCAAAGAGTTTTTTTTATTTTCATGACTATGAAAATTGTAGAGTCACACTTCAAGAGGTAGTCATCTGAAATGGTCTTCCAACAGTCTTGAAGAAGTTCCCAGAGATGCTTAGCACTTGTTTGCCCTTTTGCCTTCACTCTGCGGTCCAGCTCACCCCAAACCATCTCGATTGGGTACAGGTCCGGTGACTGTGGAGGCCAGGTCATCTGGCGCAGCACCCCATCACTCTCCTTCTTTTTTTTTTAAATCAGAAAACATCTTTATTGAGAGAAAATCACAGCATCACATGAAAACTGCAATACACTGTACAGGCATAGCAACATAAAATCACCATCACCTCAGAAAGAATAGTGTGCATAACAAGTACATCACAACCCCCCCCTGAAGCAGACAACCCCCAACAACAGCGCCTGAAACAGTATCATTATCACGGCCCTCCAATCCACTCCCAACGTAACTAGCAATCATCCACCGGCAACCCCAACCCATATTTACACGTTTAAGACAGTAAACGGTCCATGATGAGGTCCGTAGGGGCCATTCCCGGACAATTCAACCAAGCACCCCATATTTTAGAGAATTTTTGTGAAGATCCCCTATGTTGGTAAATAACCTTTTCCATTCTAAGGGTGCCCCCGATTTGCTCTAGCCACATCCGAAAGGTCGGAGGCTCAGGTGCAGTCCATAGTCGCAATATAAGTAAGCGAGCCTGAAACAGGGCACGAGAGGCCACCTCCCTCAGATGTCTGTCCTCCACTTGTTGGTCCAGAATGCCCAGAATGCAGTGTTTAGGGTCCCCAGGCACATCTATCCCCAGGGTACTATTAATAGCAGAGCGCACCTCAGTCCAGTACCTGTGCAGCTTTGGACAACGCCACAACAGGTGAATTAAGTCACCCACCTCCCTTTGGCAACGACCGCATATATCGTCGTCACGGACACCCATAGAGTACAGTTTCAGAGGAGTGTGGTGGACCCTAAGTAATATGTATAACTGAGACACCTGGTGCGAAACATTCAAAGAACACGTGCGGACTGATTCTAAGGCCTCCTCCCACTGCTCTCCCGGGATCTCCCCCACATCAGTGCTCCAGTGATCACAGGCCTTGCTAGGGTATTTTTCTAAGTATGCGCTCAGCAGGGCGGAATAGCAGCTAGATATGAACCCTTTGGTGTCAGTAAACTGTTGCATAAGATAGAATATAGGAGTAGGGGACAGGTGGAGCTGTCACGTGGCAGCCTGAGCCCGCAGCGCATGTTGTAACTGGAAGTAGTAGAATGTCATGTGGTCGGGTAAGGAAAAGCGCTCCTGCAATTGCGCAAATGGTAGCAGGACCCCTCCGCGGAGAATGTGCCGCAAATGGGTCACCCCAAAAGCCCGCCATCTGTCCGCCTGATCTAATTTGCACAGCTCTGGGTACGCGCGGTTACCCCAGATCGGACTAAATTTGGTATACCCCGTCACTTGTTGCATTTGTTTCGTCTTATCCCATACCTTCTGTAAGAGGCGATACGTCGGGTATCGCCGATTGGGTTTGGTAAACAGCTGTGCCTCCAGTCCCTCCGGTACCCCAGATGTCTCTGTAAATGCCTGCATAACTGCCAATGCCGCACCACCCGGAGCCCCCGACAGCACGCCCACCAGGTGCTGCAGCTGGGACGCCAGATAGTACAGCCAGGGGTTGGGCACATCACTCTCCTTCTTGGTCAAATAGCCCTTACACAGCCTGGACGTGTGTTTGGGGTCATTGTCCTGTTGAAAAATAAATGATGGTCCAACTAAACGCAAACCGGATGGAATAGCATGCCGCTGCAAGATGCTGTGGTAGCCATGCTGGTTCAGTATGCCTTCAATTTTGAATAAATTCCCCAACAGTGTCACCAGCAAAGCACCATCACACCTCCTCCTCCATGCTTCACGGTGGGAACCAGGCATGTAGAGTCCATCCGTTCACCTTTTCTGTGTCGCACAAAGACACGGTGGTTGGAACCAAAGATCTCAAATTTGGACTCATCAGACCAAAGCACAGATTTCCACTGGTCTAATGTCCATTCCTTGTGTTCTTTAGCCCAAACAAGTCTCTTCTGCTTGTTGCCTTTCTTTAGCAGTGGTTTCCTAGCAGATATTCTACCATGAAGGCCTGATTCACACAGTCTCCTCTTAAAAGTTGTTCTAGAGATGTGTCTGCTGCTAGAACTCTGTGTGCCATTGACCTGGTCTCTAATCTGAGCTGCTGTTAACCTGCGATTTCTGAGGCTGGTGACTCGGATGAACTTATCCTCCGCAGCAGAGGTGACTCTTGGTCTTCCTTTCTTGGGGTTTTTGTGACTGCACTTGGGGACACTTTCAAAGTTTTCCCAATTTTTCGCACTGACTGACCTTCATTTCTTAAAGTAATGATGGCCACTCGTTTTCCTGTACTTAGCTGCTTTTTTCTTGCCATAATACAAATTCTAACAGTCTATTCAGTAGGACTATCAGCTGTGTATCCACCTGACTGCTGCACAACACAACTGATGGTCCCAACCCCATTTATAAGGCAAGAAATCACACTTATTAAACCTGACAGGGCACACCTGTGAAGTGAAAACCATTTCAGGTGACTACCTCTTGAAGTGTGACTCTACAATTTTCATAGTCATGAAAATAAAGAAAACTCTTTGAATGAGAAGGTGTGTCCAAACTCTTGGTCTGTACTGTATATATATATATATATATATATATATATATATATATATATATATATATATATGGGAGAGAGAGAGAGAAAATTTCACTCAAGGTGAAATTTATACATACTATTTAACAACTTGCCTTCCATTGTATGTTTATAAACGTCATGGTAGACATAGGATCTAATCAAGTTTTAAGAGCCTGCAAAGGGCTTTCAGATAAAAAGCGTTCCTATTAAAGTAATCAGGTTGCTCTAGAACACCAGTGGCATCAGCGGTGATTCTCAGGCTCTCCCATTACACCAGATAGCCTGGAACACCAGGAAACCGCTTCCCACATTAAAGCAGAAAGAAAATCTGTTCCCCTGATCTCTCCAGCAACCAATGAACCTGGAAGCAACAAGTATTACGTCACTTTCTGGGGTCACAGCTATCATTCCTCAGCTTGTGTAGCTGGGCATGCGGCTAATTCAGCATAATATATGCTGGAATAATTGCATTGGAGGGCAAGGGAGACATTGGGGTTGATTTACTAAAATTGGAGAGTGTAAAATCTGGCGCAGCTGTGCATGGTAGCCAGCTTCCAGCTTCTTCAATTAAAAAGTATGTAAATCAAACATTTCATGTTCCTGCTGTACCGTGTACTTAAAAAGTATCCTGTTCTCTTTGTGTTGCTTCCTTTGTGTGAAATCCCTAGCGATCCTGCCAGTCCCCCCAATACAAACTGACCACACTAAGCAGGAGAATACATCATGGTCAGTTCTCTAGCTGTGCTGGGAACTCAGGCTACTCTCCTCCAATGATCGGACTTGTCCTGACGCATCCCCTTCCCCTGTACAGCTTTTCACTGAGAAGATCAGTAATCTGTTACCTCTGCTCCCCCCCCCCCCAGCTCTTATGCAGCTGTGAACAGAGGGAATTTGACTACTTATAAAAAGGGAAAAAAGGTATTTATGTAGTTTTTTTAAATCTATACACATGTGTTTTCCTTTTAAATTCTATTTGAAACTGAATGGGTTGTTTTGCAAGATGATCGTTTGCAATCACTTTAAGTTTTGAGAAAAAACCTGGAAGCGCAACGGTTTCTATTCAGAGCTGCATCAGATTTTGCACCCTCCAGTTTTAGTAAATTAACTCCACATAGACCAGCCTGGTTCATTGCTTTATAATGAATAAAAGATACAATTTGGTTGGTCATTATCGATAACTTCACCTTAGTTCCCATTTTATTTCCCCAGTTTTATATAATCAAGCCCCTATTATAGTGTGGCTGAAGATACTTTATATATGGAACAAGTTCTTCAGTAAGTATCCACATTGCCCCAGCAAGGAATTCAGAAAGGAACAGGATAAGGTTCAGCTACTGCTTATGAGTGAAACCTAAAGAAGGGGCACCAGAACTAGACAGCAGGATCAAGACAGCTGGCAGGATAATATAGAGCAGACTGGTAATCAACTTTAACCTCATGTGTTTTTGCACTCTGTGCAAATTGTTTGACATTGTGCAGTGCAAACTGAGAGTGGTGTTTAAATGATGGTTTATAATAATAAGCTATATTATTATTAATATTTTTATTATTCACACTATAAGTGTTCAGGAAGGATGAACCTTCCTTTATTGCAAAGTAAATGACATATCCTAATGATTCAATGCACTGTATGGCCAAACCCTTTAAATTAAACATACAGTACATACATTTTATCAACCTCTTGTCCACCAAGTATTCTTATAAGAAACATGGTAAACCAAGAGTTAAACCATGCTCATGGACATGAGTTTGATATTGATTTTTACAGCTGGTGAGGGGCTTTAAGGTAAAAGTGATCCAGGTGGCTCTGGAGCTGATCACTTTTACAGGGCTCCAAAGTGCTATCCCCCCTCCACCAGAGAATGGGAGCGCCTAGGGATGTGGTTTATTCTTTGAAAGCCTTTACAGGCCATCAGTTTAGAATTACCTGTGAATTATAGCCCTAGAATTATTGCTTCTACTCTGAGGGTTGTGATAATATCTTACGTGTGTGGCAATGTTTGCTTACATATACATGCCCACCCTATGCTGTACATTGAATTGGGGTGTGTACAGGGGCAAAGGTGTGCTTTGAATGTTTTTTCTTATTTTTTATTACAACTTATTATTTTTTGTATGCTTTTAATTTAACTAGCCCCCTATGTGATCGGTAGGTGACAGGTTTTCTTTATGGAGTCATTGGGTGTCTACTAGACCCATCAATGTCTCTCCTTCCCTTCATTGTAGCTAATCACATACAGATCATGCTTGGATAGCTACATCCTCAGCTACAGTAGCCAAGGAATGGTTGCTGTGAACCAGGAAGTGATGTAATACATGTAATTTTCGGGTGGGAAGGGGACCATGTCATTGAGTGTAGTGGGAATTTTGTGTCCTGACAGTTTTCTCTAAATGGGAGCTGAAGATTCTGGGAGCCACACATCAGAGCATGGATGGGCTCCTCTTAGCAGCAAGCACAGGACTACACTTCCTAGCAGCCTGAGTGGCTCACATACACAGCATGGGTTTGCAGTGAGTCTGTCTTTAAATAGCTCAGACAAACCCTGCAGCAAAGGCCTCATTGCATGTTCAGCTGCAAGAATTGAATCCCATACTGTCCTACTGTAAGCGACCCGTGGCAGAGGTGTACAGAGGAATTGTCAATATTTTTTTGGGAAGACAAATAGACTGCAATGTTGTTGGTCATGGGGTCACTTTTAGCCAAATCAGGGATAATCAGGGCATGGTTTCCCCTGGCATTAGGGGAATTACATTAGCCACTTTAGCCTGGACAGTAGGAAAGTTCTGTAGCTACAGCTCGAAGTGAATATTACACTAATTTACAGAATCCACGCTTACACTTAGGATCCCCAGGGAAGCATGCATGTGGCGGCAAGTGACACGTGGAAGTAAAAGGTAAGAGAAATGGCTACAGTGGAGGGAATTGTGATGGAACCAGAGGTTCAGGAATCACAGCAAGCAGTAGTTGAGAGAGTGTGATGTCGGATCACTTGGAATTTTCTGGCTTCCTAAGCATTAAATCTTTGAGAAGAAAAAGCTCTTTCATATAGTACATGACTTGGGTACATCAGATGGAGTAAAGGTTTGAGCAAACTGACAAACAGAGGTCCATATCCACATGGAAAAGAAATATCCAGGAGATTGCAGGAGCTTGCCTGAGGTTAGAGAGGAAGCAGATGTGACTAACAGGCTAGACAACTGCGGAGCATTTTTAGAGACTGTGTGGAGACATAGGAGTCACTAAGGTGTACAGGGGCACGATTGGAGACACTGGTACACTCCGAGACAGGGGGACATACAGGTGTGCACTTAAAAGCACAGGGTCACACCAGGGCACATTTAGAGAGATGGGGGTGCAGGAGGCATGGAGACACTAAAGAACAAGAAGGACAATGATATGTGGCGTGGCGGGGGGGGGGGGGGGGGACAGAAGAAGCATTGGGACAAAGAACAGACAGGCACTAGAGGCCTGCTGAATATGGGAGGCACTGTAACAGGTAGGTGCTGGAGGCAGGTGGGCTGTGTTACCAACCGTCAATATTTTTACTGGCAGCCTGTAAAAAAGAGCACTTTTCTCCTACCAGTAAATGCCAGTGACAGGAAAAGGTTGGCAGTTAAAAATATGGCTGTGAAGCTTTGCTCAGAGGAGTGTATGTGCATTTCCAGTCTGGAGCCAGCCGAGACCATATAAGTGCCTGCTACAGTGTGTCTGGGCAGCGCTGGCTGTCATGTGATGTCATGGTGCATGGGAGCCTAGTGTGCCGGTCTGTGGGATAAGCAAGGCATGCCAGGAGTGGGACTGTCAGTGCTGTTTGGACTGGAGTAGACTGAAGGGACCACCTGATGTGTAGAGAGACAAGGGGATGTGTCATGTTGGAGAGGTGTCCTCATCTGTGCTGCTGCACACTGCTGTCAGTGTCACTGTGAGTCAATTTCATGTGTCCTGTCCCTGAGCCACTTACTTACAGTATCAAAAATAAAAATAGAAATATGTTTTTTTCCCGTAATATCTATCTAAAGTCACATTGCTAATTGCATATTGCACTTGTTTGTAGCCTAAATACTGATATTTGCACTTAAAACTGTAATTTTTTTAACTTTTTTAACTTTTGGAAATTTCAGTAAAAACTTAGTTGTACCAGTAAATTTTGGGTGTCGTGTCAGGAAATTTCAATCTGGTAGGTTGGCTGTAACGTGAGAATTACCTACCCCGTGAGAAAAACCTACCCTCGTCACTTCCGGCCAGGAACAGCAGAGCAGCGCAGCACTGCGCATGCTCACAGCCCCGGATACCTAATGAAAGAGCTGAGGACCTGACTAGTGCGCATGCGCACTAGTAGGAAATTATCACGGTGTCCGTTAAAAAAAACCTACCCACGCCACGCTTACATTAAAACAAGTGTGCTGCAATATAAGTCATCTCCGCTCCTGTCCCTGTCACTCCCCTGATCTTGGCTAGTAAATATAAAAGCGGGTCTCGGCTCCGTGATTTATGTTCTCATACACCCGCCGCTGCTTTTATATTTACTAGCCGAGATGAGGGAAGTGACAGGGACAGGAGTGGAGATCACTCGTATTGCAGCACAGCTGTTTTAATGTAAACGCCGAATTACATACAGTGCCGTGCAACCGGAAGTGACGAGGGTAGGTTTTTCTTACGGGTAGGTAATTCTCACGGAACATTGGCAACACTGCATGGGGGACACAAGAGGCACTAATATAGACAGACACTGGAGGCACAGAATGTACCATTGCTTGCTCGAACACTGAGCAAAGTGTCATCCCAAGGTGGCTTGTGCATAGAAAGATACAACAAACAGAAGTTCCAAAGTAATAAATGTAAGCAAATATTGAAATACAATCTTTTTGTTCTATATTTTTTAAATAAAAGGAATAAACAAATTTACAGAAAATACATTTCCCCTGCCCTTGAGATTACATGAAATACACAAACAAACAGTAAGTGGGACCCTTTAGATATTTCACCAGTTTGTCAATTCTCAACTTTATACCTTTTGAGATCAAAGTGAAGTTACCACCCACTCAGACTATCCAATCCAATTAGCACAGGTATGAATTTGGTAATCACAATCTTCAAACACTAAGTTATAAATCTGAAAATAGTAATGGTTTCAGCTATTGTTCTGTTATGTGTAGAGACGTAATATAGATGCCGAACAGAACAAGTACCAATGGTAGATCGACTTTTGTACATCAGAATCAGGTTCCCCATGCATTGATCAAAATTTGGTCAGTCCATGCTGAATTGGTCATATTTTGATCCATGTGTGGCCAGCTTAAGTGTGATGACTCTACACAGCCATATAAGTTCCTCCAGCACATTATAAAGTAAAGCAATAAAATAACATTCAGCAAAACATGAAATTTTTAGTTGGGAATTTGTTAGGAAATAAGAAATTTCCAGGCAGCTGAATGCAATTTTTCTATAAAGTACGTGAAGCATTGTATATTTTTCCACCAGCACAAAAACAACTTAATTGGCATGAATTTCTGTGACCCTTTGTGGACAATTATTAATCCCTTACAATTCTAAACCTTTTTGATGGAAGAAAAGTAAAAAAAAAAAAAAAAAAAGCACATACAGTCCCGATAAAGCAGGGAAACTCCATGAAACAAATAAACTATTTGTTCTTCTGTAACTGTTTTCTGTAACTGTTTTATGCTTACGCCCTTCCACTTTTTAACTGCATTATTATATACCTATTTGGATGTTTTATACTGTACATGCTTTGTAATAAAGACTGGTACATTTTATTGATACAGTATTGTTTCTTGCATACTCATTTCTGAGGGTATATATAAAGTCCCATTTATTTTATTTTTGTCTACACAACTATGGGATGATGCCCTTCAGGAATGAAAATCTGAATTTTTGACACACCACATGTTATCCGCTGGTCTCTAATGTATGGGAAAGCACATATCCATTGAAGAAATGAAACTGAAACAAGGAGGCAATGCAGATCTTCTCCAGCTAAGAAAACAATGAGTAGTGAGTGTGACATCACCAAATCTTTTTCCAAATATTAAATAACTAGCAGTTATAGGCATTGCCTTAGATAATCTCATTCGCACAGATATGGAACAAAAATATGCACATGGTGCACCAAGTCCCCTCATGGAGGTAGAACCACATATCAAAGTATATTAAAAACAAACATATATTTTATTGCAGAAACATCCAATAAAAAGGACATATTTCCTGATAATGACAACAAATAAACATACATGTGTTGACATGACATCATGAAATAATGCTCAAATACCCTACATACATCAGATACCAATGCATTAAACCAAGGTCAGCTCCAGTTAATTATATTGATGAAACCCAACATGTTTCAGACCTGTAGTCCTTCCTCAAGGGAGATAGTGGGTATCTGTACTTCTAAAACATGAATATATATATATATATATATATATATATATATATATATTGCCACCTTGGTGTCCAGATCGGGGCTCTCTAGTTCCTTTTAATCATTAAGCCTTGGGGGCTTAAACCAAACATTTCCCTATCTATAGGGGGTAAGCCCACCCAAATCCCACTCTAATGGCATTCCCATAATGTGTTCACATTTTATCAGGCAGACAAAAGCCCCAATTATCTTAAAATGCTATCCAGGATACATATTACTGGCAAGCAGGGGGAATTCACTGCACTACCCAGTGAGAGAGAAGGGGGAGGGGAAATCCCAAGTGACAGGGGGGGGGGGGCGCTGCCATATCCCATTAGAAAACATAAATAGCAAAAAAGGGGGCACACCAAGATCCCTCATCCAAGAGGTCTTACCTCAACAAGTCGGCCGAGTCAGGACTCCAGTCCGTGACTCGGCCAGACGCCTCTCTCCCTATAAGTGTGCCGGACTCCACCGGAAGCGGTTACAACCACTTCCGGCGCGGGCGCTAACTGATGGCGTAGGCGCGCCGAGCATGACGTAGTCACGCATAGCGTACCACCATCTTAAACCGTCCGGAGGCCGGCCCGGAAGTGTACAGGGCCATAGGTCGCCTCCCACTTACCGGGCTTTGCGCCCGAACATCCCGCCCAATGACAGGAAGGCCATCAACTCCCAGCAATCCACCAATAGTATGCAGGATCCCACCAGGGTCCCAACCGGAACACTCATGGCCCTCCACATCATTGCCAACCTAAAAGGGAAAAAAGAAAAAGGAACAAAAGAAAAACAATCAATTGAGAAATATAACAAATAATATGTTATAATCATCCCTTACCATACACAAATTAAACACAAGCCGTTATTTTTACCTTGGTGTCCAGATCGGGGCTCTCTAGTTCCTTTTAATCATTATCTCTCCAGGATTGGAGGACTCCTGATTATTTTGTATACATCCATGAAGGCATCTCTTTTACTACTATATTATGCTTCAAGGCTTACTCACGGGTCCTCACCCTGGCTCGCCACCACATATATCCATGGAAAAATGAAATTTGGTCACACACTGCAGGTGTCATCCAGTAAAAGTCCAGAGAAGTTTTTTTTTAACATTTCACCTAAAAACCCAGATCCCACAGGGCTTTAACCTATGAATGGGATATCACTGATTTTTACAAGTCATTAGGTTGTTTTTCAATATATTATATTTTGAAACCATTATACTAATTATATAGATAATATTGGTCCTTTCTGGTTGGTCTTTAGATTGAATGTAGGTTCACAATAGGATGCATTATCACTGTTTTTTTTTGAGAATATTGTCTTTTGGTTTTCTGTTATTTTTTCATATTCATTTTTACCTCCCTTTCTTTAAATTGCAGCTTGTCAGGGTATAAATGTACTTTTTAACATTCATTATTATTGTAGTGTTCACCTATTGTTTTCTTGTTCATTATTAATTTTTCCCTTTCGGGCTGATCTGTTGTTTTTTTTTTTTTTTTTTTTCTTGCATGACATACATGTTCAATGCTCTTATCACTTTTCCTTATCGCTTATCCTTATATTTTGACATTTGTCCAGAGGAGGTTTATCCCGTGTTTAAAGAATAAAAGACTTTTACTGAATGGCACCTGCAGTGTGTGACCAAATTTCGTTTTTCTATACTACTCAAAACAGGTCGAGGGAACGCCAAGGATGGCCCAACATGCACTCCCTCAACCTGTTTGGAGTGGTACCATGCAGCTAGCCCACCGAGCAGGACTGAATGTCGTCTATTGACCTCATATATGGTTGACTTTGTAAGTACCAACAGCAGCTTATAATATGAAATTAAGATATAAAAAATACAGTATACATGTACAATAAAGTATGATTTTCTAAATAATCATTAATTGTTGTATATCTATGTTTTAGAACTACAAATACTCTCTATCTTCCCAGAAGAAAGACTTCAGGTCCGAAACATGTTGGGTTTCATCAATATAATTCACTTGGGCTGACCTTGGTTTCATGCATTGGTAACCCTCTGGATGTATCTGAAGTCTGTAGGATATTTTGAGCACTATTTCATGATGTTATGTCAACACATGAATGGTTATTTTTTGTAATGTCATTTTATCAGAACATAATAATTGGATGTTGCAATAAAATGTATATTTTTTAATATGGGTGAAATATATATACTGTGTAGGTATATGCCCTCGCGCCTTTGGAGAGATCCTAAATTAAATTACTATAAATATAAATAATAAATAAATAAATAAATAAATATTAAGTGTCAAGTGATATATTGTGTTAGTAAGCAGCTGCTATAATTTAAGGTAAATAAAGATAAATTGGCCCCCTAAGGGGTTAATATAGCGCTTGCTTTTAAGCTATCAGGGGTGAGCAATTCCTTGTTCACACACCTGAATGATAAACAATAAGTGAGGAAATAATACTATTCCCTAAAGGTGATAGCAGGTGTAATAAAGTGCACAGTGCTAGATAAATAGTCAAAATAAATTAATGTATAAATATACAATTGATGTGGTAGCAACCAATAAAGTGCACGATGCAAAAAGGCAGTTACCCATAGCGGACGTGCTTTGTTTTTACTTGTTTTTTACTCTGCAATTTTTAATCACTGGCAATTACTCTAATAAGATACCATTTTAAACGGTACTGCACTATTGGAGCACTTTTTTTGTCCCCTCTCGGATTGGACCTGGAGGATCTGTTCCCAAATTAGGAGTTGAGGACTACAGTGAACCATAGAGACCAGCAGTCACCTTTAGGCTTTGTGAAGCCACAAGCTTGTAAGGTCTTGTTGCTATAAGGCATTCAAGACCCATCAAATCCGGTGAGTTTGCACCCCTTATGATAGAAGCTATGCCGATTATACCAGCAATTTGAACACTGGAGAAACCTTACTGTGACACTTCTTTGCACAAGATCACTAAGGAATTATATATTTTGGGACTTGGCTACTATTGCACATATTTTTGATCACCTTCGCATTTAATATATTTTATAATTATATATGTATATTTGCATCGTGCACTTTATTGGTTGCTACCAGATCAATTTTATATTTATACATTAATTTATTTTGACTATTTATCTAGCACTGTGCACTTTATTACACCTGCTATCACCTTTAGGGAATAGTATTATTTCCTCACTTATTGTTTATCATTCAGGTGTGTGAACAAGGAATTGCTCACCCCTGATAGCTTAAAAGCAAGCGCTATATTATCCCCTTAGGGGGCCAATTTATCTAGATTTTTTAATATACTTTGATATGTGGTTCTGTCTTCAAAGTCCATGAGGGGTCTTGGTTTACCATGTGCATATTTTTGTTCTATTGATATGTAGGATGTTGATAGATTAATTCATACAACACTTCCTCCACACTATCTCTTCGTATACACACAGATATGAGACTGTAGGCATAGGAAGTACACTGCTATTTTTTTTAGAATTCAAGACACAAGTAATTCTTTCGGGGTTTTGCTTAGGCACAATTAAAGTTTCTAGATATCCCCTATATTCCTATTAAGATAGGAACTTTTCAGGTCTGCTTTAATAGTAGCATTTCCTCTACGATGGTCTGCTAGTGGAAGGATGTGGTTAATGAACATTTAATTTTCAACTTTGAAACTCTTGAAATTGCCTTTGGGCAGCAGATGGTTAGCTAGTAAATCATGATTTAAATTATAGTCCAGTAATGCTTTTAATAATTTTGATGTTAGTGATTAGCTTGTGCAATGATTCATGACAATATAGTGACCTTTTTTAACCTTCCCCATAACTCTCTCTCTTTTCTGCTGTCACAATTAAATCAATCACCAAACACTTAACAGCTAATAAATTTTAATCTTGTGTTACAGAGGCCACACATGCCTCTCTAGTGTAATATTTTTCAGAACTACTGCTCTAGATTGTAAATCACCACACTTTTTGAGTGTATCCCTTTTATATCAAACTACAAGCTCATTTGGGCAGGGATTCCATTGTTAATGATAAATTAGTGTATATGTGTATTTAAGGTTATTGTTTTAGGGTTTGTTCACACTTGTAGCAGCTTTTGCCACCTCTCTGAAAAGCATTAAGTGATGGATTGTTTTTCAGAGGGCGGTAGAGAATTGGCTGCTAGGCACTCAGGAAGTGTTTTTGAAAATTAAAATTTTGTATGTAAATAGTGTGTCTCATCCACAAGCCAGGTATTTGGCTCATGGAGGTGGCATAGCCTCATTCACTTGAATGGGTCATGTCTGGGGGAGGTAATGCTCTCGGCATGCAATGGGGGGTATATTCTTTAGTGTACCTGCAGAACAAAGCATGCACCTAGTATACAGCCCCGGGCTGTTGCATGTTCCCT
Organism: Pelophylax lessonae; assembly: GCF_965119305.1. Classification (NCBI taxonomy): domain Eukaryota; kingdom Metazoa; phylum Chordata; class Amphibia; order Anura; family Ranidae; genus Pelophylax; species Pelophylax lessonae. The sequence continues at coordinate 237,600,554 of NC_138770.1, read as the reverse complement.
ATTAGATGGGTGGTCAGGTTGGGGTAAAACCTCAGCAAAACCACCTGTTTTAACTGCCCCCCAGACACCTGTGTAAATGAGGCCTTGGGACATAAATGTCCCACTTTGTGCAACACTGTGTTGAGGCAATACCTCATTTTTATTGTCTTGATATAATGTACTAAACCTTATTGGGAGGCTCTAAGGCCTATTCTTTGGAAAATGGCATAGAAAGCAATGTAGCGTAAAAAAGTTCAAAGGATTGGGTAAGACTTTGACTGACCTCTGCCAAAGAGAAAACATTGGGTAGCAGAGGAACAATTAGACCCTCTGTCAAGTACGTATGCACCCACTATACATTTAACTAGGTGCCCGTCTGATATACAGGGCTTACTCAGGTTCACTCACTGGCCATAAGTATCGAACCAGAGCCCTCGCAGAATTTTGTGTCTGCCCACCATCCACACGCATGGTGTGTCAGAGACAGGGAGCTGAACTGTTAGGCTCACTCACCGTGCTTTTGTTCTCTCTTGACAACAGTATGTCTTCCTGTAGGGGTATATAGTCACTCAGGCCTGAAGATTTCTTCTGGTTCCAGGATAGCACTTTTTCCTGACTATCCACCATTGGCCCCTAGCTAGAACAGGTTTGCAACACCATTTGGTACACCAGGATTCTTCTTCACAAGTTGAAGCTTCAAAGATGCACTGTCTATCATAGCCTAACTGTGTGCTATCCCAATTTTCAGCAGCAAGGTTACTGGGAATCCACCTCAGTCGCATGAAGCAGCCTGAAGCTCGGTCCAATGCAATTTTATTGTAAGTGTCAAAGTTTTAGTAGAGTAAACAGCATCTCCCCGATCCTTACAGTTTGGATAACGCGAAAGCATCACATCCTCCATTTCAGTAAGCAGTAAGCACAGTTCTATTTACGTTTGGTTATATACCTCTTGGTGCTCAGCTACAGGGGTATCCTGTACCCCACCAGGGGTAAAGCAAGAATAGAGTCCCAGTCCTCTAGGTAATCCTTTCTCATATTGCCACTCTCTTCCCATCAACCAGCAATTACTCTGAGCTAAGCTCCACCCATCCTATATATCAAATCCTGCCAAGGAGGAGATGAAAGCATCCTCCTTCCTGGAAAAATGTAGAAGAGAAAAGTACTGAAATGGGCCACAAAGTAGACCCTGCCTACACATTTATATTGTTGTCTGTATCCCACTGAGGAGCTTCATTCCTCTGCACTGGGGACCTTTGTAATCTAGAATATGAGGGAAAATCCAAAATGTTAAAATTGTCTCCAGAACAAGAGGCAAGGGGAAATCTTCAAATGGGGACACCTGTTCCAGGAACATCTGTCTAAGTGGGAAAATGAGTTAGAACAATTATTTCCACTCATTTTCTGTGATGGCTTTTGGACAGGAAGTGAGCAAAATCTTCCCCAATAGTACACAGCAAAAACAGAAACTCTATCCAAAACTGAAAAAAATAAGTTTTAGCTATACATGCACTTAAGGCTGCATTCACACTTGAGGGTAGCATTTTACCGCAATTTTACCACGATTTTCAGGCATTTTTGGAGGCAGGCATTGACATCTATCAAAAACGCTGGTAATCAGCCCAAAAAGAAGCTCATGTACTTTTTTCAGCTACAGGCGTTTTGCAAAACGCTCAGATGTGAACAGGGGCCATTTAAATGAATGGGGTTTTACTTGTTGGGCGTTTTGGAACGTTTTTTTTTTTTAGCGTTTTTGGAGCTGAAAAACACTCAAAAACGCCCAGGTGTGAATGGAGCCTTAGGGCTCTTTCACACGGCCGCTCTGTGTGAAAGCTCCGCTGCGGTCCTTTTTTTTTTTTTTTTTCACGGAGCTGATGACGTTTCTGTCATCCGCTCCGTATGCCCGCATATCATCCCATCCGTTTGCGGATGATATGCGGACATAATGTAAGTCTATGGGGGTTTGTGGATGTCAGCGGATGACACCGCTGACATCCGATTTTCCTTCCTTTCCGTTTTTTGAACGGAACAAAAATAGGGTTTTGTTCAGTTCAAAAAAACGGAACAGAACTGACAGGAAGAAAATCGGATGTCAGCGGATGGTATTCCGCTGACATCTGCAATGCCATAGACTTACATTAAGTCCGCAAATCATCCGCAAAAAAATAGGATGATTTGCGGACATACGGAGCGCCCGTGTGAAAGAGCCCTTAGAGTTAGTTCTGTGATATTTATTTAGAAAAACACAGGGATGGGGGGGCATGTAGTCAGGCACCTGCACTTTTCTTTTATCCTTGTCATTCTTGTCACTAAGATTTAATAAGGAGGTGGGACTTAATTTAGAGAAACTAATATCAGCAGTGACAACCAAGTAGATTCCTAATGAGATTGCTTTGTAGTTCACTATGAAGGAGTTCCCGCCACACACACACACTTCTCTGAATGTTTAGACTTTTTCTTTTCAGGGAGACATATTTTATTCTATAAAAACAACCCCCTCTATTCTGTTATTTTGATTACCTCTGAATAGGATAAAGACAATTAAAGGAATTTAAGTTTTAAGGGTAAACATATTTACTATGTCAAACCGTGTAGCCCACCATTGTGAGAGCACCTGGATTTGATCACAGAACCCTCTACTTTCCAGCAGTGGTGATATGCTGAATGGCACCCTTAAGTAAATAAGTTTCTTTTTATTGGGCTGCAACTTTAGAAAAGAACTGATTACTGACCAGACAATCCAATGCACACAAAAATGAACAATAACAATGGTAAATACTTACAACAGCCATGGACAATGAACCTTTTAAACTGAGATAACCACTTGAATGGTAAAGGAGACATTAACCTAACTACAACTAACGTAAAAACAATTTCTTTTTACACTGACCAGTAAAGTATGAATACACAAAACATTTCTAAATGGCCACAGCTGGCCAGTTAGAACTTGTAATAAAACAAATATCTCACTTTGTATTTCACAGGTGCAATGTGTGTTCTCATGCAAAGTAGTATAAGATGGCCTGGCAGATTTTAGGCCAGACAGCCATCTATGGTTTTCCCTGTTTCTGTCCCTAAAGAGAATTGTGGAGCAATCTCCCCTTAATAAATCAGCTAAAATGGTGTCTGGGATGTAATCCGCCCTGCTGATGCTAGTGGGTGAAGTTGGCTGAAACAGTTTACAACTTCATCAGGTTGCAATGGGGCCCTGGAACACTGGAGACCAACTGGTACCCATTATTGTCAAACTCACAAGTACAAAATAGATACCCAGGGAAAAGTCATCTAGGAGTGAGGCTTAGCTTACACATATGGCAGTCTTTGTCGCTCTTTTGAAAAACAATCCTTGGTGTATTGCTTTTTAGAGGCATTTGACATGCCTCTGGGAGCCTCAAAAGTGCCTGTTTTATTTCCTTATTTATTTCCTATTTATTTCAAAAATCCCACACAACTATGTGCATTGTAGGGTGGGTGCAGATGTGCCGTTTAAATCCCACCATGATCCTACATGCATGAAACCGGTATGATTTTATGTTTTTAGAAGTCTGTCATTTTGGTGCTTCCATTCTATTCTCATATGAAAACAGGGAGGTCAGTTGATTCCAGAATGTGCCTGGGTTCTTTTACAAATTTGATAAGGGACATTGGATTGTACACTTCACTGTGGTAGGAAGTGCAGGCTAATAGAATGAGCATTACTCTGCATCCAGAATTAGATAAGGAAAACTCTTAACCACTTGCCTACTGGGCACTTTCACCCCCTTCCTGCCTAGACCAATTTTCAGCTTTCAGCACTGTCACACTTTTGAATGACAATTGCACAGTCATGCAATGCTGTACCCAAATTACATTTTTATAATTTTTTTTTTTCACACAAAGAGAGCTTGCTTTTTGTGGTATTTAATCACTGCTGTTTTTTTTACAAAAAAAAAAAAGACAGAAAAAAAAAGTTCTTTCATAAATAAGACATTTTTCTCCTTCACCAATGTGCGCTGATGAGGTGGCACTGAGGAGGCGGCACTGATTAGGTGGCACTGATATACTGATATGCGGCACTGATGAGCACTGATAAGTGGCACTGATGGGCACTGATAGGTGGCACTGCTGGGCACTGATGGGCGGCACTAATGTGCAGCACTAATGGGCAGCGCAGATCAGCAGACACTGATGGGCACTGATTGGGGTCACTGATGGGCACTGCTGGGGCTTTACTGTAATCAGGGCACTGATGATCAGTGCCCTGATTACCTGTCCCGGTCACCCCTTCAAGGGGGAGCCACTGATTGGCTCTCCTCGCCACACACACTGACAGTGTGAGGCGAGGAGCGCCGATAAGCGGCACTTTCGCATTTACATGTGACCGGTTGTGATTGGACACAGCCAGGGCAGTCTTTAGTATTGATTGGACCCTGGGCAAATATTTTCCAGGGCCCTACCAGATGCACTTATCAACTATTTGTGGGCAGTGCGGGCTCAAGGGGCAGCTGCTTTGGGTCCCAGAACAATGGCTGGACCCGGGGAAGCTGCCCCTTTTGCCCTGTGTTAAAGACGGCCCTGGACACAGCCGATCACATGGGTAAAGAGCCTCGTCATTTGCTCTTTACCAAGATAAGGGTCGTGCATTTGTCCTAGGAACACAGCGTGGCCATGATCGCGACTCTGCATGCCCCTGTAGGCTCACGAGATTGGCCGCTCTAGGGCGCTATCGTATGACGTTGTCCGAGAACAAGCGCTGCACCGCTGTCATTTGACAGTGGGCGGGAGGCAAGTGGTTAAACTAATTGTAAAGTCTTGTTTTTTTATTATAAAAATAACAAATTTGTTATACTTACCTCCTCTGTGCAGTTGGTTTTGCACAGAGCATCCCAGATCCTCCTCTTCTTGGGTGCCTCTTCTGTGATCCTGACCCCTCCCTCCTGTAGAGTGCTCCAACAGCAAGAAGCTTGCTATGGGGGCACCTGAGCCAAGTCACGGCTCCCTGTGTCCATTCAGACATGAAGCTGGGACCTGGCCCTGCCCCCCCCCCCCACTTCTGATTGGCTGACTGACTTTGATTGACAGCAGCAGAAGACAATGGCTTTGCTGCAGTGTCTCAACCAATCAGGAGGGAGACTCTCGAAAGGCCGAGACACTCGTGGATATCACTGGACAGAGAAGGGGCTCAGGGGCTGCTATTGCTAACCTCTATAATGTTAGTTGCCTGGCTGTCATCCTGATTGCTTCAAAACTTTCTGAGTCCCTGACAGGTATGAAGATCAGGAACTCTGTTGTAACTGTCTGCATGCTGTGTCCAGGTAAGTAACTCCCAGACATTTTTCTACAATAAGACAGCAGTGATAGCCTAAGTACTGTATTTATTTTAGTTCATCTGTTCCATATACCACGTATTCCATAATAATTCACAGTTTTGAAGTTGAGAATAAAACAGATTTCAGTTCCCGACCTTCCAATTAATTCAATTATTGTTCTATGGGCAATTATACATTCGTAGACTCCTTACAACATAGTCATGGGCTTCTGTACATGTTTTTCTTTTTTACTTTGAACTGAATTCCCTTCTTAAAATTATAGAAAATGTCATCTAAAAGTCAACATACACAGCTCCAGTGAATTTGCTTAATAAACAGCAAATGATATTAATCAGACTGAATTGCAATTATCTTTGGAATTTTGTGACTGCATATCAATTACTTAAAGATTCAAGCGCTAGCTAATTAACATTCTTTCCATTAAAAACAATTTGGTAATAATGAGCTGGCTATTAAAAGTCATGATTTTGATGTCTCATTAACAACCAACCTAGACTTTTATAAACATACTTCAGGCAAGGAACTATATAAATTATTTATCAATGTATCAATATCTAAAACAATAGGTTAAATTTGTATTGCAGTAATACTTGTTTACTTCCTTAGCGTATCCGGGTTGTAGACTACTTCTGCTAATGCAAGATTAAATATTTGTAAATAAAAACCCTAAAATTCCATGTGATTTTAACATTAAACGTATTTTTTTTTTTTTTAATTTAAAAAAAATGCTGATTTGATTAAAATTACTCCTCGCGATCCTGGCAGTGGCGGCCGGTACGTTGGGGGAGCAGCCCCCCCTATCCATGCATCTGGCCCCCTAATCTACATGCGGGAAGCCAGACTCATGGAGTTCAATGTTTTTTTTTTTCTTCTGAAGCATGTGATTAGAGCCAGAGGCTCTAATAGGCTTCAGAAAAGGGTGGACCTGGGGCGCAGAGCAGTGTGCCCAAGCCCACCCATTGTGTGACATTAGCGAATGAATATTCCTCCTCCTGGCCAATCAGGAAGCGGGTCCGAGACCCGTTTCCTGATTGGCTGGAAGGCGAACCTTTGGCCATTGGCCAAGGAGGAGAAGGAGGACTCGGGAGATGCGGAGGACTGAGGAGAAGCCACCACTGCATCAGGTAAGTGCACTGGTCTCTCTGCACGCTGTGGTCACTCTGCATTAAAGGGGGCACGCTATGGGAACTCTGCATTGAAGGGGGCACGCTGTGGTCACTCTACATTAAAAGGGGCATGCTGTGGTCACTCTACATTGAAGGGGGCACGCTGTGGTCGCTCTGCATTGAAGGGGGCACGCTGTGGGCACTCTGCATTGAAGGGGGCAGGCTGTGGTCACTCTACACTGAAGGGGGCACACTGTGGTCACTCTGCATTGAAGGGGGCACGCTGTGGTCACTCTGCATTGAAAGGCGGCATGCTGTGGGCACTCTGCATTGAAGGGGGCATGCTGTGGGCACTCTGCATTGAAGGGGACATGCTGTGGTCACTCTACATTGAAGGGGGCACGCTGTGGTCACTCTACATTGAAGAGGGCACACTGTGGCCACTTTACATTGAAGGGGGCACGCTGTGGTCACTCTGCATTAAAAGGCGGCATGCTGTGGGCACTCTGCATTGAAGGGGGTACACTGTGGTCACTCTACATTGAAGGGGGCAAGCTGCAGTCACTCTACATTGAAGGGGGCACGCTGTGGTCACTCTACATTTAAGGGGGCACACTGTGGTCACTCTGCATTGAAGGGGGCACGCTGTGGTTACTCTGCATTGATGGGGGCATGCTGTGGTCACTCTGCATTGAAGGGGGCATGCTGTGGTCACACTGCATTGAAGGGGGTACACTCTACTTTGATTACTGAAGGCCCCTTTCACACTTTTGTGACCTCAAAGTCATGCAATTTTTTGCCGCAAAGCAATGCCTATTACATTTTTCTGTTTGCGTCCCCCCAAAAATTTTGAGCACCAGCCTCAACTGGATCCTGGCATTAAAGCCCTTTCTGTTATAAGGTGACAGTACTCTGTCTCCATTTTTCCTTCTGCATTGCTACCCACAAACACACCTTCCCAATGAAAACTACAAGAGGCTGTGCCAGTGCACCCTGCATAGGCATGTTCTACTATTGTCACTATTAGAAAACCACCTTGAAAAATAAGTTGTAGCAGATACTGGAGTGCATGGATATAGACAGGGAGTGCCTTGAAGGAGGCTGTAGGAGATCAGAAATGCTGATCATAGTCTTTGTTAGGACTGTGCAGGAGATCGTTCCAATCACAGTTTCTGTATAAAGTAGTGGACAAGTACTAGAACACTTCTGGTCAGGGGTGGGCTGGCTAGCTGGAGGGTCCTCTGATGGGACCCAAGTATGTGCCTGAAAAAAGTAATTTAAAAAAGTACCTAGTGGGGTGGCCTAGCCACTAAATTCCCATCAATTTTCACCATGTACAACAACTTCAGCTACTAAAGAAAAGACACGTGCTATCTGACTGTGACCCATTATCCTTGTTCTGATTGCTTGTTTGCATCCAGCTTTGCTAAGCAGCAACATACATGATGTATTATGTAAGGACCAATGTTGGACCACAAGACCTCCTCCCATCAGCACCTTCTGCAACCCAAAAAAAAGCTACTTATGCAGATGGGCCCTGGGAACTGCCGGAGACCACAGGACTGAGCTGGTTGGCTGTGAGGGATAGGCAGCCAGAAGGAAACTAGAAGTCACATGTGGTGTGGCAACAGGCATCTATCTCCTTTAGTAAATGAACCAAAAAAGCCTAAACTAATATAAATAAAAGATTAATATTTAAAATATAAATATCCTGAGACATAGTAAAAATAATATGATTGTTTTGGGGTCACTCACTTCTGAACTTGCTGGGATTAGGGTAGCCATGTATATTAAGTGTAGCACCCTCCTAGGTAGGTTCTAGGTAGGTAACACCTAGTGTCTCCATCTGCTTATCAGGGGAGCCTGATTAATAGTTATGCCTGTTGCATGTGTCCAGGGTGTGATTCATCTGGGCTGAGGGCGTGTCCCTACTGTGTCCAATAGGGGAGCCTTGTGGACAGTGGAGCAAACCCAGCCAGTGACAAACATGCTTAAGTAACTGTTCCAGTGGGTTGGCACAAACAGTGGTGCATCCTGAGATATGTTATAAAAGCCAAGGGCACATGTGATAGGGTGTCTTTGGGTGGGAAGCCAGGTCCCAGAAGGAGGGTGACATTTGTCTCTCCTTCTGCTGCTGTGGATGGTGGTCACAGGCGGTCAGCCTTGTGAGCCAGGAGTGTGGAGATGAGCCAGGAGGTCCAGGAAAGCTGACTGGGGGAGTTGGAGGCATAGCAACCTTGTAAAAAACAGTGTCCGTGAGTACTGGGAAGCTTGCTGGGGGTCTGCCAAGGAAGGGGACCACTCCTGTGGAGACTAGTCAGTGGACAGGTGTCAGCACACACAGCCAGTGAGAAAGGGGGTGCCAAGTTAGAACCCTGAAGAGTAATTCAAGCATCAACACATTATCTATCTTCACTTCAGTGGCAAGGTAAAGCAGCAGCCTTGCACACTCTATTCAGCCTCATCATATGCAACTAATGTTGTACTTTTCCTAAGCCATAAAGTCTACTTTTGCCATATGTCTGGTGCTTGTGCAATTCATAAAAAATGCATTGTCATGCATGTTATACACGTGTGTACACATGGTGCTATGTTTACATTCTTCTCATTCTAATACAGAAACATGCCAATGTATAAGGTATCCATAGATCTTAGTAATTAGACATAAGGCACCACTAACCAGAAGCTTGATGTATATAGGTAGCTCATGATAGCTAAAGGAGACTTACTGGGTTGCTGGGAGTAACAGCCAGAGGTGGTGATTGCTCACATTCCTTATTTGATGATTACACAGTTAGATTGTGTGTCACCCTAGTGAAATTATTTTTTTGGACTATGAAAAAAGGAAAACAGATCTCTTTTTCTCAGTCATTCAAGTATTCTTCTGTTTGGGCTTAATAGGCCTGCTCTCAGCGCAAGGGCTCAAGGGCATGAAAATCTAAAGTTGGTGATGCTAGATAGTGGAGCTAACCAAGAGTACCACATATCATCTTTGGTTCTACTGTAGACGAATCAAGGGAGATGTAAACTATTAGAAGGTACTGCTTGGAACATATTTCTGAATCAGCTAGAATTGACAGTAAAGCTAAGAGTGAGGCCAAAAATCAGCTTTGTGCTTAGACATGGTATACATTTTCTCATTCCTATGCAAATGTTTTATATTGGTAGTCAATTTCCAGAGTATCTGCAAACACATGGATTAGATATTTTACACCCATAGTGAATTGTGGAAATGCCAAGCACCAACATGTGATGCTCAGGGATTCATTTTTAAACCTAACTAAAATGGTGGAATTATTTGTCACAAACAAAAGTACTACCCTTCTACAGCATTTTGTTAATGTTGCAACTGAAAGCTATTTACCTCAGAAAAGGTTCTCCAGAAAAAATGTCTGATGAATTATCACAGAATAAATCCCTTTAAATTGTTTTTTAGTTTCAGGATTTCTATGTAGTCATGGATCAGACAGCACAATAGTCCAGCCTACAAGAAAAATGATCAAAAAATAACATTTTAAACCATGATATGTCCTGTTTGGACCCCCCCTTAGTTTACTCAGATAAAAACAAGTAACATTTCAAGAGAAGCTTTGCAAACTGTAGTAGTTCTTCACTCCTCTGTTTCTTTTCTGTTATATACATCTTGGTTGTTGTTCAATAAGCACAGCATGTAGAAATTAGATGAAGTAATATCTTTACATAGTTGTGTTATGAATACAATGCAAAGCATAATTCATTTTTTGTCAGGCTGTGTCATCAAAAACAAAGGCAATGCTGTTGAATGAAGACTGTTGCTGTATCGTGGTGAAAAAAATTGATGTGCTGGTGAGTGGTGAGGTGGGCCCCAGGGAATCCAGGGTGGTTGGGTGATATGCTGTTGTGTTACCAGGGCAAGATGTACAGACTAGACATGTGCAATTCATTTTGGTTTGAATACAAATTCAGGTGAATTTTTAGTTATTTGGAAATTTGGATGTATCTGAATCTCTGAAATCTCTGAAATCATAATGAATAGTAACAAATTTAGTTGACATCATCGGGTGACTCAAACCCTTAGCTATTTAAGAAATGCCAGGTGGAGGAGCAGGCATTTGTTTGGAAGCATTCAACGAGGTCAGAGGTTTTTTTTTGGGGTCTGGTGGTGTGGCAGGTGGCGTGAGATGGATCTACAAATGGGGACTTTATTTAAAAAAAAAAGGAATTGTCAAAAACTTGTGTACTGTCTTTATTCACTTTTTATACTTTTTTTGGTGATCGGGTAGGGGTGTTATGTACCCTATACTCTATACATGTTAAAGGGGGCTTCCAGATTCCGATAAGCTCCCTGCCCGCAAACCCTCCACAACCACAACCCAGGGTTGTGGGGAAGAGGCCTTGCCCCATCAACATGGGGACAAGGTGCTTTGGGGTGGGGGGGCAGAGCCCCAAAGCACCCCCCCATGTTGAGGGCATGTGGCCTGGTATGTATGCTCAAGAATACAATGAGATCATCAAAACAATTGCCAAAAAAAGGTAAAAGGAACCATGAGATTGATAAGGGGCCCTAAAAATCACAACCACACCCCTACTCCCCAATGCACTTCCCTTTTTTGGCAATTGTTTTGATGATCCTATTGTATTCTTGAGCATTACTATCATTCCCCTTTCTTTATATTCTAAATATTCACCTTTATTAAACCGGCTATTATAGTTATTACCTTGGCCTATGGTGACACAGTGGACATATGCCTGATGAACTGCCCAATCCGGTGTGGAAGTTGGTACTAACTGGTCATAATACTTTATTATTTATTTCTATATACCTTTTTATTCATAGATGATAGGTATGTACAGCATCTATCCCATTTGGTGCAAGAAGCTCTTTGAAAAGTATTTAAGTTAACATATATATACAGTATATCTTTTATTATGATTGTAGAGCTTGGCTGTAGTTCTCTTCCTGATGAAGCGAGCAGTGACCCGTGAAATGCATTAAAGTCAAAGCAAGCAACCCATTACCCAATTACAGTAGGGATGATGAGGAAACTACTATACAGCATAACACTACCTCTGTACATGTGTTAGGTTTGTAGCAATGTGTGAATTGTCTCACTGTTTACATGTTTTTAACCTTTTGTATAATAAAAATTTGGAATTTTTATGATACTTAAGTGGTACAGTTAAAGTCCTTATATTTAGTTTCTAGGGTGTTTTTGTCAGTATAAAGTGGTGTAGGAGGTAGGGTTTACAGAAACATTGTCACTTTACCCTGAATAGGTAAGGTGGTGCTGTCCCTTCCGATCCCCCAGCAGTATTAATGGAGAAAATTTGCCCTAGTTTAATTTGCCAACTGTTCATCTAATATGCTTTGAAATATAACAGATCGGAATTTACAGGTAAATCCAATAGAAATCTTCGTGGTGGGGGGTGATGTCTCAGCTGGTGCTAAACTTTTTTTGAGGGGGTGGCAAATAACCCCCCCCCCCCTTACTCCTCTACGATCCCCCCGCACTCAGCCCTCCACAGGCCCCCTGCATTTAGCCCTCCACTGTCCCCCCACACTTAGCTCCTCCATGGCTTCCTCGGCTTCTCCCCCCAGCCAACCCGATCCACCTTCTGCCCTGATTGGCTGAGAGGAAAAGCTGGAAGAATAGCTGGATAACACTGCGCCCTAAGCCCAAAAAGGCTGGGAGATAAGCTGGATAACACTGCGCCCTGAGCCCAACCTTTGTCAATTAGAGCCCCCCTTGAAAAAAAAGAAATAGAAACCTAGAAGTCTGGCACCCAGCATGCATCTCTTCATGCAAACTAGGGGGGTGGCACTCCTGCGCCCCTCATGGACTGGCCGCTCCTGGTGGCAAACGTTTGGGTTACCCAGTTGGTGTACTGGAGCCAGAATATAGACCTTAGAAATGGACCCTCACTTGCTTAGAGGTATGATATAGACAGCCTGAATTAGTTAGAATGAACTGGAGCTGTGTTCGCAATGAACTGTGAAAGACTGTGATCTGTAAACCCTGCACTTGCAGGAAATTTTGTAAAATCCTTAAGCTATTATTTGCCTGGTCTGAAGTTCATGTAAAAAGGTGCATGTAAGCCAGGTGTATCAGAAGAACAGGGCTTACTTCAGGGAATTTATGCTACTAAAGTTCTACAAGTGAAGAATGGGGCAAGCAGAAGATCTGATTGCTGTTGCCACAAGTAGCTAATAGTGTGTTTGGTGCTTAGGCTGCCAGCTAAATACAGTATGTACATAATAATAGAATGTACAGTGTGACTAGCAAGGATAAAGGTGTGCTCTGGTAGTGAAGGGGTGACTGAATGCAACCCCCTCCCTAGCCCCTATGTATTTGGGACCAGACCTACATCATGGAGCCCCTATGTATCTAGCTGTATGTCATGGGGAAGAAAGAGTGAAGAGGATCCTTAAGAGTTGGTTTAGTTCAAGTAATATGTGACTGGGAGTGAGGTGAAAAGCTGGACTGAAGAGTGAAATACAGGCCTTGCGGTATCCCCTCACAAGTGCAGCTCCATGTAAGGTAGACTGTATACAGTTAGTCAAGTGTAACATCGCTGTGGAGGAGACAAGAAGACTAATTGTGCCATGACATGTGCTTGCTTCTAAGTTGGAGCGCTGCCTTAATGCAGATTTTTTTATGACCAAAGCCTTTGCCTGCTTAGTTCGGCATTAGTGAGTAAAGTCTCAAGAGTTACTCTTTAGGATGCCATAAGCTTTGCCCACATGGGGGCCAAAGTTCAAAGGCCATACAGTGCATAATGGTGTAAAAAATTCTCCTGGGCAAATCAGCTTTGCTTTGAACCTACAGTAGGGTTGCCACCTGTCCAGGATTCACAGTCTGGGTTTTTAATCATGTGTCCGGTTTCAGTCTGCCTGTAACCTAGACACATTATTCAGACTGAACTGTGGCTTGGAGCAGGGCCTGACAGAAGGGTGAGGGGAGCCCGAGATGGGTAGCGGAGTTAGAGGGACAGTGAGGGGAGTGGAGGAGGAGGCGGGGAGGGCAAGTTTTTGTCTGAAATATTTAAAATGACCGTGAGTGAGTGGTGGAGTATCACACCTGTCCGGGCTGAGGAGGGAGTGGAGAGATGGGGAGAGCCCATGCCTTTCTACTACATATTAAGGTGGCAGGACCAGGATACCCAGAAGGGGCTGGGGACATACCGCATTACTACTCTCGTTGAGACACCCAAAGAAGTCCCAGGTCTTTTACAGTCCTATAATGTATACTACAAAAAAAAAACTGAAATACTTAAATGTTCGGCATTGGCTTAAAGAAAAGGTGGCAACTTATAGTAGGAGGGAACCTGAAGCTCATCTATACCCAGCAGCACAAATTTACATACTCATACTCAGGTTGCTTTCCTTCTGTACCCCACTGCTCAGTTTATCTGCCAGATGTTATAAAAATTAATAGAGCATGTCACATGCATCAGTGCTGGTGCTCAGTGATTGGTCCTGTGTTGATACATGGGGGTAAAAATACAGTCAACTGACACACGGTGAAAGGTAGTCACTGTAAATGCCAAATGGAAATCTAATTTCAGCTCATACAGGCCCGTCTTTTCTCTTTGCCTGAACAGAGCGTCGGGTGAGTGATAGGAAGGTGAGTATATAGTGAACATGCTGCTTTGCCTGGCTTGGACAAAGGTCAAGTCTGAATATTGCACAAACTGAATATTGTAGTAATATATGTTCATTTTTACACCACTAGTTTTTTTTTTTATAAAAGTATAATTTGTTCATTTATGTAATTTACCATGTTCAAACACATAACTTGAAACACTTTTTTTAAAATGTTATGAAATTAATGTAAAAGTGTTTGATGTAATATAATGCCAGCGTAAAGCTATTCTGGGACTTTTATTACCCATTTCAAATTATTCTTATCTCACAGTGGTAAAATTTATAGTGTCTTAAAAGCAAATTCTCATATGTGTCACTGGCAGACATCATGAATATCTGAGACAGTGAATACAGTTAATAAAGAAGATGTGCCCAAGGCACAATGACTAAAATAGCACTTACCGCTATTACAGCAGCACAACTTGTCCCTGAGTTGCCATTTTAACCAAGCGATATTAAAAAATAAATGTGTATCATGCATGAAGCTCCTCAATCTTTTATATTTATTCCCGTATGATTGCTTACAGTTTATAACAGTAAATGGAATTATATACCGTAAGTACAATATTTTGTATGAATAGCAAGACAATCTAGGTGCCTGTATACCATATCTGATCCCTATATAACATTGTAATAATTAAAGAGCACAATAGTATCCAAGCTGGTTCATTACAATATTGGAACAGACACAGCTGGAGTACCGACACACCCAATTATGTATAGATGGTGCCCCCAGAACACAATGAATCATTTGAGCTAAAAATGATTGGGAAGGATCTTTCTAGAATAACTAGTGGGATCCTTTTCCATTTTTTTTTTGGTTTCCTGTATAACATCCCTGTACTATTGAAAAGCCAAAAGGCAAGTAAGCATCTGCATGAGGTGGAAAGGAGAGCAGTCAGGGCCAGCAAACATAAAGATGGTCCTTGCTAATAATAGTAAAGCAATACAATTAAGCTCCAAAAAGTCTCCACAGGCACACTTTAAAGTGGTTGCAAGCCTCAGACATTAAAAATGAACAAAGCACATCCTTATATTGTGTGTACTAGCCTTAATCCAAAGCACATAGTGTAGTTTCTCTCTGATCTCTCTTCTCTTTTCTATCTGCATAAGTCACTGATAAGACTCTAAGCTGACACAACAGCCTCCCGAGAGACGGCCTGTGCTCCCCCATTCCAGCGCACAGCAGGTGAATGACAGCCTCAGCTGTGTATATTTCCCTATGTCAGTGTATGGAGGAGGGTGTGTCCCTTCCCTCCACTGAGGTTTTAGGTTTCAGTAGAGCCTTATGCTATAGCTCTGTAGTGTGTGTGATGCCAGATCCTCACCCCCTGCTGAGAAATAGCTTTTGAGGCTCTACAGGATAAATGCTGCAGATAAACATGTACAACTTATGTAAAAGGATTGATTTTATCTCTGTGTATCATTTTGGCTAGTCCCTTCAGTGGGTATATGTAAGCATTTATAACCAGTTTAATGTGTAAATTAATAATAGGGTCTATACCACAGTGCCTAGTAGATTAACACAGGCTAAATGTATGTGCATTGACATGCATTATTTACACCATTGCAAAACATTTTTTTTTTTGTGCTGCATTGCACTGGATTAAGTTGTGGGTTTTTTTTCACAGCAGGAATCAAAATATCTTTATTATTATTTTTTGTCATTGCATTGCAACATGTTTTAAGGCAGTGCAACACACTGCAACAGAATGCAATATGTTTCTATATTTTTCCTAGCTTACTCCAATGCAGAGGATTGGAGTGAACAGGCACACAAAGGATATACTGTATGTCTTATCCTTGAATTGGGACTGAGATGAGCAACATAGCCCAATGCAGGGGGTATCAATGAGCTTCTAATATGTATTCATATTTCTCTATTACTTACCTCTTTTTCTGGGTACAGTTTTGTATTAAATTCCAGCATGGAAAATGTAAAAAGAAAGAGTAAAATGCAAAGTGCTTTCATTTACAGCAAATGATAAAAAATATATAATGACTTACTGTATTTCTTTGGGTTATTTACACTATATTGTCAAATGTATTTGGATGCTTGCCTTTACACACACATGAACTTTAATGGCATCCCAGCCTTAGTCCGTAGGGTTCAATATTAAGTTGACCCATCCTTTGCAGCTAAAACAGCTTCAACTCTTCTTGGAAGGCTGCCCACAAGGTTTAGGAGTGTGTCTATGGGAATGTTTGACCATTCCTCCAAAAGTGCATTTGTGAGGTCAGGCACTGATGTTGGACAAAAAGGCCTGGCTCGCAAGTTTCTGCTCTAATTTATCTCAAAGATGTTCTATCAGGTTGAGGTCAGGACTCTGTGCAGGCCAGTAAAGTTCCTCCACCCCAAACCATGTCTTTATGGACCTTTCTTTGTGCACTGGTGCGCAGTCATGTTGGAACAGAAAGGAGCCATCCCCAAAATATTCCTACTAAGTTGGAAGCATGAAATTGTCCTAATTGGGTTTGGCCCTTACTGTTCCAACATGACTGCGCACCAGTGCACAAATCAAGGTTCATAAAGACATGGATGAGCAAGTTTGGGGTGGAGGAACTTTACTGGCCTGCACAGAGTCCTTACCTCAACCCCATAGAACACCTTTGGGATGAATTAGAGTAGAGACTCTGAGCCAGGCCTTCTCGTCCAATATCAGTGCCTGACCTCACAAATGTGTTTCTGGAAGAATGGTCAAACATTCCCACATTACTTTTGGTGATATTGTGTATGCTTATGTGCAGTGTAAGGCTTTATGCAAATGGATACATTCACCCATACAGTGTTAACACACTGTGTATTTCTGGGCCCCGAGATGTCCTGAATAGTGTTAAGCGAACACGGACTGTATTATTCGGGTCCGTACCGGATAATTGGATTTTTGTTACCCGGACACGGACCCGAAAACTATACTGTATGTTCGGGTTTAAAATCCGTGTTCGGTAATTTTATTTCCTGTTTGTATGTAATGGCGCGCTTTTAATGGCGGGCTTTCAACAGCCAATCAACAAGCGTTTAACTGGTGTGCCATAGAAGCCATCACAGCCATGCCTACTAATGGCATGGCTGTGATTGGCCAGCTGAAGCATGTGACCCAGGTCTTTATAAGCTAGAGACACAGCGCGCTGTACGTCAGTCTGCTCTAGTGTAGGGAGAGAGCACACACAACGGTGCTGGCTGCTGCTGATTAGCGACAGACAGGGAAAAAAAACATTGTGCCCGAAAAGAAGGCAGGGAAAGATAGAAGAGCATTTTAGGGACAGGCTGGAGAGAGTAGGAGACACAGGACAGAACAATCATCCGTTAGCGATCTACATCGATTTTGCTGTGTAGGGGGTGGTGCAGTGAGCAATCTTTTTGCCCTCACTTGAGCCCACTGAGGAGGAGGAGGAGGAGGGAGAAAAAAATATATTTTTATCAGTCTGTTGTGTGCAGCGTTCAGCTATATTTTACTACAGAGTGCTGTTCTAATCTACTATTTAAAAATTACAAATTTAAAGGGGAATTTTTTTTTTTTTCACTTCATAGCCTGCTGCTGACCGTGACATAAAACATAAGACACTGCTGTGTTCACATGTGCTATTAAAAAATCACCAATTTTATATACTTTTTTCTATTCCGCTATTCAATATACACCCTTTTGGGGTGAAAAAAATAAAATTGCGGCATAATCTGTATCGGTACGTGTGAGATACACCTTTTAAATTTGTTTGGCGCATCTTCCACCACCGAGGATTGCAGGGCGCTTCAGTTTGCCTCCTGTTCCGAACTCCTCCTACTCCTCTTCCTCATCCTCCCTTTAGGGTACAAAAAATTGTAATCGGGGCCTAGTCTGTGTTTGTACATGTGAGATACACCGTTTTATATACTTTTTTCTATTCCGCTATTCAATATACACCCTTTTGGGGTGAAAAAAATTAAATTACGGCATAGTCTGTATCAGTACGTGTGAGATACACCTTTTAAATTTGTTTGGCGCATCTCCTTCCACCGCCGAGGTTTGCAGGGCGCTTCAGTTTGCCTCCTGTTCTGAACTCCTCCTACTGCTCTTCCTCATCCTCATCCTCCCTTTAGGGTACAAAAAATTGTAATCGGGGCCTAGTCTGTGTTTGTACATGTGAGATACACCGTTTTATATACTTTTTTCTATTCCGCTATTCAATATACACCCTTTTGGGGTGAAAAAAATTAAATTGCGGCATACTTTGCATATTTGACTGTGAGATACACCCGTGCGATACTGTTGTTGTTTTATAATGTTATAATGGTGTTCAATAAACACCTTTCTAGGGCAAGATCATAAATTACAGAAATTATGAGGAGAACGTCAAATAGGGGCCGTGGCCTGGGTTGTGGTGCTGCTGGTAGAGCTCCTGTTGCAAGGAGAGGATGTGGTCAATCTGTGCCAGCTACACGCACAAGTGAAACACCTTCCTCAAGTGTGAGTAGGCGAAAGAACCTGCAGCAGTATTTGGTAGGGCATCATGCGCCTCTACAAGTGTTGAGGCAAGAACAAGTACAGGCGATAGTAGATTGGGTTGCTGACAGTGCCTCCAGTTCCTTCACATTGTCTCCCACCCAGTCTACTGCAGAAAGGTCAGAGTTGGCACCTGCAGCCGATGTCCAACCGTCTTTCACCTCACCCCCTTGCAAATCAGGCAAGCAGTCTGAGCCCCAAGTCATGCAGCAGTCTCTTCTTCTTTTTGATGACTCTGTCAGCAGGGTTTCCCAGGGCCATCCACCTAGCCCTGCCCCAGAAGTGGAAGAGATTGAGTGCAGCGATGCCCAACCACTTATTTCTCAAGATGAGTACATGGAAGGACCATCGCAGCACGTCTCTGATGATGACGAAACGCAGGTGCCAACTGCTGCGGCACTCAGAATTGTGGAGACCGACAAGGAGGGCAGGGGTGAAGACTGGGTGGAAGATGATGTGGAGGACGATGAGGTCCTCGACCCCACATGGAATGAAGGTCATGCAGGTGACCTGAGTAGTTTGGAGGAAGAGGCGGTGGTCGCACAGAGCCACCAGCACAGCAGAAGAGGGAGCAGGGTGCAGAAGCGGAGCGGCCGTGCCCTAGACACTACGCCTGCTACTGCTCAATGCAGCAAGGGACCGAGCGCACCAAAGCCAGCTCAAAGGAGTTCTCTAGCGTGGAAGTTTTTCAGACAATGTGCTGATGACAGGACACGAGTGGTTTGCACCCTGTGCAATCAGAGCCTGAAGCGAGGCATAAACCTTCTCAACCTGAGCACAACCTGCATGATCAGGCATCTAAGTGTAAAGCACAAGCTGCAGTGGAGTAGACACCTTCAAAACCAAGAAAGGTCTCTGGCTCCTCCTGCTTCCTCTTCTGCTGCAGTCTCGGCCTCTTCATCCACCTCTGTAGTGATGCCGCCACCTGCCACCCCGCAAACAGAGGATCTGTCAGCAACACCACCACCTGGGTCACCAACCATCTCCACAATGTCCCGTGGAAGCGTTCAGCTTTCCATCTCCCAAACACTTCGGAGGAAGAGGAAGTACCCCCCTACCCACCCGCGATCCCTGGCCCTGAATGCCAGCATTTCAAAATTCTTGGCCTTTGAAATGCTGTCATTCCGTCTGGTGGAGACGCACAGTTTTAAAAGCCTTATGTCGGTGGCTGTCCCACAGTACGTCGTGCCCAGCCGCCACTACTTTTCCAGGCAAGCCATCCCTTCCCTGCACAACCAAGTGGGGGGAAAAATGAGGTGTGCACTGCGCAACGCCATCTGTGGCAAGGTCCACCTAACTACTGATACGTGGACCAGTAAGCACGGTCAGGGGCGTTATATCTCCCTAACGGCACACTGGGTAAATGCAGTGGCGGCTGGGCCTAAGGCGGATAGCAATTTGGCGCATTTCCTTCCACCACTGAGGATTGCAGGGCGCTTCAGTTTGCCTCTACCGCCTCCTCATCCGGTCAGCGTAACACCTTCACCACCAACTTCAGCACAGCCAGGGGTAAATGACAGCAGGCAGTTTTAAAACTTGCCTGTTTGGGTGAAAAACCACACACCGCGCAGGAGTTGTGGAGGAGCATGGAACAGCAGACCGATGAGTGGTTGCTGCCAGCGAGCCTCAAGCCCGGCCTGGTGGTGTGGGATAACGGGCGTAATCTCATAGCAGCTCTGGGCCTAGCCTGTTTGATGCACATCCCTTTTATGGCACATGTGCTGAATTTGGTGGTGCAGAGTTTCCTTAAAAATTACCCTGATATGTCAGAGCTGCTGCAGAAAGTGCAGGCCGTCTGTGCGCACTTTCGGCGTTCTCACCCTGCTGCTGCTCGCCTGTTAGCACTGCAGCGTAACTTCGGCCTTCCCGCACACCGCCTCATATGTGACGTGCCCACAAGGTGGAACTCTACCTTACACATGCTGGAAAGACTGTGCGATCAGCAGCAGGCCATAGTGGAATTTCAGCTGCAGCAAGCACGCGTGAGTCGCTCTACGGAACAGCACCACTTCACCACTAATAACTGGGCCTCCATGCTAGACCTGTGTGCCTTGTTGTGCTGTTTTGAGTACTCCGCCATCATGGCCAGTGCTGATGACGCCGTTGTCAGCTTAACTATCCCACTTCTATGCTTCCTTCAAAAAACGATTTGGGCGATGATGGAAGAGGATGTGGCACAGGAGGAGGAGGAGGAGGAAGAGGGATCATTTCCAAGGCTTTCAGGGCAGTCATTCACAAGTGGCTCCGAGGGTGGGTTCCTGCACCCACAAACGCCAGGTACACAATTGTCCAGCAGGGGCACAGTTCTGGAGGATGAGGAGGATGAGGAGGAGGAGATGGAACCATGTTCACAGCAGGGTGGCACCCAGGCCAGCTCATGGCCATCACTGGTGCGTGGCTGGGGGGATACAGAGGACACAGACGATACACCTCCCACAGAGGACAGCCTTTCATTGCCTCTGGGCAGCCTGGCACACATGAGCGATTACATGCTGCAGTTTCTCCACAAGGACCGCCGAGTTGCCCACATTCTAACTTGTGCTGATTACTGGGTGGCCACGCTGTTGGATCCCTGTTACAAGGACAACGTACCGTCCTTAATTCACTCACTGGAGCGTGATCGCAAGATGCGCGAGTACAAGCACACGCTGGTAGATGCGATGCTGCTGGCTTTCCCACCTGACAGCGGGGCCACAGTGGAAGCACAAGGCCAAGGCAGGAGGAGGAGGAAGAGGTCGCCAACGCAACCAGGGCACTGCCAGCACCTCAGAAGGCAGGGTTAGCATGGCCAAAATGTGGAAAAGCTTTGTCAGCACGCCACAACAAACAGCAGCACCAGCAGCTCATATGGATCATCTTAGCAGGAGGCAGCATTTCACCAACATGGTGGAGCAGTATGTGTGCACACACCTACATGTAGTGAATGACGGGTCTGCCCCCTTCAACTTCTGGGTCTCCAAATTGGGCACATGGCCTGAGCTTGCCCTTTACGCCTTGCAGGTGCTGGCTTGCCCTGCAGCCAGTGTATTATCTGAACGTGTATTTAGTACGGCTGGGGGCGGTATCACAGACAAGTAGGGATGATCGAACGGTTCGGGTCGACCATCGGTTCGACCCGAACATTGGCTGTTCGAGGTTCGGCCGAATTTAGAACTTTTTGCCCAAAAAGTTTGGAATTCGGCAACCAGAACCGACCAAAATGCAATGGGACAGGAAATGGGCTTTAAAAGCCCATGATTGGACCAGAACCATTAGCAAAAGCCAATTGAGGGGGCAGGAGAATGCTAGGAATGTGATTGGAGTGACTAGGGGGTCCATAGACCAAATTCCTAGCATTGTTATACAGGGACATGGAAGAGAGTGGAAGCAGTTCGTGGACTTCTGCTACAAAGTGTCATTTAGCATTTATCAGTGTGAGGAAAGGGATATCTAGTGTAGTTAGGGTGCTCTTTTACACTTTAGTTAGCTTTAATTATTCAGTCTCTGTATGGAAAGTGTTAAGTGCCAGGGTGACCGTAGTGTAGTGTGGGGTTAACTGACAGTGACTGCTATGGCAGGGTGACCAAACCCTTCCATATCAGGGTGACCGCTATAGAGAAAAGTTTGTTTCTCTGAAGTCACTTTCGCTGCAGTAATATGGCTTCGCCCCCGTCAGCATTCTTTTTGGCTGCAGGCGTCTATAGGGATTTTTTGAGCACATGTTTGGAGTCAGGCATGACATCTGAACATGTGTCTAGGGGGTATATATACACACCCATGTATGTATATATACACCTGAACATATATACAGTAGGTGTGAAAGGAGCAGAAAACACTACTTGCGCTAATGAAATAATTAACACCAATATAGTTACGCTCCTATCACACCTATATATGTCTAAGTGTAAAATACATATAAGTATGTGTGTATATATACCACTATACACAAGTTCAGATGTTTTGCCTGCCTCCAAAGAACCCAAAAAAATGCCAAAAAAATGCTAGTGCCAAAAAAAAAAAAAACGCCCAGGTGTGTTGTTGCAGGCATTTTTTGGGGGTTTTTGGAGGCAGGCAAAACATCTGAACTTGTGTATAGTGGTATATATACACACATACTTATATGTATTTTACACTTAGACATATATAGGTGTGATAGGAGCGTAACTATATTGGTGTTAATTATTTCATTAGCGCAAGCATATATTTCTGCTACTATCACACCTATATATGTCTAGGTGTATATATACATATAAGTATGTGTGTATATATACCCGTATACACAAGTTCAGATGTTTTGCCTGCCTCCAAAGAACCCAAAAAAATGCCAAAAAAACGCTAGCGCCAAAAAAAAAATGCCCAGGTGTGTTGTTGCAGGCATTTTTTTGGGGTTTTTGGAGGCAGGCAAAACATCTGAACTTGTGTATAATGGTATATATACACACATACTTATATGTATATATACACCATGACATACATAGGTGTGATAGTAGCAGAAATATATGCTTGCGCTAATGAAATAATTAACACCAATATAGTTATATACATATAAGTATGTGTGTATATCTACCCATATACACAAGTTCAGATGTTTTGCCTGCCTGACAAGACCCCAAAATGCCCCAAAAAAACGCTTGCTAATAAACCGGCAAGGTGTGAAAAGAGAGAAGCCACTAACCTGTTCTATAAGTGACAAAATACAAACGATCGTTTTTTTATGGTTCTGGGCATGCTACAGAGCTGAAACTTCACAGGTACACTTTTTAGACCCCCAGATACTAAATCCAAAGAAATTTTTTTTTTTTAATTTTTTTTTTTTCAATAATTGGCTCTCTATCAAAAATGACAATTTTTAAGAACTTTTTTTTGTGTGATTAACAGTCCCTGGGGTATGACCCAGTACCCTAGGCACTTTTTAGGGGCATTTATTGGGTTTTAGGGCTTCAAAATGGTGTTTTATGATTACCGAAGTTCGGGTCCCATTGATTTCAATGGGGTTCTGAAATCCGGGCCAAACTTTTGGGAGGTTCGGGTGTTCTGGTCGAACCAAACTTTTCAAAAGCTTGATCATCCCTACAGACAAGTGCAGCCGCCTGTCCAGAGACAATGTGGACAAGCTCACATTCATTAAAATGAACAAGGCATGGATCCCACAGGACTTTTCCGTACCTTGTGCAGAATAGAGATGGATACCGACCTTACCCAGCCATTGTTATATTTTTGATCTTTCTCACTCTTTTGGGGTGTACCCTAATTTAAAATTACTAAAAAAAAGCAGTGTTGGCTACCTCGTCCCTCTCCACCGCCACTTCCACCTACACCGCCACATCCACCGCTACCTCAACCTCCCTCCTACTCCATATGGGCCTCGTCCTTCACAGATGAAGAAAATTGTTTTATTTTTCTGTTTGTTTTGTTGTTTTAAGTTATTTCCCTATCCACATTTGTTTGCAGAGCACTTGCCATTTGCAGCAATCTAGCCCTTTCCATTGGTTTTTTAGAGCCATTTTAGTGCCTGAAAGTTCGGGTCCCCATTGACTTCAATGGGGTTCGGTGTCCGGGTAAAGTTCGGAAAAAGTCCGGGTCACGGACCCGGACTTTTTTTTCAAGTTCGGCCGAACCCGCCGAACACGGACATCCAGGTGTCCGCTCAACTCTAGTCCTGAATGTGTGCAGTTATGCACTGCTATTTGCAGAAAGTAGCGCAGGCACCCAGAGGCAATATCCTAAATGCAGGTAGTTTGCCCTGCACACTGGCCAACAGCAGGATGATTTAATGAACAAGGCTGAGCCTAGAACAAGGCCTAGATGTACTAGAAACAAAGATCACAGATTGGGATATACTACAAGAAGGAACCAGCCTAACTGGTGCTCGCCTAACTTTTGTTTGATCTGTAGGATTAGGGTGGCCTAATCAATGTAAATTAAATAATGTGAAGTGGTTTAGGTGCACACTGTTCTTGCACTGCTGCAAAGGGTGGCTCCAAAAACTTCAAACAAAGGTCCTGTCAACATAAAATATAAAAAGTAATAAAAGAACAAAATAAATAAAAAGAAACCCCCAAAACACCCCCTTAACAAAAGCCCACTTTGTTTTAAGGGGAAGCAAAAAAAAAAAAAAAAGCAGCAAAGGGCTGATTGCCCAAAGAGCTAGCAATTAGAATTCAAGTAAAATCTCTTAACTGACCCTAATCTCTTCCTTTTAGTTTTTCCTATGCTTTGCCTGCAACTGATTCCAGTACACTGCTGCTATGGCTGCTCTGTGCCCCCCTCCCCCTTTTAGCATGAGGGAGATCGCTAAATCTGGCCATTCGTGTGTAGGCAGGTTGCCTCCTGTGTCTACTTAGTTAGCAACTGGCTGCCCAGATAAGGGGGAAAGAGTTAACATTTTGCTGCCTTTTACCCGGCGTGTTCTCTGGCTTTCACTGTGGTCCAGCCTCCCTCCTGTGTAATATATAAGAGACGAGATCCGGATCCCAAGAGTCTCAGGAGTCCCGGGGGTTTTAGTAAGCACTTGGGGAGGTGCATGGTGAACCTGCGCTGAGGACAAGCTGGGACCTGTGGTCTGCTGCAGGACAGCTATTCATCAGTGGAGGCCTGGACATGGATGTCTCTGCTGGATCACCGCTGGATTTGGACCTTTCTCGATGGGACTTCTCCTGTGCAGGTAATTATGGGCAGCCATAGTTGGGTTTATTTAGAGAAAAGATATTACCATGTGGTATACCTCTTCTGCCAAAAGTTGGGTATGGTTGTGTTGGCTGCTCAGGGCCTGGTCTGAAGTTGCTCAGGGGGTGCATGTGGTGGGGTCCTTCTATTTCTCTAAGCAACTAGGGTCTGTAATAACATTCTGAGGTACGTGTAACATCACCACAAAGGGTTAACCTGTAAAGCTCAGAAGAGAAGGAAGTTTCTATGGGTAACCGGAATGAAAAACAGCAACCAGTTGTTGGCATGGTCCATCCGGTAGTGAGTGGGCTCAGTGTTCCTGCTCCCTCCCCAGCTGTCCATCTCTGCCGTTCACCGAGAGTGGATTAGCATTACGGAGATCTATGGAGGATTTTCTGGAGAAACTCCGAATACAACATTACACTCCAGTGGCTAATCTTTGAGTTGGGGGATGGCTTTAATGTTTGACTTTTTGCGCGACCGTGGCCCCCGCCTGGTCGGGGGCATTGGTGAGCATGCCAACGGGCAAGGTGTTACCCCTGTGCTAGGATAAGTAACCCTGTTCATTGCCTGGTGTAGCCCAAGGAACCCACTCGGGTGTAGGTCTTCCATGTGACCCACACTTGACACCCAACGAGGAGAGGAGGAGGTACCACCCTTCTACCCTTAAACGTAGAATGAAATTAAGTCGGTTCAGCAGGGACAGGCTGAATTTGTGATCCATGTATGGGCATCTGATTATTCACAAGTCGATCTATCGATTGACTTTTGTACACCTACTAGAAAATTTTCTCTTGACAAGCT
Organism: Pelophylax lessonae; assembly: GCF_965119305.1. Taxonomy (NCBI): domain Eukaryota; kingdom Metazoa; phylum Chordata; class Amphibia; order Anura; family Ranidae; genus Pelophylax; species Pelophylax lessonae. Next base: position 237,574,609 of record NC_138770.1, on the reverse strand, counting down.
GTCACGATCTGGAGTCAGGCTCGAAGACCAATAGCTATAGCAGCTTACACAGGAACCAGCTGGATAGAAACACAGGCAGGTCACACTGGCAGATGACGCAGGTTTACCTGAGGTGCGGAATCTAAGTACTAACCGGTCTTCACCAGCGCTCCTGATGGTGGAGATGGATTTTGCTGCGTGTTAGTACCAGGTCGCGGTCCGAAGGATTGCCTCACCAGGAGGTGAGCAAGCCAGGGTCCAGTAGCAGATCTAGCAGGTCAGGATCAAGCAGAAGCATAGTCTAGGAATAGCCAAAGGTCGGTAACAAGTAGTTGCAGGTCGGGATTAGGCAAAAGCGTAGTCGAGGAACAAACCAAGTGTCGATAACGGATGGTAGTAAAGATACGGACGGCAGCAGGAGAGACGAGCGAGATATCGGCTGTTGAAGACACAATATTCTGGCGACCAGGAAGTGCAAAGACATGGCTTATAACAGGAAGTTCATGGGAGGAGCAAAGGGTTCAAGGTTCAAGGCAATAAAGATTCACAGCAGGATCATTCAAGGATTTGTCCAGAGAGCTGTCCAGCATTCCAGGTAGCTCAGCGAATAGAGTCATTGCCAGACACCATGGAGGTCCCAGGTTCAGGTCCGGGTCCTGACAGTACTCCCCTCCTCCCAGGACGTCCGCTGGATGTCTTAGGACCAGGTTTAAGAGGAAACCTCTGGTGGAACTCCCTTGTTAATCTAGGGGCATGAACATTTTCTTCTGGCTCCCAGGAATTTTCTTCTGGTCCATATACTTCCCATTGCACCAGATATTGTAATTTATTCCTAAAGATCCTGGAATCAAGAATTCTCTCCACTACAAATTCTTCTTCACCCTGTACTTCAACAGGTGGAGGAGGCGGAAGAATTCTTCCAGGAAAGGGATTTTCCTTAAATGGCTTGAGCAGTGATATGTGGAAAACCGGGTGAATTCTCATACTGTCGGGAAGTTTTAAACGGAAAGTGACTGGGTTGACCTGAGCAGAAATCTGGAAAGGTCCCACAAACTTTTGTCCCAACTTTGCAGATGGAACATGGACCTTCAAATTTTTGGTTGATAACCAAACCTTGTCACCCACTTGAAAGGTAGGAAGTGATCGGCGATGTCTATCAGCAGCCTTCTTGTAACATTCCTGAGCCTCCTTCAAAGTATCAATTAATTTCTCCTGAATATCTTGCAACATAGTTAATCTGTTGGCTACAGCAGGAATTGGAGTTAAGATAGGGAGAATAGGAATAAAAACTGGATGATAACCATTGTTTAAGAAAAACGGGCTTTGAGAGATTGAGCTATGTCTAGAATTGTTGTAAGAAAACTCTGCCGTGGGAAGATAGTCCACCCAGTCATCCTGAAAATAACTAACAAAACATCGAAGGTACTGTTCTAAAGTTTGATTGGTCCTCTCAGTCTGACCATTAGACTGAGGATGAAAAGCAGAACACAGGTTGATTGCTACTCCTAAAGCTGAGCAAAAGCTTTTCCAAAACTTTGAAGTAAACTGTACTCCTCGATCTGACACAACGTCTTCAGGAATTCCATGTAGTCTGAAGACTTCTCGAACCATCAACTCTGCAGTTTGTTCCGAAGAGGGTACCCCCTTAACTGGTATAAAGTGAGCCATCTTGGTGAGGCGGTCAACCACCACCAAGATAGTGGTCATTCCTTTTGAGGGGGGTAAATCAACCACAAAGTCCATAGAAATTGACCCCCATGGTCTTGATGGGATAGAGAGTGGTCGGAGTATTGCGTGCACAGGTCAGGCACGAGGCTACATACCTTTTAACATCTTTCTTGTACCCAGGCCACCAAAAGGAACATGATAAACGTTCCTCTGTATTAGAAACTCCAAAATGTCCAGCAAGTTTTGAGTCATGACTCAACCGGAGGACTTCAACCCGAGCAGACTCAGGTACATAGAGGCGATGCGTTTTAATCCAAAAGCCATTCTTGAACTCAAGATTGACGTCCATAGGAGGATTATTGAGGAGTGAGTCATTCTCGTACCCTTCTTTGAGGAGACTCAAAAATGCCTTTGAACTTGTGACACCTAGGAAGTTCTTTTGAGGCAGGATTGTGCATTCAGCATTGTTCTCCTGGGAAGGCCCCGACAACATCCGTGATAAGGCATCAGCCTTACCATTTCTTGACCCAGGTCTATACGAGATAATACAATTAAATCTAGAAAAGAACAGGGACCAGCGTGCTGTCTAGAAGACAATCTTTTGGCCGAACAAATGAATTCTAGATTTCTGTGATCAGTGAGAATGGTCACAGGATGCTTAGTACCTTCCAGCAAATGCCTCCATTCGGAAAAGGCTTCCTTAATTGCCAGTAACTCCTTATTCCCTATGTCATAATTCCTCTCGGCTGAAGACATTAAACGATGAAGCTGCATCTTTTCACCGCTTCGTTGAGAAAGGATAGCACCCACAGCAGAGTCAGAAGCATCCACTTCCACTACAAAGGTAGCTCAGGATTGGGATGTACCAATACTGGTGCAGAAGTGAACAGAGTCTTTAACTTAGCAAAAGCAGCCTGAGCATTAGATGACCACACAAAAGGCACCCCTTTCTTTGTCAGCTGTGTAATCGGAGCTATCACCTTAGAGAAATTTCTTATGAATTTCCTGTAGAAATTGGCAAACCCGATGAATCTTTGAATTTCCTTAACGTTTCCAGGGACAGGCCAATCTACTACTGCTCTAATCTTCTCAGGATCCATGCTTACTCCATCTGGTGAAATAATATACCCCAGAAACTGCATCTGGGTTTGTTCAAAGTCACATTTCTCCAATTTGATATAAAGTCGATTCTGTCTTAATCTTTCAAGGACAGTGCAAACATGCTTGCGATGCTCCTCAAGGTTATTGGAAAAAATGAGAATGTCATCCAAATAAGCAACTACAAATTGGTCTAACAGATCTCGAAAAACATTGTTGATGAAGTGTTGAAAGGTTGCAGGGGAATTACAAAGACCAAAAGGCATAACCAAGGACTCGAAATGTCCATATCTGGTTCTAAAGGCGGATTTCCATTCATCTCCTTGGCGGAAACGAACAAGGTTATAAGCCCCCCGCAAATCAAGCTTTGTGAAAATCTTGGCAGAATGAAGTCTTTCCAACATTTCAGAGATCAACGGGAGAGGATAACGGTTTTTAATAGTAACTTTATTCATTTGCCTGTAATCAATGCATGGACGTAAGGTAGAGTCTTTCTTTTCAACAAAGAACAAGGCTGCTCCAGCAGGGGATGTTGAGTGCCTAATAAACCCCTTCTCTAAATTCTCATCAAGCCACTCCCTGAGCACCTTTAATTCAGGTTCTGATAAATTGAATAGGCGGCCGAAAGGTATTTCTGGGAGTAGCTCAATGGGGCAATCATATGGGCGATGAGGAGGTAACTGGTCGGCGTTCTTCTTATCACAGACATCCTGAAACTCATGGTATTGTGGAGGCAGTTTGGGATACGACTGTGTCACGATCTGGAGTCAGGCTCGAAGACCAATAGCTATAGCAGCTTACACAGGAACCAGCTGGATAGGAACACAGGCAGGTCACACTGGCAGATGACGCAGGCTCACCTGAGGTGCAGAATCTAAGTACTAACCGGTGTTCACCAGCGCTCCTGATGGTGGAGATGGATTTTGCTGCGTGTTAGTACCAGGTCGCGGTCCTTAGGATCGCCCCACCAGGAGGTGAGCAAGCCAGAGTCCAGTAGCAGATCTAGCAGGTCAGGATCAAGCAGAAGCGTAGTCTAGGAATAGCCAAAGGTTGGTAACAAGTAGTTGCAGATTGGGATTAGGCAAAAGCGTAGTCGAGGAACAAGCCAAGTGTCGTTAACGGATGATAGCAAAGATACGGACGGCAGCAGGAGAGACGAGCGAGATATCGGCTGTTGAAGGCACAATATTCTGGCAACTAGGAAGTGCAAAGACGTGGCTTATAACAGGAAGTTCATGGGAGGAGCAAAGGGTTCAAGGCAATAAAGATTCACAGCAGGATCATTCAAGGATTTGTCCAGGGAGCTGTCCAGCATTCCAGGTAGCTCAGCGAGTAGGGTCACCATGGAGGTCCCAGGTTCAAGTCCGGGTCCTGACACAAGCCCTGTCAGCTATAGTCTGCGGTGCTGTCAAAAAGGCTCAGTGGGAGGGATTCCCCTACATACACTAGGTTTATGGATTGGGGGGGGGGGGGGGGGGAATCAAGTCATGTTCTTTCATTCAACCAGCAGGCTGAACAAAGAAAATTACTTGTCAAGGATGATTCCTAACCAAAAGTCACCTTAGTGGTCTTCTATTGCAATGCAGTGCATTATAGTGTTAAAACATTCCCCTCGTCGAACCTGAACATAAATTCGCCAGACCTGCAAATCTGCAGGGTTTGCCTTAAACCTATGGTAGAGGTAAACTTGTTCCCCTAGTTAATAATGTACAAACAAAATGATGCTTCCCAAAAAATCAATACAAGAAAAAGATGATATGCAGTCACAGAGTAAACAACGTTTTTGAACTTTTCTTGGTGGAAAAGCAATTTCACGGATTTCAAATACCAATAAATACTGCAAATTATATTCTTAAAAATATATTCTCGGAAAAATTGACTGATTAGTGATGAGATGAAGTTTCCAGTTGCTCTGTGACTCCTTAGGTTATGGATCACTGCTGTGGCAACCTTTTCATAGTAAGCTATCCCTATAAGATAACAGTAAAGTAAACATCTTATTACTCTATTATGTATTAGCAAAACAAGCTGGAGAAAGAGAAATGGTCAGAATATAACTTTTAAATAGTTTACATTGTATACAATAAAATTGAAGAAATCAAAGCAAGATACAAAACAAATTAGCAGCTCAAAGAACTAGTGATAATCTTACAGTTTTGACATTTGCTATTTACCTGTCAGAATATTAAAAGTATACAAGTTGAAAATAAGAAATTATGCATACAAATTGCACACACTACAGAAAACATATGCACGTGGCAGCAACTCATTATCTAGAATTATTATAGAATTTTATAAATGTGACATTATGACGTCTGAATCAATAGATTTTACGACAAAATCATTTGTTTGAATTATTTAGTGTCCTGTTGAGTTAGTGAGTATGCTAAGAGGGAGGTAGGGAACTGAAGTAGTGAACTGGGTTACCCCCATCGCTGAACCAGTCTTGCAATAAAGTGTATGTCAAGCCAAAAACCTTTTTCAAGCTTTGGATGAAGTAAGGAAATATTCTTTTGCCTATCGTGTCTTTACTGTGGTACAGGGTTAAAGGCATTTACTTCCATGTCCTATCATGCTTGTAACAGTTTAACTAGGCAGAAAGTCAGAAAAATCTGCAACAGATATACAGAAAAAAAAAAATCTAACAGGGGTTCTAGACTTCCCCTACAGACAGTACTAAAGAAAAACATATTTTTTCTGTCTGTGATGCAGTTGGAGAGTTGCCCTAACTTCCAGCCTAATAAAAGTTGTCAGCAAATCAGAAAGTAAGGGTGCATTTTTTTTTTTCCCATGAAAGTTTTTATTGAAAATGAATAGTCATACATAAAAAGCCAAACCATATGAACAGAGAAAGTACAGTCGATACAAGAATAATATCAAAGTGAAGGCTTCCAAAGGAAGAGGGTCACTAAGAGCTTAACCACTATGAACTGGTAAACTGTATTGAGAAAGTCAACCTGGGAGACAAAAAAGCACATTCCAAAAATTGGTACAGTATACTTATTGAGCCTAGAATGACTTGACTCGCTCCCGACCGTCAGAATACCAAATGGAAACATTGGACTTAGACGACTGGATTCTGAATTCCGAGTTTAGAGTAGGATACAGAGAAAAAGGGGTGAGAACCCCAAAAACAAGAATAGGCAGGGAAAGATAGAGACAAAAGAAAGAATGGAAAAAGTGTAAAAAAAGGATAAGAAAAAAAAAAAAAGACAAGGTGGGGGGGAGGGGGGTGACAGGTTAGAGAAAAGAGAAACAGACCAGGTTAAGGGGCAGACAAAGAAAAAATGAGCTGTTAAGAGATACCTAGTGTGTTAGATCAGGCTTTCTCAAACTGACCACTATATGTTTGGAAATCTAAAGATTCCTTATACTCAATCTAGCAATACCAAGTGCTTGTAAATTTGGACTATTCTTCCATCTCCTCCATATAAGTAATCCTTTGAAACCATTCTCGAATTGATGGAACAGTCAGGGAACGCCAATGACACAGTATACATAATTTAGCAGCATTGACCATGCACATCGCTAGTGATTTATTGTAAACATGTTGCAGAAAAGCAGTGTGGTGCAATAGGAATTGGGCCAGGGAGCAATCTAAATTGTAAGAGGTAATTTTTCAAATAATGCTCTGCACTTGTTTCCAGAAGAGCTGTAGCTTAGGACATGACCACCACACATGAAACATGGTGCCAACTTCCACTCCGCATCTCCAACAGAGATTGGAAACGGTGGAGTAAAATTTATGGAGTCTGGATGGGGTCCGATACCACCGGGAAAGAACCTTATATCTGTTTTCTTGAATTGCCACATTGAGTGAGCCCTTATGAATAAGGGTGCACACCTTCTCACACTCCACATCTGAGACAGTCAAGTTCAGTTCTCGTGTAGAGAAGATGGGGGCAAAATCCTAAAGTGACTTATAGAGAGAAGAGATGATATGTCGTTGTGGCTGAGAACGATTAAAAATGGCCTCCACTGGATTTAAAGGTCTCTTCCACAGAGCAGATGAGCCTTGCGAAGTCAGACAGTGCCTAATTTGGAGGTATGACCAGAAAGGAATCTAATGTGGATACATCAAGTCATTGATGGCTTCCCATAAAAGTAATTTTCCCTCATGGAAAAAGTGTTGGGCAAGAACATAGCAGTATGTTACCAGGCCTCTCAACAGATCTCCTTGTAGACACTTTTACCAATGGTGATAGGCCTGAATTGGGGGTCCGATGAGTGAATGTGAGCTGGCTTCAATGGGCACCTCTTCTGGGTGGAGCCAAGGTATAAGATGTAAAGATAAAGAAATTTGAGAGCGTTCTAGGGCTTTGGTGGAGTCATGAACATTCCAATCCACTAGCCTGGCTAGAAGACAGGCCGTGTAATAACCCTAAAGGTTGGGGAAAACTAATCCTCCCTTATGCTTTGGAGCAATTAGGGGTGCATATTTAATTCTGGGGGCGTTTCTTATGCCAGATAAAATGCAAACACTCCTTCTTGTATAGAGAAAAAAAAAATGCTGGAGGAACCTGGATGGGAACAGTTTGAAGAATGTAGAGGATGCGAGGGTGGAGCTAATGTTTAATTAAGGCAGCTCTACCAAACCAAGAGATATTGAGAAATTGCCACAAACGTATATCTTTACAAATACCCTCTAAGACATTTAAGTTGTTTTTCTGATAGAGGTCAGACATGGGTGCATTTCAAACCATTCCTCACTCTATCTAATACTAAGAAAGAATGTATTGACTGGGCATAAACTATAAATGTCCATTCCAACAAAGTTTGAAGATCAAGTCCGCCAAATCAATCTGGGTTACTTATGTAACTGATACTTTGGTTCATGTATGCAGTACCGGGACAGGGTTGTCCAGCTCCCAGTAAAAGGATCCAGAATTGCATCCCCCAAATCACTATTAATACAAGCCGTAGAATGGGTGTGCCACCATGAGTCCATTTTTTGCCCCTTTGCTTCACTGCACACAGGGCAACTTCCCATCCTGCCAACCCCTTGTCCCAGCCCTACTTGTACATAAGGCTGGAAATAGGTTAAGAAATGTTACACTGAAGATAGCATGCATAGAAGTATCTGCTCAATCTTGAATACATTTTGTTTCCACCCTAAGCTGCTGTGATCTTCTAGCATTCACAAGTTTATTTAAAATGGACACATTTTGCACATTACTAGAACCACAATATCCCTCACCACCACAAATCTTTCCTCCAATACCCTTGAGAACCCTTGCCATATTAATACCGGACTTATCTCTCCATGATTGGAATCCACATGGCATCACTACTATCCAAGACCTATACCACAACATGATCCTAAAACCTTTCACTGCTATCCAACAAGGATTCCATCTTCCTCTCTCCACAATGTTCACATATCTTAGAATAAAGCATTGTCTCTCTACACTAACAAACCCCTTATATAGTATACCCAAACAAATATGGCACTTCCTCACCGAACCCATCCACAGCCGCAATAGAATCTCAAAAATCTATTCCATCTTTAAATCTTAAAAGATCTTGACTAAATCGCGACCATTTCTTCAATGGGAATCGGACCTGAAACACACCTACAGTACACAGATTGTCAGTTGACCACTGCAATATGACAAACCTACAAATACACCAGCTGTTCCTCCCTATGGGAACAAATTATCAAAATCACACTCAGATGGCACTTACGCCTACTAATTTGACATCATACTACCACCACTCATCTCCCCTATGTTGGAGAAACTGTGGAGAACCAGGAAACATACTCCATATAATGTGGGAATGCCCAACCGTCAAATCACACTGGCAAGAGATATTCAAGATCATCTCCCAAGTAACACAACTTAAAATTAAACCCTCACCAGACCTAGCTATATTAACCTTGACGATAGAAAATTATCCCCCAACCACCAGACATTCCATAACATGCATTCTCCTGGCAGCAAGACTCAATATTACCAGAAATTGGAAGAAACAACAACCACCCCTTGTAGCAGACGCATTGGACATGATCCATGAACATTGTTCATTTGAATTGATGCTTGCTTCTAGCAGAGGTAATTTTAATAGAGCCCTATCCCTATGGTATCCTTGGGTACAATGGCACCGCACCACGGGCCAAGTGTCTTCACATAACACAATCCAAACTTTGCTTGTCCTCCTTAATAGTGTCTGCACGCCATTATATGCTCAGTCACTTTATGTTACTGTTTGTAGGGTTTCTGTATTCAGACGTAACCTGTGTGATTGTTTTACACTGCTATTTTAGTTTATGCACTGTAATATGACCAGTCTCTGTATTTACTATTTGTATTGTTAAAACTTTCTTCAATAAAACCTATTGAAACATAAAATGGACACATTTATTATCTGCTCACTATAGAATGTTTGTGAATGAAAAGGAAAATATACATGGCATGTGGTCATCAGGTGATCATCACAGATGATGTTCATATTGGGTGCATTCCTCTCAGCTATTATCTTGTTTCCCTACGTTTATTTTCCTCTTTTGGTAAGATCTAGGTTATTTTAATGGCCTGTGTCGACAGCCCATTGGTCACCTTCTCATGCAAATCCTGTTTGTAGGTCAAATGTAGGTCAAAAGGACTGCAGGTCAAATGAACCTTAGTTCTTAGTGCTCAGTAGGCTACAGAATGTGAATTTTAATGCTTTTGGTGGAGAAAGAGAAAGCATGGAAGGTGGGAGTGGAAGGAAGGGGGGGTGGTTGGGTGCTATTTTTAGTGGCAAAAATCTGGTTCAGGAAAGCTTAGAAAAGCTGGGTACAGAACATGGCTATTTCAGCCTTCAAGCAATAATAACCCCCCCCCCCCATAAATGTAGTATATTGCAGATTTCCAATCCTTAGATGTGGTGGCTACATTTTCCTAATTTAAGCATTTTTTTATTTTATTTTTTTTCACCTGGTAATTCAGCCAGTAAGTCTGTTATTTTTTTTGTTTATTTCCTTTATCAAACCATGCTGTCCAGCAAAAGTGGCAGTTAGATGGTAAGAGCAACCCGTTTAACACTGACAGGGATGCTTACAATGGTCAGATTTTATTCATGTATATAAGATATGTATCCCTATGGGAGTCTAAGGCCCCTTTCACACATGCTGTCCGTTTGTCCGTTTTTCATCCATCCGTTGACGGATGAAAAACAGACATCAATGTATCTCTACGTAAAAACGGATGACAACGGATGATCATCAGTTAACATCAGTTTTCATCCGCTTCCGTCAATGTCTGTTTTTTTAAACGTATGAATGCCCTATTTTTCATCCTTCAAAAAACCGGATCGGGTGAAAAACGGATGACAACGGATGAAAAACCGATGGCAACAGATGAAAACGGATAACAACGGATGAAAAACATATGACAACAGATGAAAAACGGATGACAACGGATGAAAAACAGATAACAACTGATGAAAAACGGATAACAACTGACGAAAAACGGATGACAACTGATGAAAAACGAATGAAAAACTGATACATTTTGACGTGACTGAACTGATGAATTTAATGGACCGTATGTGTGAAAGGGGCCTAAACTGTTGCTGTAACTGCTTAAAAATTGTTGGCTGGGGTTTTGTGTTAAGTTGTTAGTCATGTCTATCTAATTCTGCTAGCGCATTTAACACTACCCTCTCCTGAGACTGACAATGCTACTGTCCAAAGGTGTCTCTGTTGTTCCTTAACGAGTAACTCCACTTTCATGGGGCAAATAAAAATAAATAAATAAATATAGCGTATACAATTGTGACACAGTCATATTATAATTGAATTTTATTAAAAATGACCTTTCCTTTTCAATCTGCAGCTCTGTATTTTCTGTAAAATGCAATGCAATATGGCGACCTGGAGTTGTTCTGTACACAGAATGTAAAGAGAATAATAAAGAGAAGGCAAAAGAGTGAACAAAAAAAACCTTTAGTTTTTGCAACTGCCTTAATGCTGAACAGCAGAAATTTGTCAAAAGCAACCACTTTCCAAACCCAGCTTCCCTTCCCCTTCTGCAACGCATGTTGGTCTCTGCAGTTTGACGTTTTTCCATGGAAAAGTGACAACCCTTTATCAGTTTTGTTCACTGCTGCAAACAGTGAGAATAGTTTTTTTTTTTTTTGGGGGGGGGGGGGGGGGTTAAAGAGGATGCTGTGGATGTTTTTCGGAGGCCCATCAATGTCGCAAAAACACATTCGTGGTTATAAAATAATGGTGTGAATCACAGTGGCCTGGATCACAAAAAAATCACAAATATCTGCTTGGGAATTGGCTTAGGATGCTGCAAACTCTTCTTGAGCATAGGTGCACAACCGTGCATGCATCCCCATATGTAGTTCTCTGCTGATAGACTTGCCATGGCTTTTCAGATTCAGGGAAAGAGCAGGCGATTTTTCAGCTAAGCATTTTTATAATGCATGATGATAACAATGCACTGAAGTTCAGCTTCTGCTCAGGTTATAATGTTAATGTAGGATCTCTTTTATATCTTTACATTATAGGGGGACTTCATTTCCTGAGAAGTAAAGTTTAATAGTACTTTGATGTATATTTGCTGATGTGAATTTACTGCTTAAAAGCATTAGCACAATAGTCTGTAAAGTGGAAATAGTAGAAGCCATTGAGCCTATTGATATGTAGTTTAAATAAGACTATTTTTAAATCACCATCTGTAAGCTCATTTACAATCTGGTCATCATTATGAAGGCCTCTCTACATTTCATTTATATCTCATTACACTAGTGCTTTATATTGAAGCAAGATGCAGATGTCTTATACAATTGTCAAAATAATTCAGATTTGTGGCATTTGAAAGAGACTTTCATAACAGAAATGACAGTTTATTTTAGAATGGTGATTAGTATGTATAACACTATGCATTGCTGCCAAAACTGATTATGCTTCCTGTATACACACAGTACATGGAATCTCATTGTACAGCCAATGCTACCAATAGCCCAGCACATGAATGTACAATCCATGTATACTGGACTATAAAGAAAAATGGCAGTCCTTGTAATAAAGATAATAATTAAAACAGAACCCCAACAAAAATACAAGATACAGTACATATTAATAGACCAATAAAAGATAAAATAAAAAAGCAGCTTTGCTCCAAAATGTATCTTCAATGAAGAGTTTTCCCCCACAGTACTTTTTCTGCCACTAGATGTCTTCAGTTTTATGAACAGCATCATTCAACCCACTGCCTCTGAGACCAGCTTACTATGGACACACCCCATCCTGTGATTTGACCAATGAACGGAGAAGCAGTATATTGTTGATCTCATATCTCTTCCACATCTCAACACATTTGAAAGCTGTCGTAACAACATGCAAAATGCACTTACATATATGCCACCCCACTGGCATTGTTTCTTGGTGGAGTTTCATTGCCAAGGTGGACCACCTCAAATTGAATGCAACATGGCAGCACTCAGGAAATACAGAGGTGACACTGAATACACACATACAAGCATCACACATGAAATTTAGTGATTGCAATTTCTACATACTTCTTCCCTAATTCAATCTTTGGTTTGGGGCAAAATATTCTTTAAAAGAGGGCCTTTCCTAACTATAGGCCAGTATTTCCTAATGGTATTCATAATAATTCCTTTATTTTCATCCTAATATAGATACCATTTGGAAATACTTTCTTATTGTCAGAAAAGACCCTCTTTTAAAAAATATTTTGCCCTTGAAACTGATGATTGGGCTCTCACATTAGGACATGTTGGGCTGAAGTTATTTACAGAAAAAAAAAATGCCTTTAAGGGCCTTCCTGATGGAAAAAAGGGTTTTAAGGTTCTGTAAAACACCAAAGATAAAAGGAAAATGTATGTCTAACCCCAATGGGAGAGAATATAAAATAAAGAATGCCCGACCTGTGATAGTACCATTGTGATTTATTAATTGGAATGTATATTTGGACAACAGTATGTGGCCCAAACAAAGATAACCTTGGCTAAAAGGGTAGAAAAACCTTTCATATTATCCCTAAAGCGGTAGTAAAGTCTTAAGTAGTAAAATTTCTACCTGCGAGGCAATATTATTCTGTGCTAGTATGCGGTGCATACTAGCACATTATGAAAGACTTACCCTAAAACGAAGCCCTCCAGCGGCACACTGTCACTGCTGCAGAGTCTTACATCTTCACCTGCTCTTCCTTCTGGGTTCCGGAGACTCTGGCCGTCTGATTTGCCGAGCTGCAATGACGTAACTCCTGCGCATAAGTGAGGCAGTCTAGGCCGCGGCACAGAGCCGGGTAGGCCATTCCTTCAGAATGCATGCGCTGGTGACGTCAACGATTGCTGCTAAAAGAGTTTACTACCACTTTAAGGGGAAAACAGACTACATTGTACATTGTCAGAGTCAAGACTCCAGTAAACTCATGTAGGCTGGTTGCACGGCTGGCATTGTTCAAACTGTTATTTGTCATTAAAGTTCTGAAAAGACAGTGACTTTGGAAGTATAGGAGATGTAGTTCCAGGAGGAGCCAGGATCACAGACTGCTATGAGAGAGACTCTTCTCCCAGGGAGCAATGGGACACGCGGAGCCTGCTCGGGATGTCTTTATAAAGGGGGGTGGGATCCGTTTTCACTCTCTTTCCTCGAGGACAACGTGCTGGAAAGAATGAAGAGCTACTGCAGTTCGCAGGAGAGTAGGCCGAGGCCTAGTGGTTGACACCGGAGCTGATGCGGGCAGTGTGAGTGCGCGGAGGAGTCCCGGTGGTGTGACCGAGTGGAAGGTTGTTGAACAGGCAGAAGGAGACATTGAGCAGAGCGGGGCCTGGCTCCAGCGGGGAAGCGGAGTTCCCGGTTTGGTGAGAGACATCTAGTATCTACATCTGCACTAATCGTAGACCTAGGCTGAGTCAGGGCAGGACTGCCAAACTGTTTGCTTAAAAGAGGCCATACTGACATATAACTATACCACTGGACACTGCAGTTATACATTTAGTGCGATGTGGGTGACTTAGGCCTTAAGCCCTCTATTCAGTCCTAGGCTGTTAGTCTGTTTACACGCATCAGGATCTTTCTGCATACATCTCTGTGGATTACAAATATTGACTACTTTGGGGAATCACAGTTCATCATCATTACCTTTATTGGATTACAATTACTTTCCTTGGATTGTTGGGAATTCCTTGCCGGTGAAGACTAGTGAGGCCTCACTCTCCAGGAGACTCTTGCAATTCAGCATAAAGGGGGCCCCCATTAGTACACAGAGTGCACTCTGATAGTTATTCTAGTGTTGTTATATTGTTTATCCTACATTAGTCATTAAGTGTAGTTATTCTATTCTGCGGTCACTCTCCAAGCACACTATACGATCCAATGTTTCTTTACTGTTGCTGAATGCAATCCTCTGGCATACATATGCATTTATTTGCATATGTATGTGTGGCTTGTGTTCCAAATCCTGAGTGCTGAACTAAACCTAAATCCTTGGTTGGGAATTCAGGATCTACCTCCTTGGCAACATTTGCATTATCTTTGATTCTGTTTGTATTCTCTTGTTTTATTTCAAAAGTCAAAAGCAGTAAACTGATTCTTCACTGCAATACTTGTGGTCTCAATCATTCAGAATGACCGAACAAATAGTGTCAGTTGGGTCGGAGCAAGCTCAGGGTGAAAGAAGTGAAGAGGATACTCATGCAATAAGCCACTCCCTTGAGAGCAGTGCTACACTCAAATTTGTGATTATACAGAAAGTGGTTGCTAAAATGGGGAGGAGAGGATATCTTGACCCTGCTACATCAAAAGAAAGGCAAATGGGTACATTGTTTTAGTACTTTGGTTCCTAAAGGTCTAAAAATTGATTTTATCATCTTTTTTTTTTTAATAATCCTTTTGTGGAAACTTAAGGGAGGTATTTAACCGTCAAAAATATTTAAATGCATTTATTTTTTTAGGGGAGTTGTAGAATGATTTATTTAGTGATGGGGAGGTAATTGGGTTATTTTAAGACAAAACCAATGCTGATAATTTTGATTCAGGCAAGAAAATAGTGTTGTATCTATAATGGTAACATTATAGATGCTAACATATAAAGGGTTAACAAAATTCAGCCAGGATAGAAAAGATCAGTGGATGGTAATTTATAAAAGTAGTTGACTTCAAATTGGATTTGGCACCTTCAATCCATGATGGGAGCTGAACATTACAGAACAAACCCCATTGCTATTCTGTTTTGGGTGCCAGCCTCAGACAGAAAATGTTAAAGGGGGGTTTCCTTCTTTAAATGCAAGTGATACTTCTATAGTTGTGAGTAGCTGTCTTCTAATTAATAAAACCTGGATGTTTTTACTATACAAGGAGAAGGACTTTTTGTTCTGTTTTACAAAGATGGTTTCAAACCACTTTCCGACCGCCTAACTGAAACTATACATCATGCTTTTTATGTTGAATACTGGGGTTATGGCAGCACCTAGCTGAAAAAAAGGGATAAACAGGATCTCAGTGGTGCATTCACAGCGAGATCACATTTATATGCAGTGGAAGAGGTGCCCTGCTGCTTCCTGGTAGTTTTCGAGCTTACAGCAGCCATCCGTTAAGCCTGGAAATGATCTGGTGCAGCTGATAACAGGGCAGGAAGCCAAGTGAGGGCAAGATGGCCCCCACTCGGCTCTCTGTCCTTGGAGGATCAGAGCGACCTCTGACGTCACTTCCGGTTCTCAGGCATAAACAAGGGATTTTTTTTTTTCCTTAAAATGAAAAATGTCAATTTTGTTTTGCTTTTAAAGGTAAATGAGAGATCTGGGGTCTTTTTGACCCCAGATCTCTCAATAAAAATGATCTGTCATGCTTATTTCTATTACAAGGGATATTTACATTCCTTGTAATAGGAAAAAAAGTGATACAAAAACAAATAAAACAAAGGGACAGTGTAGACACTCTCCGAGACTATAATATAAGCTGATTCAAACTGATTTGCTGTTTTTCTTGGATACTGTTTGTTTTACTTATGATGGCATTATGTTAGTTTTCCTGCACTTTTTGTATTGTAAACTGCTTTTGGGTCCTTTCACATGGACGTTCAATTTTCTTCTTCAGTTCAGTCACTGTTAAAACGGACACGGATGTCAATTTTGCATCCGCCGACGTCCGTTTTTGCATCCGCCGACGTCCGTTTTTGCATCCGCCGACGTCCGTTTTTCGTCCGCCGACGTCCGTTTTGCGTCCGCCGACGTCCGTTTTGCGTCTGCCGATGTCCGTTTTTCGTCCGCTGATATCCTTTTTTTATCATATTGCTATACATTTTCCATCTGTTTTTCTTTCTTTTTATATCCGTTTTTCATCCTTTTTTTATTATTTCCCAAGTCCCTTTGCACTTCCCCAGCTTGCATTGGGTTTCCCATGCTGCTTTGTGGTCCCAGTGAATGACAGTGTGCATACAGTGTGTTTCCTGTGTGTTCCTGCGTCTTTCCTGCGATTTGTAGCAAAACGAGCAATGGCCCCTTCCAGATTTTGGGATGAGGTGACATGCCTTATGCTCATGTGTTACGTGAGGAGAGTGGAGAGCCGGAGGAGGAAGACATTTCAGCGAAAACGTCGCAGTAAGAAAGCGAGGCCAGAACACATTGGCCCCATAAAAGATGATAAAGGAAAAATGGCCACTGAGGACAGAGAAAAGGCGGAAGTGTTAAATAATTTCTTTTCTTCAGTCTTCACAAAGGAATCGGGGGGCTACATGAACCCCGCTTGTAAGGCCGAACTAAATAATACACCTCAGGAAGTGCCGCCATGGCTAACAGAGGATAGACTTAGAGCTAAACTAGAGAAACTTAACATAAATAAATCCCCGGGACCGGATGGCTTGCACCCGAGGGTTCTTAATGAGCTCAGCCAGGTGATTGCCAGACCATTATTCTTGATCTTTAAGGATAGTTTACAGACAGGTATGGTGCCAGCTGATTGGAAAAAAGCCAACGTGGTACCAATATTTAAAAAGGGGCCGAGATATATCCCGGGTAACTATAGGCCGGTCAGCCTGACATCAGTAGTCTGCAAAATTTTGGAGGGGATGATAAGGGACCACATACAAGACTTTAGTAATGAAAACGATATTATAAGTAGTAATCAGCATGGATTCATGAAAAATCGTTCATGCCAAACCAATCTATTAACCTTCTACGATGAAGTGAGCTGCCACTTAGATAAAGGTAAGCCTGTGGATGTGGTGTATCTGGACTTTGCAAAGGCCTTTGACACCGTTCCCCACAAACGCTTACTGTACAAACTAAGGAAGGTAGGTATGGACCATAAGGTGAGTACCTGGATAGAGAACTGGCTCCAGGGGAGAGTCCAGAGGGTGGTGATTAATGGGGAGTACTCTGATTGGGCGGGTGTGGAAAGTGGGGTCCCCCAGGGTTCTGTCCTGGGACCAATCCTGTTTAATTTATTCATAAATGATCTAGAGGAGGGGATATCTAGTACAATCTCAGTATTTGCAGATGATACTAAATTAGGCATGCCAATATCTTCTATGCAGGATGTGGAAATCTTGCAAGCAGACCTGAACAAAATAACGGGGTGGGCAACTACATGGCAGATGAGATTTAATGTAGAAAAATGTAAAGTAATGCACTTGGGGGCCAGAAACCAGAAAGCAAGCTACTCACTAGGGGGGGAACCTCTGGGTGAGTCTAGGATGGAAAGGGACCTGGGGGTACTGGTAGACAACAGGCTTGGAAGTGGCATGCAATGCCAAGCCGCTGCAAGCAAAGCCAACAGAATACTGGGTTGTATAAAAAAGGGGATTCACTCCAGAAATAAAGAGATTATTCTTCCACTCTACAAGACTCTGGTCCGGCCACATCTGGAGTATGCTGTCCAGTTCTGGGCACCGGTCCTCAGGAAGGATGTGCTGGAACTGGAGAAAGTCCAGAGAAGGGCAACAAAAATAATTAGGGGAATGGAGGACATCAGCTATGAGGAAAGACTACAAGCACTGAACTTATTCTCTCTGGAGAAGAGACGATTGAGGGGGGATATGATATCAATGTACAAATACTGTACTGGCGACCCTAGCATAAGGAACAAACTATTCAGAGAAAGGAGATACAATAAGACACGTGGCCACTCACTAAAACTTGAGGAAAGGCGGTTTAACCTTAAAGTGCGTAAGGGGTTCTTCACTGTAAGAGCGGTAAGGATGTGGAATTCTCTTCCGCAAGCAGTCGTATCAGCGGGGAGCATTGATAGTTTCAAAAAACTATTGGATGGACACCTTAAAGACCACAACATACAGGGGTATACAATGTACGGTTAAAAGCAAACACACACACACATCATAGGTTGAACTGGATGGACTGATGTCTTTTTTCAGCCTCACTAACTATGTAACTATGTAACTATGTAACTATGTATCTATTGGTCGCATCCCATGATGCTGAAGAGGCCCTCTGAGGGATTTTTTTCTCTACACTTCGCCGATTTGAGACGTTATCCGGTGAAATTCTTTAATTTCACTCGGATGTCTGTAACCACCTTTGATTTTCTCTTGGATAAATTGGTAACACGTCTTCAGTGAATGGACACGAACATGAGACGTTGTGTGCCCCCAGCGGAGCGTCTTCTAGTCACGCTCAGGTAAGTCAGCTGCTGTTGTCATGCTAATGTAAAGAGTCCCCCAACTCTTCTGTTGCTATAATTTGAACCACTTGCCTACCGTGCACTTTCACCCCCTTCCTGCCCAGGCCAATTTTCAGCTTTCAGAGCTCTCACACTTTGAATGACAATTGCACGGTCAAATAGAACTTTCTTTTGGTGGTATTTAATCATCTCTGGTATTTTTATTTCCTACAAAAAAAAACCGAAAAAAGAAAGACATTTATTGCTAAAAAAAAAAATGTTTTTTCTTATTTTCTGCGAGTAAATTTTGAAAATAAATAAAATTTTCTCCTTCACTGATGTGCGCTGATGAGGCGGCACTGATGGGTACTGATAGGCTGCACTGATGGGCACTGATGAGGTGGCACTTATGGGCACTGATGAGGTGGCACTTATGGGCACTGATGAGGTGGCACTTATGGGCGCTGATGAGGTGGCACTGATGAGGAGGTACTAATATGCTGGCGATGAGAGATGATCTCATATGTTTACATATGAGATCATCTCTCATTGCATGGGCCGATCACATGGTAAATGGCCGCTGTGAGACCACATTCACACTGGGGCGACTTATGAGGCGACTTGGGTCGCCCCAGGTCACTTGACATAACAAACAGCATCAATCAGTGCCGTCTTAATTGGCACTACTGAAGTCGCTTCGACTTCAGAAAAGGGTCCTATACTACTTTGAGGCGACCTGTGATCCGACTTGTCCCATATACTTCAATGGGAGTCGCCTCCTTATCTTAATTGACACGACTTGTGATCCGACTTGTGATCCGACTTTTCATAAAAATGGTATTGAACAAGAAAAAAAGAGCATTTTCTGATAATTTTTTATTAAAACATGAATATTTATTCTCTCCACCTTGCCGTTTTTCTTGCAGGCATTTATCGGTCATTTTTTGAGGCAGGCATAACTTTTTTTGGATTAGTGTCTGGGGGGGGGGGGTCTAAAAAGTGTCCCTGTGAAGTTTCAGCTCTGTAGCATGTCCAGAACCACAAAAAAATTATAATTTTTCTTATAATTTTTATTAGAACATTAATACGGCTTCTCTCCAACTGGCTTTTTTTCTTGCAGGCATTTATCGGGCATTTTTTGTGGCAGGCATGACTTTTTTTGGATTTGTGACCCCCCAGACACTAAATACAAAAAAAGTCATACCAGCCTCAAAAAATGCGCGATAAATGCCTGCAAGAAAAAATGCCAGGTGGAGAGAAGCCGTATTAATGTTTTAATAAAACTTATAAGAAAAATTATAATTTTTTGGGGGTTCTGGACATGCTACAGAAATGAAACTTCACAGATACACTTGTTAGACCCCCTAGACACTAAATCCAAAAAAAGTCATACCTGCCTCAAAAAATGCGCGATAAATGCCTGCAAGAAAAAGCAAGGTGGAGAGAAGCCGTATTCATGTTCTAATAAAAATTAGAAGAAAAATTATACATTTTTTGGGGTTCTGGACATGCTAAAGAGATGAAACTTCACAGGTACACTTGTTAGACCCCCCAGACACTAAATTCAAAAAAAGTCATGCCTGCCTCAAAAAATCACGGATAAATGCCTGCAAGAATAAAAGACAGGTGGAGAGAAGTCGTATTAATGTTCTAATGAAAATTATAAGAAAAATTATAATTTTTTGGGGGTTCTGGACATGCTACAGAGCTGAAACTTTACAGGGACACTTTTTAAACCCCCCCCCCCCCAGACACTAATCCAAAAAAAAAGTAATGTAGTTGCTCTTGAAATTTTACTTTTCCATTAATTCTTGTCTATTTTACTTCTGACTAGGTTTCTTGCATCAGGACAGTCATTTATGTCTTTGAACCATTACTTCTTATTGGGGATCTCCACAATTTCAACTATTGTTCATGACACCTGCAATGCCATATGGGAGGAGCTAAGTCCACTTGCGATGCCTGTCCCTGATGAACATGTGTGGTTGCAAATAGCCAACGGTTTTTTGATGAAGACCCAATTTCCCAACTGCCTTGGAGCTCTTGACGGAAAACATATACATATTAGAATGCCTCCTGGTTCAGGCTCCAGATATTTTAATTATAAAAAATATTTTTCATTGGTGTTGATGGCTATCTGTGATAGTAATTACAAATTCGTTAGTGGATGTTGGGGCATATGGTAGCACTGCTGACTCCCGAGTGTTCAGGACATCCACAATGGGGAAAAGGCTGTTAGACGGCCGTCTGAACCTACCTGGAACATCTGGACCGGATATGCCTCACGTCTTAGTGGCTGATGAAGCATTTTCGCTCTCAAGTCATCTTTTAAGGCCATATGGCAAACATAATTTAACAAGCCAAAAAAGGATTTTTAACTACAGACTTAGTAGAGCAAGGAGGTATTTGGAATGTACATTTGGAATTTTAACAAGTAAGTGGCGCATTTTCCATAGTGCAATCCAACTTAACGTGGAGAATGCAGAAGAAGTGATCAAAGCATGCTGTGTGCTCCATAATATTATTCGTGATAAAGAAGGCATCAGCCTGGAAGAAGATGAAGAAACACATTTGCCCTCTGTGCAATATAGTGGAGTGCGGCCAAACTACTCTGCTCTTGCTCTAAGAGACAAATTTGCTGATTATTTTATGTGCCCTGAAGGAGAGGTTCCATGGCAGTATGCCCATATTTAATCAGTGTCAAGATTGTCAATTGTTAATTAATTTTCCTTTTGTTCAATAAAAGCATAAAAACACTTTTCCTCTCAGTAAAATTATTTTTATTTAACATCAAAAATAATTAACAACAGCATAAAAGTGCAAACTTGTATTTAGAACAGAAAAACACAATTCGAGTGCAAGGTGTCTAACAACAACACAACATTCACATGTCAAGAGACCCAGACCTAATGGAATAGATTGACTCATTACAGGTCATGGTAGTAGGGACTAGGAGAACCAAATTGAGTAGACGCTTGAGATGAAGTACATGAGTGGGCCTGGGAACTAAAAGAATCAAATGAGCTTGGGGGGTTTGGCTGGCTGCTGGAGGGGTTTGGTTGGCTGCTGGAGGGGTTTGGCTGGCAACTGGAGGGGTTTAGCTGGCTGCTGGAGGGGTTTGGCTGGCTGAAAGATGGTCCAAATGTTGGGAGGTTAGGGGTTGTGGGTCTGTGATACGGCTGCATTGGGTTAGCATGGGGGTATGCCTGATAACCATATCCATGATGGGCAGATGGGTTGGATGTACCCGGCACAACCGAATAGTGGTACGGCCTGGGTGGAATATGGAAGTCTGGCATGGGTTCCCCAGCCATTGCAGCCCTTACGCAGGCTATGGTCACATTGGTGACGATAATTTGGATCTCCATTTTTAGGTGACTCCGGGTCTGCGATAAATGATGGTATAGACTTCTCAAGAAACTAGCATCGTAGTTAGTAGGATCATTGAAGGGATCCATGGCGTCAGTCCTCCTCATTGTCCTCATGTCCTGCATGAGCCCCATCATGGCTGTGTCCATTTCAGTTGGTGCCTGCCTTCTTCTTTGGGACCCTCTGGATGTTTGTGATCGAATAGGGCGTACCTGCACAGTAGAGAATTTTTTTAAGAACATTTGTCTTTACCAACATTTTACAATGAGGCTTTTGGTTTGGAAAACTTACGGGCACATGTTGTCTTGGTTCCGTACTCGGAGGTTGTGAGGAGAATAGTGCCGATGTGGCTTGTTGGTGCTCATGATCACTTGGTTGATCTTCGATTTCGGCATCGGTGACTCCTTCACCCTCCTCTTCTGTCCCTGTAAGGTTGGAGCTGGTGCTGTAATAAATGTTGTAAATTTATTTATACAATACAATCCTGCCCCACTCCTGCTCTCCTCAGCCTCCTCGTTGAGCTCACGTCTATAGCGGTCTCTCTGTGACCTCCATCTGGTGATAATTTTTTTACCTAGGAAAAGTGCATACAATGAAGAGAATAAAATGACTGACCTGAATGAAAAGTGGACTACAAGTCTCAGCATGCTAATAGTGGAAGATAAGGTACTCCAACTTCACACTTCACCTATCTGTCTCTATTTGCATACTGAGACTTGTAGTCCACCGAATTGTCACATATGGATGGACTACAAGTCTCAGCATGCTAATAATGGAAGACAAGGTACTCCAACTTCACACTTCACCTGTGTCTATTTGCATACTGAGACTTGTAGTCCACCGAATTGTCACATATGGGTGGACTACAAGTCTCAGCATGACAAACCCACCCCCACATCCCCCAACAGCTATACTTACCACGTAAGCGACGTTGCTTAGAATTCATTGTAGACCAGTTCGGTGTGACCACAATGAAAATTTCATCCCACAGTCGACTTTTTGTTATTCTGTCACTGTATTCTGTACAGTTCTTATCCCATAGCCCAGGCCTGGCATGAACGAGCTGTATTAAGCGTTCATGGGAGACGTCTCGAGCCATTGCACTGGTGGATGACACAACTTTAGAGAAAAAAACTGTACTTGTTCATGTACTGGGGTGTGGTGTGGATGTCACTTCCTGGACAAATAGACCACTACCTGGGTCAAAGGTTACATGTAAATACTGTATTTTTTGGAAAAAAAAAACGGATCTGAGCGGAGCGGATGTGAGCGGATATCATCCGCTCACATCCATTTTGCATCCGTTCCGTTTATTAAACGGATGAAAAAATAGGGTTCTCCTCCATTCGTAAAAACGGACATTAACGGAACGGACGACAAACGGATGTCAGCGGATGTACATCCGCTAACGTCCGTTAGCCCATTGGCATGCATTATGTCCGTTGTTCATCCGCAAACGGATGCGGTGAAAAACGGACATACTGAACGTCCGTGTGAAAGGACCCTTTCTGTTCACAATAAAACATTTATGGAAAAAAAATAAAAATAAGGTACAGTGTAAAAAAAAAAAAAAAAAAAAAAAGAAATAAGAAAAAAAAAAAGTAAAGTTCCTCATCCCTCCAAGCTCGCATGCAGGCATGTAAGTTGCACTTGCATATGTAAAGGTGTTCAAAAAACACATGTGAGATATCCTCACAATTGATAAAGTGAGAGCAATAATTCTAGCGCAAGAGCTCTTCTGTAACTCTAAACAGGTAACCTGTAAATAATGTTAAAGTGTCCCCTATGGAGATTTTTAGGTACCGTAGTTTGATGCAATTCCATGAGCGTGCGCAATTTTAAGGCATGACATGTTGGGTATCTATTTACTCAGCATAACATCATCAAAAAATTGGGCTAACTTGACTGTTTTGCTTATTTGCTAATGACTGTTTTATTTTTTCCTAAAATAATTGTGTTTGAAAAACTGCTGTGCAAATACAGTGTGACATAAAATATTGGAATGACTGTCATATTTTTCTCTAGGGTCTCTGTTATATATATATATATATATATATATATATATATATATATATATACACAGTATATATATATATATATATAATGTTTCTGGGTTCTAAGTAATTTTCTAGCAAAAAATACTGATTTCAACTTGTAAGCAACAAATGTCAGAAAAAGGCTGCGTCAGAAAAGTGGTTAACCCCGGAGAAAAGACCCCTGTATAAAGGACAAGCAGAAGAAGTTCAGCAGGAATACAATCAACATTGTGGGAGAGGTTTAGAGCACAAACGATCGGCATGTGCTGATGAGACAGGAGTTGAATGTGGGACTTGTATAACGCCCCGTATGGGATTGATTTGGTGTGTACTGTATTGAGGGAGATAAATGCTGTCTGGACTTTTGAAGATGCTGGACTGAAGATGTATTTTTAATGTAAAAGATCAAGAGCGAGTTTGAACTAACAAGAAAGGAGTTTGGTGACACTCTGTATGGGCTGTAAAACTCCTTTGATCATCTTAAATGATTTGGTGATACTCTGTATGTGAATGGGATGTAAAATCTTTTTGATTAAAGTAAAGTTTGCAATTGTAAACAGGGGGTAGGATTTTTTTTCTCTATAGGGCTTTGTAGTTTATGAAACGATAGCATCTTGAATATTCATAATTGAATGTTGTGGATAAGCCGATAACTCTGAGAAGGATCAAGCACATTGGGACATTATTGTATTTGAAGAAAATCTGTAAATGCCATTGGGTTTTCCACAGATTCTCCGCAATTTCCTTTAAAGAAAGGGAAACTTTGCATGCAGCAAATCTGTGAACTGGGAAGAAAGTTGTGATGTCACATAAGTGCTGCAAATTAAAAGGGGTTAAAGAAATGTTAACTCCTGTTTTTAAAATCTCTCCAAGAATGGTAGCACAAGTGGCAATGGGTAGCATTCTTCGGGATCACTGGTCAGGAAATTAGATGCGTGTATTTTGTATAACCGAAGTTCACTACAGCACCAAGTAATCATTGTTTTGAAGGGATTTTGTGCCCTGAAATATTGCAATGATTTCCACTAAAGTGAAACAATAAATATATTATTCGTAGTTCTGTCATCCGGACAAAAAATATGCTGTATATGCAACGTGGTAAGTATCCAATGCAAAGGAAACCTCATGTA